>NC_067416.1:56613285-56924714 GCF_009764475.1 Pristis pectinata
GGCCCCTTTCGACCTTCCTAGTCCCCTGCTTAAGCTCTTTCCTGCGATTATTATATTCCTCAAGGGCCCTGTCTGATTGTAGCTCCCTATACTTTACAGATGCTTCCTGTTTCTTTTTGACGAAGTTGATAACCTCTCTCATCATCCAAGGTTTCCTTCCCTTTCCAACCTTGTCCTTCCTCCTTGCTGGAATGTAGCAGTCCTGAACTCTGGTCAGCTGATCTTCAAACATCCCAGATGTCAGAGGTAGATGCCCGGCGACTGCTGCTCCCAATTAACCCCCTTAGCTCCTGTCAAATAATGTCACCCCATTTAGTACTTTCCCACAAGATCCAAACTGGTCCTTGTTAAGATAGTTATGAATGAGTTGTGATCACTGTTCTCAGAATGCTCTCCCACTGAAAGGCCAGTGACGTGGCCAGGCTCATTTCCCAAAACAAGGTCCAGTATGGTCCCTCCTTGAGTTCAGCTATCCACGCACTGTTTGAAGAAAACCTCTTGGATGCATCTCCCCATCTCAGCCTCTTGCACTAAGGATATTCCAGTCAATATTGAGAAAGTTAATGTCACCCACTACGACAATTGTGTTGTCTTTCCATAATCTGTCTACGTATCTGTTCCGGTGGCTAATGGGAGGCCTGTAGTATAAGCCCATCATGGTGATTACAGTTTTTCTGTACATTCCCCCTCTAAACCCCTCTCTCTGTCTCCCAGGGGTGGTCCTGGGGAAGGAAGGAGGAGCCCTGAAGCAGATGCTGTGGCCTTTCTGGTTGGGCCTGGGAGGTCCCGTGGGATCCTGTCGACAGCTGTTCCCGGTGACCTGACTGGGATCCTGCTACACGCTCTGGAGGGTGACTGAGTGTGCGGGGTCCTGAACGGGATGTTCCCTGGCTGCAGCCCCAACAGGGTGGTTGTGGAGGCGCTGGCGTCCTAGGGTGTTCGTCTGCCCTCCACGTGCCTGGGGCTCTGGTCTGGGTACTGCTGGGTGCTGAGCATTGGGTGGTGCTGCTGGAAGGGGAGTGTGAGGTCTCATTGTGGACCCTGGAGTGCGGCTACCGCTTCCCCGAGCTGCGGGCTGCCCTCAGGGACTCGTTCTCCTGACCTCGCAGTCAGGTCAAGGTCAGCGATTACAGCCGTCACTTCCTCTCCTCTCTCGGTGGCTTTTGTCTCCGTACCATCGCCGAGATCAGGTGTCAGGTGATGTGGAAGGTCAGGGATCAGTGGGGATGGAGTCAGTGGGTGCAATGATGCTGGGCGACCTGCGCTCACAATACTCTGACCCCTTGTGGCAAGCCGAGGTCAGGAGGTCAAGTAACGTGAAAGGTCAGGTCAGCAGGTACTTCTCCGATCCAAGGTCGGGGGAGGTGGGTCTAGGGTTGCTGACAAGGTCAGGGGTCAGCGGTTAGAGTTTCCGGAAATCGGAGGTCGGGGAGACGGCGTGCGTGCACTGGGGTGCAGACTACGAGACCGTCCATCAGACGAGGCTGTAACACCAGGTTACATGAAGTAATAAAGTCCGTTTCCTTCACCTGAGGCTCCTGTGTCCCTCCAGTGCCCGGGTTTAATGTCTCCTTGGAACCCGACGGGGATATTGGGGCCTCAGTACCGGTTGATGAGTGAGGCCAACTCTCCCCCACCCCACTGAGGGTTAGTCTCTGTGTGTGACTCCCTTGCCAGGGACCCTCCTCCAGGGATGACCAGCCCAGCTCCTCCTGAGAACTGACCTCCCCACAATCCCACAGCAGCTCCTCCACAACTGGCCCCAGCACCATTCCCCCTCTCTGTACATGGAGAAACAGGGAGCACGGCTTGGGCAGGGGAGGGAGAGTGGGAGGTTACAGACACAGGGTGAAAAAAAATAAGAAAAGTCAGGTAGTAGGTGATTTTATCTTTCCACATATTGACTGGGACTCCCATACTGTAAAGGGATTGGATGGGATAGAGTTTGTCAAATGTGGTGAGGAAGGTTTCCTCAATCGATATGTGGAGGTCCCAACTGGAGAGAGCGCGATACTGGGTCTCCTCCCATGGAACGAGAGAGGGCAGGTGACAAAAGTGTGTGTAGGAGAACACTTTGGATCTAGTGATCATAATTCCATTAGTTTCAAGATAATTACGGAAAAGGATAGGATTGGTCCTTGGCTTGAGATTCTAAATTGGAGTAAGGCCAACTTTGATGGCATCAGAAGGGACGTGGCAGGCGTGGATTGGGAGTTTTCCGGCTAAGAGATGCTTGGCAAGTGGGAGGGTATCAAAAGTGAAATACTGAGCGTACAGAATCTGTGTGTTCCTGTTAGAATAAAAGGCAAAGCTAACAGGTTCAGGGCACTTTGGTTATCGAGGGATATTGTGGCACTAGTAAAGAAAGAGAAGGTGAATATCAGATTTAGGCGGTTAGGATCAAATGAGGTGCTTGAGGATTTTAAAAACTGCGAGAGAACACTTAAGAGAGAAACCAGGAAGGCAAAAAGAGGACATGAGGTTGCTCTTGCAGATAAAGTGAAAGAGAACCCCAAGGGTTTCTATAGTTATATTAAGAGCAAAAGGGTAGCAAGGGACAAAATTGGTCCCCTTGAAGATTAGCATGGTCATCGATGCGTGGAGCCGAACTGAGGAAGTAAAGGGTTAAAAACTGTAACCATACCTATAGCTGACAGAAAAAAATACCTCGCAAGCAACAGCATGCAATCTGCTGACTCAATGGATGTGTTTATTACTTTGTCCCGTTATGCTAGACAATAGGAGTACTGGGTGCAATAAACAACAAGTGGGAATCTTGTCCTAAACAATGAGGGGTGATACCTGTCTTTGAATTTCTTGATTATAACTCAATTATGCTGGACAGTAGGTGCGGTGTCTGTCTCGGGATCTCTGTGGCTTGACCGAAACTCGCGGCGCCGCATGCATTAAGTGTGCGTGACAATCCCTGTATAAATTTCTGTCTGCTCCTCTGTACGGGGAGAACTCGAGAAGCGACTCTTAACGAGTGCTGAAGAGACCTCCCCTTAGCGGTGCACTGCTAATAAATGCGGTTTATCGAAGCGACCTCGTGGCACTGTGTTACTTTACAGCGGACAGAAGTGAGAACTTAATTTCGAGACAATAATTTGGTGAGCCAGCCAGGAGTCCAAGACGAGGTTTCGGAAGCGGTGTGAGCGATCGATGGGGATAACGACTACCTGAGACGGAAGGGCCCACAAGGTACGATTCACCTTGATCCCTCTCAGGGAGTGGGACACCTGATCGATCCCTTCGCTTGTCGAATATCCTCTGACGGACTCCTCGCGAACCTGTCCGAGTGCCACAGGTAAGAGGGGTTCGAGTCCCCAGTTAAGTTAATTTCGTGTTCGGGGTTCGAGTCCCCAGTTAAGGTAATTTCAGGTTCGGGGTTCGAGTCCCCAGTTTCGTTAGTTTCGCATTTGGAGTTCAAGTCCCCAGTTTCGGGTTTGGGGTTCGAGTCCCCAGGTTTGGGTTTTAAGTTTGTGAATTTCAAGGTTTTGAGCTCGGTTCTCCGGTACTACCACCCTGCCTTGCACCGGTTCTTAAGAGGGGAAATCCCCCACGGAAAGCTCAGGAACCTGAAGTGGGTGAAGGAAAGAGACCGATCTTATAGATAATCGCAGCGATTTGTACCGTACGATTGGGAAGAAAACAAAATGGGACAAACTCTCGATAAGTCTGGGTCCAATACCCCACCATCTAAGTTATGTAAAGGCGATCCGAAGAATGAGAATAACTTCCGTAAATTACCGGCATGCCACAGTAAAAAATTGGGAAATGAAATATGGCCACTGGGGGGATCTTGGGATGTGGATAAGTGCCTAAAAGCAGAAAGGGCGATTTGGGAGTGGAATACGGGGGAAAAATGGAAAATATTAATGTCCACTTGGAGAAAAACGGCCGAAGACCTAACAAATAAATCTAAACAGAATAGTTGGGAACATAATGCGCGCAGAAGGGGAATTAGTGGGTGTGATGAAAAGGGAAATCCTAAGAGTTGGGAAGTCCTGAAGTCTCAGTGCAGAGACCACGATGCTGAGAGGAACAGAAGGGAGAGAGAAGGGGTTGATCAGGAGAATAAGGAAAAACGTAGGAATAAAAATAAAAGAAATAAGGATAAAGTGGAGGTACCTCCGGACATGTCTGGTGTGCCCTTGGTTGTTCCAAAGTAATGATACGGACGAAAATGAGGATGGTCCGACCCACAGCCCCTACCTACCCCTCCCCCCCCCCCACCGGTTTCACTGCCGCCCACATATAATGCGATAAGTCCGCAAACCGTTCCGCCCTCACCACCAACGAATGCTAGCCAAGTCCTGTCCCAAGGACAATTCCATGGCCCTATTGCGTCCCGAACCAGGATTCAGCTTAGACGGAGAGAAAGCCCGCATACTAAGGCCACAGACAAGCGACGGAACTTTTTGGTAGGGGACAGACCTTTAGTAGCTTCTCAGACAGACACGGATTATGACTCCGATTCTACCCCGATTATGACGACCCTAAAGATCTCGGCCTATCATCTATGTTGAATAAGGCAAAGGGAGCCAAGGTTAAAAAACAATTCCCCAACAGGAGTGTTCCCAATCCCGATCCAACCCAAGCGAGCGCTAATCCTACGATCCAAATCTACACCTCTTGGAAGCCTCAGGAGATGTGCCTAATCATGAGTCAGGTGCCCAACCATAAAACCAACCCAGAGGATTTCATAGATTATGTGATCGGAACAATTCAGATGTACCAAGCCACCCCCCCAAGACCTTTTCAGTCTTTGTTGCATGGCCCTTACAATTAATGAGGCGGAAAGGTGGAAAGAACACCTGGGAAACTATGCGGACTGGACAGCCTTTCAGGCGGCCGTCCGGCCTCAGGACCAGGTAACCACCATTAGAACTGCCCTTCGCAAAACCCTCCAACAGCCTACTGACATACCTAAGGTTTTAGAATGCCGACCGAAACAGGGTGAGGACGGCCCAGATTTTTGGGACCGTTTCTGTTCACTTTACGCTACCTAGCGGGGGACGATGCCTACAACAGAGGCAATGCCTCCCCCTAGTTTAATGCCCTCCTATTAAAATGTATTCCCGAGGGAGTGGCGTCAGCTATCCGCACTAATGGCAGGAACTGGCCTGACCATACACGACAAGCCATGAGGAGGGCCCTAGTCCACTTCTGGAGTAACGGTCGCGATTCGAAAGCCACAAAGGTAAAACAGGAAATGGTCCAGAGACCCCCTCGGCCCTGACCTCCTTACTCTGATAATATGAGATATCAAACGGAACGGCAGTTTTGCGTTCCGGGGGGGGTTGACCGGCCTGGTAACTGTGCCCCAACGATGCAAGAGCCCCAGCGTACGGGCCCCCGTGTGAGCCCCCACCACCCTCTCGTAATCACCCAGGACCTGGGGACATCAATAACCCGCACCGGCGTGCGTCAGGTAGACGGGATGCTACCTTTGTGGGGCACCTGACCATTGGCGGCGGGACTGCCCCCGCTACCGCCATCGGCAGACTAGATCCCCCGGTAGACGACAACCTTTTTCAACTAACAACCCGTTTTCTGCCTGTCTAGCTGTGGGGAGTAGCCATTTCATGTACCCTACCCTCACCGATTACCCGTTCGATGAACCCATCGTCAATTTCTCAGTTGAGGGAAAGTCGATCCCCTTGATGATAGACACGGGGGCAAATACCTCGACCCTCGCGAAGCTCCTTGTATCGCCCAGCATGATTTTAAATTGTCCACTGCCTCAGTTCCATTTGGCGGGCTGGAGGGGCAGGAAAGATCCTACCCCTTAACTGAACCTTTACAAATGAAATTTGGGGATCGGGAATGTCTGATCCAATTCTCAGTAACCCCAAACCTAGGAGTTAACTTGGCCAGGAGGGACCTGCTCTGCACCGTCCGACTCAAAATACAATGCCTGGATGAAGGAATTACCATTACTGGCCCTAAACCCCATAGGATCCTCTGGATTCACCAGCCTCCTCAGTGGTGAATGATGGACTTCACGAACAGAGTTTTGACCCACCGTTGAAAACCCCTGACCCGCACGTGACGCTAGCTTATGACCCAACAGGGGTCTCAAGAGAGCTAGAAGGGTTGTATGCTCCCCTGCTGGGTAGCATGGTGACTGTCACTATTTTAGGGGAAGTAGTGGGTAAGGAGGGGGCAGCACTTTTAGTTCAAGTGCCTAATGAATTGTGGAATCAGTCAGGCTTGATGTCCCCTCACATTACCCTGTCAGTTAATGAGGCTCATAAACCGAAGGAGCTGGGATTCCTCGCCCACCGGCTTGAGGCACAGGCAGACACAGGCCTATACGGGGTTCCCCAGACTCTGCCAGAAGGGACCCTGACTTATTACCTCACCCCTTTCTCGGTGACAGACTGTTTACGCCACCATCAGCCCCACCGACTCCCTTTGGATGAGCCAACCCCCGATTTATGGGCCGCATCGAAAGCTGAGGTAGGATTCACTCCAGTGACCCCGGTCCAAATGCGTGTAAGACCGGGAGCACGACTGCCTTCCGTCCCACAGTACCCCCTTCGGAGAGAGGCAGTCGACGGAATAACCCATTTAATAGATTCATTCTGCAAACAGGGCATTCTGATTCCTTGCCAATCACCTTGCAACACCCCCATTTTACCTGTCCCCAAACCCGGCCGGACGGAATGGCACCTTGTACAAGACCTGCGTGAGGTCAGTGAGAAAGTGGAGCCACTACATCCCGTGGTCCCGAACCCGGCCACCATTCTCAGCAGCATCCCTGCCGACTCCTGTATTTTTACTATGGTGGACCTCCAGCATGCATTTTTTTGCAATTCCCCTATCTCCCGACTCGCAGTAGCTGTTTGCTTTCACCTTCCAAAGTCAGCAATACACCTGGCCGCGCCTCCCGCAAGGTTTTATACACTCCCCGACTATTTTTTCCCAAGTTTTGCATAAACAACTCCAAGGGTTGCAACTTTCTGACAAATCCACTGTTATCCAGTATGTCGATGACCTCATATTGGCAAGCCCCTCGGAGCCCGCCAAAATCGCAGATGCCAGTAGACTACTTAATGCACTCCACTCTTGGGGATACGTAATACCTCCACGGAAAGTAAAACGAACCCAGCGTCAGGTGAAATTTCTGGGCACCCTCTTAAATGTTACTGAGCGGCAGCTCACTCCTTAACGTATTGCACCCGTCATTGCCAACCCACTGCCCGCTACCCCGAAGGGTATGCCCGCCTTCTTAGGTTTAGTAAATTTCTGCAGGCAGTGGCGACCTAATGTGGCCCTCCTTACTAAGCACCTCACACCCCTGGCTTCAAGCCAGTCCGTGGGACCTTTTGAACTTACGGAGGAACAGAAGGAGGCCTTTGATAAGCTCAAACAGGCCCTTGCCAGCGCCCCGGCCCTGGGACGCCCTCTGTATGACTGCCCATTTCAGCTTTTTGTGAATGTCCTGGAGGACTGTGCTACAGCCGTCCTTACTCAAACCCATGGGGATAGAAAAAGACCGGTGGCTTATTACTCCACTTGGCTGGACCCAGTTGCTAGGGGGCTCCTGCCATGCTCACAGATGTTTCCAGCCATCTATTCCCTAGTAACAGCAGCCTCCAGTATAACCCTGCAACAGTCAGTAGTTGTTTATTCCTCCCATACCATAACGGCACTCCTAACCTCTCATCAGACACAACACCTTACCCAGACCTGCTTAAACAGATATGAGGTAGTGCTCCTGAATAACCCACTCCTCACTTTTGCCTACTGCACCACCATTAACCCTGTCACCTTTCGAGAGGACCCACCAGAGGATCTTGCAGATCCACCACATGACTGTTTGATGCGTAACCACTTTTTGACCGCACCCCGTCCGGACCTTTCGGATAAGGCCTTCCAGTCAGCAGACTTAAACCTGTACGTTGACGGTAGTTCCTCTGTTTCCGAACAGGGAACCCGCCTTTGCGGCTATGCCATAGTAAACGACTCCCATGTTGTAGAGTCTGCATCTTTGCAGCCCCCAGTCTCTGCCCAAAAAGCAGAACTCTTTGCCCTGACCAGAGCTTGTAGTTTAGCCAAGGACAAAGTAGGTAACATCTTCACTGATTCCCGCTATGCTTTTGGAGTTGCCCATGATTTTGGCCAACTCTGGGCGCACAGGGCATTTTTGACCTCTGCAGGTTGCCCCATACAGAATGCGGCTTATGCAAAGAACCTCCTCCAGGCAATCCTCCTCCCTAGCAAATTGGCCATCAGTAAATGCTCGGCTCACCTTTCAGACGCCTCCCTAGTAACACAGGGCAATAACAGGGCAGACGCAGAGGCTAAATTGGCAGCACATCAGGGATCTAAAATCGTTTCGACTGCCGAAAAACAGGCAGTTGCTTGCAAGCCAAAGATAACAACGCAGGGCACCCCAGACATGGTCACTGTGCAGCACTTACAGAGGGATGCCCCTGACTCAGAGAAACAAATGTGGAAGGCGCACGGGTGTACGCACACGGCCTCTGGATTACTCCAGTCGGTCAAGTATATATACCTGATTCTTTGTTACCAATGCTTATTGACTGCCTACATTCTGACACCTACCTTGGCAAGGAGGGAATGAGTAACATTTTACTACGTACCTGGTGGCACCCCAGATTGGAGGAAGCAGCACAAGGCAAAATACGATCGTGTTTGACATGCTAACAAACCAATGCTGGGAAAGGAGTGAGGTGCACCCCCGGCAAAACCCCTTTGCCAGGTGGTCCTTTTGAATGTATAAAACTCGACTTAATTGAATTACCGGCGCGTACATTGTTATAAGTACTGTCTTGTTATCGTTGATGTATTTAGTAGATGGATTGAAGCTTTTCCAACCACCAATAATAAGGCCTCAAGAATATTGGAAAGATATTTTTAACATTATTTCAAATGTATTGAAGATTGATTTACAACCTCATCCTATCACTGCAATTTTTGGTTTACCAAGGATAGAATCTGGCCATCTATCTGCCTCCGCTAACCGTATGATTGCCTTTGTTACATTAATGGCCAAACAATCCATTTTGCTTAAATGGAAGGATCCAATACCCCTGACTACTTTTCTATGGTTCTCTCAAACTATATCATGTTTAAACTTGGAAAAAATTAGGAGTGGTACTGTTGATCCTTCGCTTAAATTTGAGGAAGTTTGGAGTCCATTCATTCAATATTTTCACATGATATAGATCCCCTTATAAGAACCTTTCAATTTAGAGGAACGGAGATGACGAGGTAATATTGCTCTGTTTCTATTGAGAAATTTTAGTCCAGTTTTTTTTTTACTGTTTTTTAAAAAAAAAATTTTCTTTTGCTTAGTTTGGTTTGATATATATTGTTTATAATTTTTCTTATTGTTTTGGGTTTTTTCTTTTTTTATATTTTATAATAAATCTTTTTCTTTTATATTATATTCATTCACTAACAGATCATTGGATCTACAGATTTTTTTTATACTTTATTGTTCTTTATGATTATCCATGCCATGATTGTTCTGATCTCTTTGTATTACATCCATAAACATTGATATATTAATCTGTATTAATTTGAAAACTAATGAAAAGATTGAAAAAGAAAAGAATGACAATAAGGCCTCAACGGTGATGAAGTTATTGCTTACAGAGATCATACCAAGGTTTGGGGTACTCCGATAGATAAGTTCAGACAATGGTCCCCACTTCATAAGGAAAATAAATAAGGAGTTGTGCGAGGTACTGCATATCGAACAGCAGTTCCACTGCACCTACCACCCTCAGGCAGCGGGTATACAAGAACGAGCTAATGGCACCCTGAAGAATAAACTAACTAAATTAGTATCAGAGACAGGTCTAAATTGGCTGAAGGTTCTCCCCTTAGCATTACACCACATGAGAATTACCCCCCACTCGGCCACCAGGGTATTGGCTGCCGAAATCATCTATGAACGTCTGGGAAGAATCCCATGGGACACCGACACCCAGCCCCCCACCCAGGTTGACCTTAATATCATGGGGGATGAACTACAAAGGTATTTCAGACAACTTACGTCCTCTTTAAAGTTTCTTCATTCACAAGCGGAGAGTGCCTTTAAACCACTGGAAGGGCAGAATGCGGAGTTGCCTGACCTGGAAATTGGAGATTCGGTACTGATATGAGATTGGGAGCGCCCTAAACTTGGACCTCGGTGGAAGGGTCCCCTCCAGATACGACTCCAAACTCCTACAGCCATGAAAGTACAGAGCCAGGAACGCTGGATTCATCTGAGTGACTGTAAACGATGGCCGCCAGAAGAAAGATGATATTTCTTAGATTCGGACTCCTTACCATTACTAGTACTCTTGCGTGGGCACTAGAGGATAACTTGTTTTACAAAGTACACATGCCACTACATGGGAATTGCACCGTTTGCTACCCCTTGGCAGAATCAGTGGAAGGCCTTTTTGTAGCCACACCAAGCTGGAGCCCCAGGGCCCTCTTAAAGTAGGAACACTCAAAAACAAAGTGTATCGGGCAGACGGGAACTTACGGGAGGGTGCTGCCGGGTAATTGCTTGCAAAGAACAGTAACAGGTCCTAGTAAAACAACCAACCACCAATCCTTCTCCCGCTGCTTCACCAGTAAAGGATGGGCTTGTGGGATAGCCATCGTACAGCACACGATATCATGTGCCACCACTACTTGTACAGAGAGAAAATGTGGATTTAAGGGGGGATGGTTTAGGTGTGAGTGCGCTGCCACTAGGTGTGTTACGTTACTTGCAGGGGAGCGATGCGTTTGTGGGGAAGGGAAGGGAACCCATGTGAAATTGTCTAATGTCTCTTTAGAATGGCTAACCAGGGAGAATTACCTGAGAGAGCATGGGAGAAATGTTGTTGGAATCTCTTGGTATTCTCAAATGCCCAGTCCACAGCAATTGGGTAATGTAACCTGTTACTGGGCTAAGGAAGGGTATGTGTTCCTCTTTAATGGTACTTACACTACCGCCACCCCCACACATCCAGCCTGGTTTGCAATGGGAACGATCGGGCCGGTCACGGTCCCCAGCCCCCAGAAGGCTCATGGTGGTAAGTGGTAAGTTAGTCAGGAGTTCTTTGAGGACTGGAGGGATCCTATTACGTTGGGACCTCCTTTATCGTCATTAGGCTATGGACTTCTGACTACCCTCTCTCTGGGGGGTTCGGCAGGAACTATAGCCGCAAAAAACCGGAACTACCTTATTTGTGTACTGGCCGCGCTGGGAAACAGTACCATGAAGGGCCTGGAGGCAGTGAACCAGGAACTGACAGAGCTTCGACTTTATGCCCAGCAGACCCAGTGTGCTGTGGACTACCAGTAGGCTCAGCAAGGAGGAGTATGTGCCATAGTAGGGGACAAATGTGTCACCAATGTGAGAGATGAGTCCTACAACTTTTCTCATGCCATTCAGGACATTCAGAAGCAAGTTGATAGCTTTAGGCAGGGACCTACAGGAGGGACGGGTTCGTTGGGGTGGCTACTAGGAGGATCGTGGGCCTCATACCTGTTGCATGGAGCAGTGGGGCTAATTGTTATTATAATAGTATGCTGTGTGGTGTTGGCCTGTCTAAATACCTGTTGCAAGGTCCTTATTAATAAACTCACGGCCCCATTCTCGGCGCCACTCTAGGTTATCATGTAATGATAAAATGAAGGGAATGAGGAAGTAAAGGGTTAAAAACTGTAACCGTACCTACAGCTGATAGAAAAAATACCTCGCACGCAACAGCATGCAAGCTGCTGACTCAATGGATAAGTTGTTAATTACTTTGTCCCGTTATGCTAGACAATAGGAGTACTGGGTGCAATAAACAAGAAGTGGGAAGCTTGTCCTAAACAATGAAGGGTGATACCTGTCTTTGAATTTCTTGATTATAACTCAATTATGCTGGACAAAAGGTGCGATGTCTGTCTCGGGATCTCTGTGGCTTGACCGAAACTCGCGGCGCCGCATGCATTAAGTGTGCGTGGCAATACTTGTATAAATTTCTGTCTGCTCCTTTGTACGGGGAGAACTCGGGAAGCGACTCTTAACGAGTGCTGAAGAGACCTCACCTTAGCGGTGCACTGCTAATAAATGCGTTTTATCGAAGCGACCTCGTGGCACTGTGTTACTTTACAGCGGACAGAAGTGAGAACTTAATTTTGAGACAACAGAACGAGACGGGAAAGATCTCAAATGAATTTTTTGCATCCATATTTGCTCTGGAGACAGATAGAGAATATAGAACTGAGGCACAAGGGTAGTGAGGTGGTGGACTACATTGGATTTCGCAATTCTTAATATCCACAAGTATTTGGATGGACAGGGCCTGATTCGGGATAGTCAACATGGCTTTGTGTGTGGTAGATCATGTCTAACCAATCTTATAGAGTTCTTCGAGGAGGTTACCAAGAAGGTCGATGAAGAAAAGGCAGTGGACGTTGTCTACATGGACTTTAGCAAGGCCTTTGACAAAGTCCTGCATGGGAGGCTGCTGCAGAAGGTTAAGGCACTTGGCATTCAGGATGAGGTAGCCAATTGGATTCAACATTGACTGAGCGGGAGAAGCCAGAGAGTGGTAGGAGATAGTTGTCCCTCTGACTGGAGGCCTGTGACCAGTTGTGTGCTGCAGGGATCGGTGCTGGGTCTGTTATTGTTTCTCATCTATATTAATGTTTTAGATGACAATTTGGTAAACTGGTTAAGCAAATCTGCAGATGACACCAAGATTGGGGGCGTAATGGATAGCGAGAAAGGCTATCAAAGCTTGCACCTCCCCGTCGCCTTTCAGGAGTCACAGCCCATTGTGTAATTGGCTGTGTGTTGTGTCTGTCATCTTAAATTACCTGCCTGAATTGTCAAACTGTGATGAATGGCCGCTGCTCTGAAGGTCATAATGTCGAGAGGGAATGCATTTAAGGTGAGGAGGAAAGTTCAAAGGAAATGTGTGGGGGGGGGAGTGGGGGGAGGGGGGCAAGTTTTACCTTTACGCGGAGAGTGGTGGGTGCCCAGAATGTGCTGCCAGGGATGGTGGTGGAGGCAGATCCGACAGAGGCGTTTAAGAGAATCTTAGTCAGGCACATGAATATGCAGAGAATGGAGGGATTTGGACCATTTGCAGGCAGAAGGAATGAGGTGGCACTAGCTGAATTACTTCGATACTACATGGTGGGCCAAAGGGCTTCTTCCTGTGCTGTACTGATCTATGAAATAAATATTACAAATGTCAATCGCTGGGCACAGCATTCCATACAATTTAACATTACACTGTGACTGAAGCATTCTGAAGCAAAGCAACTTCCTGGATTCACGAACTTATCGCTGTAGCAGGAAAGTAAAATGCACCCGGAATGTAATTTGTCCTTCATGCAGCAATATGGCACTTCCCAGAGTTCAGGGATGTCAAACATGGAAAGGCTCTTTCCACCACTGGTTCTCAGTAGAAAGCACGGGGAGGAGGGGAATCACCAGAGAAAAGGGCTGGCAGGCAGAATGAACCAACACCTGCTGTCACTGGTTGGAGGACCACGGGGTCCTCCCGCCCACCTTTCACCATTGGTTGGAAAAACACAGTCCACTTGCCGCTATTGCTTGGAGATCTGCACCATCCCACCCCTCCTGCTTGCCACCATTGGTTGGAGGACAACGCCGTCATGTGGCTTGACCTACCATTGGTCACGATATTCCAGTCGTCGAGGGGTTGAACGGCGAGAGAATTTCACAGAAAGGTCCAGTCGGTTCACCAGATAAAAGTGGATGTTTGATCAAAGTGACAAAATAGGAAAGGGGAGAGGTTTTATGTTTAAACAGAGAAAACATCGTTTAAACTTCAGGAACAAAAAGCGCTGCAGGTTTGCGTCTGTGCCGGAGGGTGACGTTTGTCGGGCATTCCTGTTGATATTATTCTTTCCGCTCCACATGCGGATCGGACGCATCAGAGAACTCGTGGGAGCGGATTTAACACCTCACGGTCACCGGTTGTGATTTTCAAAAAGATAATTAATGCAAGTTATAATCTTCTGCCAATGGGAATGAATGGAGACTTCTCTTACCTAAACGCAATTTGACTTGCCCTAATTTTGAACTTTAACTTGTGAACTAGATCTGTCCCTTTGCAATAATTAATTTCAAACTAATAGAACTATAGTCACTGGTCCCAAAGTGCTTCTCCATTGACATCTCAGTCACTTGTCCTGCCCCATTTACCGAGAGTAGGTCAGGCTTTGCCTTCTCCCTCGTAGGGCCTTCTATAAATTGCCTGAGGAAACTTTTAGAAACACTTGCTCACATTATGGGAGGAGGCTCCCAGTGCCCATAACACAGAGTGCAGAGCAGGTTGTGAGTAGTGTGGCCTGGATTCAGATATTGGGTCGGTACCTTGGCCTTTGGGGTGGCAGATACTCATCCTGCAACGCTCCGTCCTTACCCCTCCCTCTCATTCCATGCTCCCTCCCTCCTTCCCCTCCCCTTTCTCCTCCCTTCAAATGCCCTTCCTTGCTTTTCTCCCTACCTGTCCTCTCTCTCTCCTTCCACTTTCTCCAACCTCCTTTCCAGACTTTTCAAACCCTTCAATTTGCTGCCTCCTTTCTCCCTCCCACCCCACAGGGCACAGGGTCAGAAGCTGCCTCTGACCAGCTGGCTGCACTTTGTACAAACAGACTGTCTGAGCCATTGGCTGAGAGGAGAGAAGCAGAGACACAAACAGGAAGCAGAAGTCATAGCTGTTATCTGTGAGCAGTGAAGTGTGTAAAATATACTGGAGGACTGTCAGCACTTACTCACGGAGGGAAAGAAGGAGATGGCAGGCCAGTGTGGGGAGCCGACATTTCTGGAGGGGAGCAGAGGCCAGTGGCAAGGTAAGGTCCTCATTTATTGTACATCCTGGGTTTGGAGATGGCTGAAACAGGAGGGTGGGAGGGAGACTGGTTGCTGAGCGACAGACGTTGTTTGTTGGCTGCTGTCACCACGCTGCTGTGAAAGATGGAAGGAAGTTGTCATGGTGTCGCGAGAGAGAGAGAGAGTCCATAGGGGAGAGATGTGTTATCAAGCAGGAGAAAGGAAAGGAATAATGGTACAGAAGGGAGAAGTGTGTCATGAAGTGGAAGGCAGAGGAATCAGAAGGAAGCTGAGTGTATGGAGCAGGAGAGAGAAAGATGGAGCACGAGGAAGGAGATTGAATGGCAGACAATGTGAGTGGGACGGGTATTCTTTGCTGGATATAAACACTGCACCGTGTTGTTGGTCTCTCTGCCTGATGATTCAGTAGGGATACACTGGGACAATGTTTGAGTTGCTGGATGGAAGTGAGAAGCTGGGTTCATGATCTGGATATGTGAGTTCAAATCACAGCACAGCAGCTGGGGAGTTTAAAGTCAGTTCATGAAGTCTGTGGAATTAAAGGCCTGTGTCAGTAGTTGTGGTTTCGAGAAATGGATTGGTGTCTAAACACATGACTGACAGAGGGAAGGAAATCTGGTGACTTTACCTGGTCTGGCCTGTACATGAGTCCAGGCCCACAGTAATGTAGCTGATCCTTAACTGCACTGTGAAATGGCCCAGTAATCCACCTGGTTCAAGAGCAGTTGGGGATAGGAAGGAAATGCTGGTCTGATCCACATCCCGTAAATGAATAACTAAATGTCACCCACTGTCATGTTGTGTTATGACTGATCCACCACTAGATTGGTTTTTATAGATGGATCCCACAGGATTGGTTGTGAGTTTTAACTAAACTGCAATGTAATGAATTCAATGTTATAATACGTCATGACTGATTCACAATATGTTATTTTTTGACTGTTATATTGTGATATTGTATTGACTTGTTTCCAAGGAAATTCTATTGACAAGTTGTTTCCTTTGTATAAATGGATGTGGGTAGAATTCCCTCAGATATGGCATTGGGAATCACTCTGCCAAAAATTGTACTGGTCAGGCCTGCTTTTACATGGGACAGGTAATCTCTCCAAGATCTGGTCCCAAGTCATATTCACCCATCGCTGGTTCCTACAATATATTCCCCCAGTATCTGAACCAGGGCCATGTTCCTCACAACCTGCTTTGCACTCTGGGTTATGGGCACTGGAAATCTCTCCCACTATGTAATTTTGAGTGCAGTCTCTCAAATCTGATCCAGGTATATTTTCCCAAATGTCTGAACTTGGGCCATTCCCTCAGAGGTGGGTGTGGGTCTCTGATCCTGTGGTTCTCCCAAATAACTGAGCTTCTTGTATAATTTGCTTCTCATACATGAGAATCTGACCCTTCCCTAAGATCGATCACGTATCCCTGAGTTCTGTAGAGTTCCCTCATGCATGAGGTTGAGAATTAACCACAACATCTGGTTCTGGGGGTATTTCCCACTGTCTGGACCTTCAGAGTTTGCCCCAATTTCCATTCCTGGGGTGTATTCCTCCAATGTCTGGTCCTGGGTGTCTTCCTCCAATGTCTGTCCTTTGGACTTACTCTGCTCGTATTAGGTGCTGGTGTGTATCACCCAAATATCTGTTGTATCCTATTCTATTCTTTGTTTGCATTAACCCAGTACCTGTCCATGTATTCTACTCCTGGTGTGCTTTTCCCCAGTATCGGGTGTATTTTCCTGCACTGGCATATTTTCTCATGATGTTTTCTCATGCCTACATCACATTAAAACGTGTTCATGGTCCACATCCAGCTCTATGTCACCTGCACTTGTATCAACCCCTCCATTGCCTCTGATTTGGGACCCTGCAGGATGCACAGAGTTTTCTTCATCTCAATATTGGGAAGACCAAAGAGATTAACTTTGGTCCGCACAGTGAATTCTGTTCCCAGGGCACTGATTCTGTTGAGTTAAGTCCCTCTTAAGTGACCTGAGAACAAATCTTCAAGTTGACTGTTCATTGTAGAATTGAGGGATAGAGTTGCCACCTTTCAGCTGAGACATTGAAGTGAGACTGTGAGTGCAGTGGAGAAGTTCCCTTCCCCACAGCTTTATGGGATGTGGAGTGTGGAGAGTAGGATAATACATTTATATATGCAATTGAGACACTCATTAGAACATTGAACTTTACAGCAGAGTACAGGCCTTTTGGCCCATGATGTTGCGCCTACTTTTATCCTGCTCTAATACCTATCTAACCGTTCCCTCCCACATAGTCCTCCATTTTTCTATCATTCATGTGGCTATCTAATGTATCTGCCCCACAACCTCTGCTGGCAGGGCGTTCCACTCACCCACCACTCTCTGTGTAAAAAAACTTACCTCTGACACCCCCCTTATACCTTCCTCCAATCACCTTACAAATATATCCCCTTGTATTAGCCATTTCCGCCCTGGGAAAAAGTCTTTGACTGTCCACTCGATCTAGACCTCTTATCATCTTGTACATCTCTATCAATTCACCTCTCATCCTCCTTCTCTCCAAAGAGAAAAGCCCCAGCTCTCTCAACCTATCCTCATAAGGCATACTATCCAATCCATGCAGCATCCTGATAAATCTCCTCTGCACTCTTTCTAAAGCTTCCACATCCTTCTGCTAATGAGATGACCAGAACTCCAAGTGTGGTCTAACCAGAGTTCGATAGAGCTGCAACATGACCTCGTGGCTCTTGAACTCAGTACCCCAACTAATGAAGGCCAACACACCATCTGCCTTCTTAACCACCTTACTGACCTGCATGGCAAGCTTGAGGGATCTATGGACATGGATCCCAAGATCCCTCTGTTCCTCCACACTGCTAAGAGTCCTGCCATGAACCTGGTATTCTGTCTTCAAATTCAATCTTCCAAAGTAGATCACTTCACACTTTACTGGGTTGAACTCCATCTGCCACTTCTCAGACCAGGTCTGCATCCTGTCAATGTCCCGTTGTAATCTACAGCAACCTTCTACACCATCCACAACACCACCAATCTTTGTGTCATCAGCAAACTTACAAACCCACCCTTCCACATCCTCATCCAAGTCATTTAAAAAATCACAAAGAGCAAGGGTCCCAGAACAGATCCCTGTGGAAAACCACTGGTCACCAACCTCCAGGCAGAATACGCTCCATCTACCATCACCCTCTGTCTTCTATGTGTGAGCTAATTCTGAATCCACACAGCCAAGTTATCCTGGATCCCACACCTCCTGACCTTCTGAATGAGCCTTCTATGAGGAACCTTATCAAACACCTTGCTAAAATCCATGTACACTACATCCACTGCTCTATCTTTCTCGGGGTGCAGCACTCCAGTATTCCCACTGTGGGAATCCCTTATGACCATGAAGAGTGAGGGTGGGGCTACACTCACACATTAAAAGCTGAAAATCTCTCCGATATGTGTCCTGGGATGAATTACCAACTTGTTGGATCTTGAGGCGGGTGAGGTTGCTGCAGTGGTGAGAGAACTAAGATTCTGTCAGTCTTAGCAACTCCAATCATTTCATTTCCTTCTTTTCTTTGATTTTAATTCATCTAATTTCAAATCAAGACGTACACTCCAGCAGAAAACTGAAAAATAAGCTAAAGGCAATGATTTCCACAACATCTGATTTACAAAATATGACAGAGCAAGACCCCGAGCCCACCCTCCTCACACCCCCACTCCACAGGTCACCTTCATGCTCCACAATATCAATACCCCCATCCTCACTCCCCTCTCCTCCTTCACTGACCACACTGCCATCCCCTGCTCCCCATTCCCTAACATTAACCCTGCCTTCCTCTCCCCTTAGTGTATTTCCGCCCCCCTCCAGTGTCACATACCCTGACATGTTCCCACTGTGACGTCCTCTCCTGTCCCTCCCACCTACCTTTCTCTGTCCCCCTATTTCCCCTCCAGCATCCCCAGTGCATTTGGAAGTTTATCTCCTGAAGTGAGTGGTTGCAGAGCAGTAGCCTGGGATTGCTGAGTGAGTGAGAGGGAGACTCCATTTCCAAACATCAGCAGCCACACGGGGATTTCTTGACTGAATGTGGGTCGTGTATCTGCTGGTCACTGCTGAACCTGAAATATAGACGGGAGAGTAAGATATTGTGTGTGCCAAGATGCAGCACAGACTATAACCTGTAAGGATAGGGAAACCAAATAACATGCAGTCTGTCCTCGTTCTGGGAGATGGACCCCCATGGACAGGTGGTCTGTCATTATCCTCTGAGGTCACCCCTAAAGGACAGTGCGGATATCACTTGGGGCCTCAGAGTGATCCTGCAGTTGGGCTCCTGTTTTGGGTCCTGAGTACCCTGTTGTTCACTAAATACAACTCTTGTTTGATTTCCTTGCCCCAGATACCCAGTCACATTCTGTCACCTTTTGCTGTATCAAGGCCCAGAAGATAATAGTAAAGAGGAAAGGTTCAAAGTCCCAGGGGATGTGAAAGGCCCCAGACTGCATCGTCTGTTGATTGTGCTGTAGTTGGGATCCCAGAGTCAGACGACTCAGTGTGGTGAGAAATGGAAGGTGAAAGTGTGGGCTTCATGGGATATCCCTGTTGTTGGTCATTTGGTTACCTTGACAATGGTGACGAAGGTGCTGTAGAGGAAACTGATAACGAACAGAATGGCAAAGGCAGCAACTGCCAGCACATTGTCATCTCCATCCAAGTCTCCCAGTTCTTCCTTCCCCTCCTCTCCTGTCAAGTCTGTGCAGGATTCTGAAACAATAGAGAGAGTCAGACTGTCAGTTTCCTGCAGATGTTTCATGAAGGTCAACAAAACCCCAATAACATGAAGACAACTGCCTACCCATTGCCCCTTCTTTCTGTATCTCTCCACTTTCTGAAGGATGTCAGCAAATATTTTCACAAAGTTGATAAAAATACTTTTCCCTGTCCACTAACTTTGAATATTTTAAACCGTTGACCTATCAGGTTGATCAGGAATGTTCTATCCTTTGGACAGGACCTTCTTCAGAAGGTCAGAGGCCATGGGATCCAGGGAGGCTTGGCCATGTCAATTCAGAATTGGCTTGCCTGTAGAAAGCAGAGGGTTGTGGTGGAGGGAGTGCATTCGGATTGGAGCGCTGTGACTAGCGGTGTCCCACAGGGATCGGTTCTGGGACCTCTACTTTTTGTGATATTTATTAATGACTTAGATGAGGGGGTGGATGGGTGGTTTAGCAAGTTTGCAGATGACACAAAGATAGGTGGTGTTGTGGACAGTGTGGAGGGCTGTCGAAGCTTGCAGAGGAATATGGATAGGATGCAGAGCTGGGCTGACAGGTGGCAGATGGAGTTCAATCCAGAGAACTGTGAGGTGGTACACTTTGGAAGAACAAACTCCAAGGCGGAGTACAAGATAAATGGCAGGATCCTGGGCAGTATGGAGGAGCAGAGAGATCTGGGGGTTCATATCCACAGATCACTGAAAGTAGCCTCACAGGTAGATAGGGTAGTTAAGAAAGCTTATGGGATGTTAGCTTTCATAAGTCGGGGGATCGAGTTTAAGAGCCACGAAGTGATGATGCAGCTTTACAAAACTCTGGTTAGGCCACACTTGGAGTACTGTGTCCAGTTCTGGTTGCCTCATTATAGGAAGGATGTGGAGGTGATGAAAAGGGTGCAGAGTAGATTTACCAGGATGCTGCCTGGATTAGAGAGTATGGATTATATGGAGGGACTAAAGGAGCTAGCACTGTTCTCATTGGAGAGAAGGAGGATGAGGGGAGACATGATAGAGGTATACAAGATATTGGGAATAGATAGAGTGGACAGCCAGTGCCTCTTTACCAGGGCATCAATGCTCAAAACAAGAGGACATGGTTTTAAGGTAATGGGTGGGAAGTTCAAGGGAGATGTCAGAGGGAGGTTTTTCACCCAGAGAGTGGTTGGTGCATGGAATGCACTGCCTGGGGTGGTGGTGGAGGCTGATACGTTGTACAAGTTCAGGAGATTGTTAGATAAGCATATGGAGGAATTTAAGATAGAGGGATGTGTGGGAGGAAGGGGTTAGATAGTCTTAGGTGTGGTTTGAAGGGCGGCACAACATTAGAGTGGTCTGAAGGGCCTGTATTGTGCTGTATTCTTCTATGGTTCTATGGGCAGTGGAAACTATAACACACGCACATATGTACATAAATATTTATAAATGTATACAGTGAGAGACAGACCAGAAACCATTGATCCAAGGTCACCTGTTCCTCCCAGCCAGGCAACACCTCCCACCCCTTATGCAAGTCACTCATTTACTGTCTGCCCAAACATACCAGCAAGGAACACTGACAGCCGAAACCTTTCTGCATCTTCTTTATTGAACTTTCATTGGTTACAATGACGAAAACACACCTTTAACTTCTCCTGGAGCCCACACAGGTTTCAAACAGGATCAGACCCGACACAAACAAGTTTTAAGAGGAATACAGGATCTCAGAAATATTGGTCAATGATATTTGATATGGATTTGATCATGGGATATATTTTCATTCACAGTTGACGATATAGGAATTAATTTTGATTGTTGAAGTGAGGGTGATGTCATGTTGAGGTAAACCACACTGTTATAGGTTCAACCATCAATTGGTGGTTGGCCAGTGGTGTTGTTGGCCACCCTGTCCATGGAAATCTCTGCTGCAAAGAACCCAGTGAACTGACACATGTCCATCTGATCTGGTGGGGAGGGCAGCCTTGAGAGCAAATCTGGGAATAGACTCTTTTATTCATCTGATGCTTACCTTGAATATTCTGCTCTCACACCAACCTCAGCAACTTTTATATCACTAGCGACCTCTCCACGTCTAAAAATAAAGGCCTTTCTCTTTTGGAAAGAAAAAAGAAATTGTGGAAAGTGATCAGCAGGTCTGAGAACAATTGCGGAGAGAGAAAGAGATAACATTTGGGTGGCATCACAGGTGTACTCTGCACTGCTTTAGCACTGGTTCTCTCCCTGGCTGAGAACTGTGCACCTCTCTGGGTTGCTGGAACTCAACAACTGTCTGGTGTCCAGATTCCTCAATGCCTGCTCCAGTGGAACTCAGATATCTCCATCGGGGAGAGGGTGGCGCAGTGGTATTATCGCTGGATTAACAATCTAGATACCCGGGGCAAAGTCCTGGGGAACTGGGTTCGAATCCCACTATGGCAGATGGTGATAAATTCAAATTCCAGTTCTGGAATTAAAGAATGACCATGAAAACCATTGTCGATTGTTGTAAGAGGAGGAAATCTTCCTCCTTTCAGGGAAGAAATCCACCATCCTTACCTGTTCTGGCCTACATGTGACTCCATGCACACAGCGATGTGGTTGACTCTGAACTGCCCTCTGAAATGGCCCAATAAGCTATTCAGTTGTAATAAACGACTGGAAAGTCAGAAGGATGCCCACACCTCAAGGATTGCAGTGGTTCAAGAAGGCAACTCACCACCACCTTGTCAAGGGCAACAAAGAACAGGCAATTAAATGCTGGCTCAGCCTGCGAAGCCCACATTCCTTGAATGAATATCGGGTGAATATAGGCCTCCAGACACCCAGTGTGACAAACGACACAGAGAGATTTTAGGAGGAAAATGTGCAGAGAATCACCTTTCTGGAAATAACATCTAATCTCCGACCCAACAATAAAGCTGCTTGTGTTTGATCTTCAGTGAAAAACATGAAACACTGCAAATTGGATCAGAACTGGTGTCACGGCTGCAGTTACTTGAGCACAAGTGGTGCATAAGCAGTTCTGCAGAATGTTGGACAACTTGCCAGCAGACGTTACACATCACCCCATTGCTCACAGGCTTCTACCAAGCTGCATCCTGACTTACCCTGGGACTTCCTGATGGACCTCTTCTCCTGTGTTGGCAAACAACTGTACAAATACAAGAACTCAACCCCACTCTCCAAATCTGCCCCAGGACCTTTTGTCATCTGAAGATGTCTTTATCCCTGTTCCTTGTGATTCCTGAGTCTTCACCCATCTTCTCCTTCACTTCCGTCCATCTCCTGGGTGACCCTGAACTCCTCTAAATCACTGAGAAGCTGCTCACATAAGGTGGTCATCATCATGTTCCTCCGGTTCTGCTGACAGGCAGACTTGCTTCAAGTTTCTGAGATGCTGGTGTCCAAACATTGATTCATCGTTCCCTCACTGACAAGGCCGGCATTTCCGGCTCTGCTCCACTGAATGAATGACCAGGTCCATCAGAGGGCAGTGAAGAGATTGGTGTGGGACTGAAGGATAAGGGTAAACAGGGTAGGAACGTGGGTGTCCTTCACAGAAGGACATCAGTGAACCAGTTAGGTTTTATGTGACTTTCAGTTTCATTATCACTTCTACTGATAACAACAACTTTTAACCTGTTTTTACTTTGTAATCTAAAATTAAAATTCTGCACTGTCACATCAGAGGCTTGGGAACAGAGTGAAGTCACAGTTCCTGCTGCTGGTACTGAAGGAGTGCTGCACTCTCACACATCTATCTGAAATGGTACACAGAGGCCCTGAGGGCCTTTAACATTGGACGGACAGACCTTGTGTTAGTGTTTTGGAAGAACCTGAAGCCTTGAAGGAAATATTATTTTTCAGAACCCAATGCCTCTGGGTTATTAATTCACTGACACAAGCGCAACAATGCCACACCTGTCATTCAGTGTCGAACTTGCTTGGCCCTAGTTTGTGGCAGGGGCAGAGTGTGTCAACATTGGAGTGAATCCCAGCACCGTACCTTGAATGCTTTTCACCTCCCGGCTGACACTGGTGTTGGAGGGGGGATGAGACACTGTACAGCTGAAGACTGAGCCTTTCTTCCACTCCTCTGTACTCACAGTCAGGAAATGGCTGGCACTGAAAGTGCCCTCCTGCTCCAGAGCAGTCGGTGTAGCACTGGTGTTGGAGGAGATCAGGGAGCCGTCTTTCTCCCAGGTGACGTTTATGAGGTCCGGGTAGAATCCAGAGACCACACACTCGAGGGTGGCCATGTTCCTACCCTTGGTCCCTTCGTGTGGTGGAGGCAGCAGTCTGACCTTCGGTCTTTTTGTTTCCACTGGAATAGACGAGCAAACAATGGAAATGTCAAACAGTTTTACCCGGGTAACTAACGTTGGCCATTTAATCGCTGGTCTCATGCCCACCTTTGGTACTCTTTGTCCGTGCTGAGGATGAAGAAGGTTGTTGGGCAGAGCACGTGTACTCCACCCCACTGGACCACTCCTCCACACTGGTCTGGAGTTGGCTGATCACTGTGTCTGGGGTCCCTTTCTCCTTCAGTTTTTTGGTCACATTTCCTTTAATTTTCTCCGTCTTGCTCACCTGCCAGTAGGTTTGGACCTGGCTCAGATCAGCACCCACAACCATGCACACCAGAGGAGCGGCCTTTTTGATCCAAATCTCTTCAGTGGAGGGATTTTGGATAAAGACAGACAAGTCTGCAGATGAGAAATAGAAAACTTACAAACCGAACGAGCTCTGGTGTCAGCTGGCTTCTCCACTTCAGCATAGACTTGCACTGAATCTCACTCTTTACAAACTACATTGGAATGAAATCAGGGTTGTTTAAGGGGTGGGTTGTTCGTCTCTGCTTACAACCTTTGACAGGGAAAGCAAAATCAAACATAAGTTAACTTATTTCCTGGGGAACCAGTGGGACTTCAAGGTAGTTGCAAGGCTGTGCGACATTTAGCTGCTGTGCTGTCAATAAAATGCAATCTCAGAGCTGTGAAATGCAATGAGAGATGCAGTTTCTGACAAAAGAAAACATTTCCTGATTTCTTCATGTCTCAGTACCTGTGTGGGACTGTCGATCCATTGGAGACATTGGGCCTGCTGAATCATTGAGGTCTCTCATCTCTGTTCAGACTGAGCCTGGGGTTCCTCCAGTTTGAAAATCCTGATGTTGACTTTCAAATCTCCATGACCCTGCCTCTCTCCATATCTGTAACTTCCACCAACAAAACAAGAATATTCAGAGAATATTACACTCCTCCTGCTGTTGTCCCTCAGTGAACAGGACTCCTGTGACCGGTGACTGTGCCTTCTCTGTAACATTGGTCAAAAGCTCTGGAAGTCACTCACTAAACCTCAGTAGTAAATCCCCTCTGTCCCCCTTCAAGCTGCTCCTTGAAACAATCACATATGGTAAGGTAGCATATTGGTTCAGCAACTGTCCTGGAGACACGAGTTCACATCCTAACAAGGCAGCTGAGAATTCAAATTCAGTTAAACCAATTCTGCAATGAATCCAGTGTCAATAACACTGACAACAAGACGACTACATTGTTCAAACCATCTGGTTCACTGACGTCCGTGATAGAAGGAAATCTGCCATCATCCCTGCTCTGGTCCATATGTGACTCCACACCCACTTGTGACTGCTCTCAGAAATGGCCCAGCAAGCCCTGACCTCAAGTACATTTCGGGATGGGCATGTAATGCTGGCCTTGCCACTGAGGTCCAAACTCTTTGAATGAATCAAACATCTTTGACCAGGTTTGTGAGCACCTGTCCCCTGGCTTGGTGACAGCTTTGTCTGTCAATGCTCCAGTGAAGTACTCGGTGTGTTTAATTTCTGTAAAGGAACTATTTGATAGGAACTTGTTGCTGATCACCAGGCAAGGAAAGATCATTTGCAATGGCCGCACAAAACACAGGAAATAGAATATTATCTGGAGGTTGTCACAACCTTCTTCTCAAGGTTGTGATTACTTCTGCAGAGAGGGATTTCCCCCCAAATTTCAAACCTGAATCATACAACATAGAACAGTATAGTACAGGAACAGGCCCTTCAGCCCACAATGTTGTGCCAAACCAATTACATTTGTAATAAAATGTGCAACTAAACTAATCCCTTCTGCCTACACAATGTCCGTATCCTATCACTTTCCTCACATTCATGTGCCTATATAAGGGCTTCTTGAATGCCCCTATTGAAATCTGCCTCCACCACCACCCCAGGCAGCGCATTCCAGGTACCCACCACTCTCTGTGTGAAAACCTTGCCCCGCACATCTCCTTTGAACATACCCCCGATCACCTTAAACGCATGCCCTCTGGTATTAGACATTTCAACCCTGGGCAGAAGATACTGACTGTCTACTCTATCTATGCCTCTCATAATCCTATGAACTTCTATAAGATCTCCCTTCAGCCTCCGCCACTCCAGAGAGAACAACCAAGTTATCCAACCTCTCCTCATAGCACATGCCATCGTTGGACTAGGAACAGAAGGTTTGATCAATTATCACATGTATTTTACACTGTCACCTGCCTTGTAAAGCATCATCGTCACTTCAGATACCTCTCAGCTCACTGTATGTTCTGTGCACCATCCACACACACATTCACTCTGGTCCACATTGACTGATCTCACTCTCCAAGACTTGTGTGGAGAGGGAGGGTGCCTGTCTTTGTGTTTAAACTGAATCGTACAAAGGTAACAGGAGTGAACTGCTTTGACTACAGGTTGAGCTGAGGGCCTGTTGACAGGGCCCTTTCTTCAATAAACTTACAGTGTTCTCTATTTCTTTCCACTGACGTCTGAACAAGTGTGTGGCCAATGTCTTTTCAAAAGTTTTGGGGAAACAGCACAGCAACATTCTGCAGTCATAGATCGGTAAAGTTTGATCGGAGTTTGGGCAATGATTTGTGAATTTAGGTTCAATCAGCAGTGCCCTGATGTTGAAGATTGCCAAGTGTTCAGCCCTGTGCTGCAGTGCTAATCCAAAAGCAGTGTTTAATTTTGTAAGCCTTAGGGTGGAATTTAACCAAACACCGACCTGAACTTGAGAATACCAAATTTCTATCATTGACTGAACTCAGTGATTGGGAAGCAGGAAAATGGAACCATTATAGGTTTTGCTCCTGATGCAAACCCCAATCTGTGGGTCATAAGAAAACAAGAACACAAGAAAATAGGGACACAAGAGACTGCAGAGGCTGGAATCTGAAGCAAAATCAAGATGCTGCAGGAACTCAGCAGGTCAGGCAGCATCTGTGGAGGGTAGTGGACAGTCAGTGGTTTGGGTCGAGCCCTTCATCTGGTCTGATAGAGGGGAGATCGAGGTGAGGGGAAGGGGGGCAGCAAGAGCTGGCAAGTGAAAGGTAGATCCAGGTGATGAGGGCTGATCGGCAAATGGAGGAGGTAGATTGGAAATAGGCTTGGAGGTGAGAGGTGGTGGTGACAAAGGGCTGTTGATGATGGAATCTGATGGGAAAGGAAGGTGGGACATGGAACAAAATGAGGGAGGTGGGGAGGGCAGGTGGGAACAGTAGGGGGAGTGTGTGGAGGAGGGAGAAGAAACAGGATGATGGGGTGGCTGGGATGGGTTTAGCAGGAACTGGGGAGATCAGGAGGAGAGGGAAAAGGTACAGAGGAGGATCAGGTTACCTGAAATTGGAGATTTCAGTATTGAACATCAAACACTGACGTCTCCAATTCCATGCAACCTGCTCGTCCCCTGTCCCTTCTCTCCCTCCTCCTGCACCCATCACACCCCCAGCCCCCATCACCCTGCTCCTTTCCCCTCTCCACCCAATCCATCTGCCCATCACCCACACACTCCTCCCACTGGGTCCCCTGCCCCACCTGTTCCCATCTGCCCTCCCCACCTCACTGGGTTGGTTCCCTGCTCCATCTTCCTTTCCTATCAGATTCCATTCCCTGCAACCATTTGTCGCCTCCACCGATCACCCCCCAGCCTCTGTCGCTACTTCTGCTCTTCCTTCCTCCATCTGCCGATCACCCCTCCTCACCTGGATCCCCCTCTCACTTGCCAGCTCTTGCTGCCTCCCTTCCCCTCACCTCTTTATACTGGCTACATCCCCTCCACCTTTCAGTCCAGGTGATGGGTCTTGACCTGAAACATCGACTGTCCAGTGTCCTCCACCGATGATGCCTGACCTGCTGAGTTCCTCCAGCATTTTGTTTTATGCAGAAGACAACAGGAGCTGGAGGAGACCTCCTGGCCCCTCGGACCTGCCCCCGTCAATGATCTCACTTTGCTGCAGTTGTCCCGTTCACTTCATCTATTGCCACCTCGACACTTTAAACCTTCCTGCCACACTTCTTACAATGGCACCTGCTTTACTGTTGCTGGAAGCTCAGAGAAATGGCTTTGCATCCCATGATCTACGTCATTAATAAGGTCAGTTAATAGTTACAGTGTCAACAAAGATCGTTGCAGGATACTGTTCATCATCACATCCTGCTGGGTTCAGTACCCACCCGTCGTCTCTTCTGTCTGTCTCCTGTCATTCTGCCAATTCCCAAACCAGCTGAACACACAAGATGTGGCCATTTCCGATTGGCTATGTGGGAGTTGTTTCAAGTACATTTTGACAGGTGGACTCGGAAAGACCGAGGTCCAATTCGTTCCCCTTCTGTCACCCTGACTGACAGACGACGCAGTGATAATGGAGTCGTCGACGAATGATTGTAAACAATCTCTGTCCATGAGTCTACAGCAGATCCAGGCATGGTGTGGGGACACCCACTGGTGGAAGGTGTTGGCCACCGTAGATCCAAAGTCACCCTTTTCTCCTGAGTCTGCATCACCTACCACACCTCATGTCCCAAGGTACTCGTTTAATGTCTCCCAAAACACACCAGCATTGTGGAACACTCACCACCCAGACTGTTTCATATTTTCTTTGATTGGTGACACTGACATACATTTAACCTCTCATTGGGACTACACAAATTTCATGAGTGATCTCCAGTCACATTCCACAATGCCTGCTCCAATGGAACTCAGAAACCTCCACCAATATAAAGGCTGGCTGATATAGTCCTCTGGACATTCAGTGTGATCAATGACATGGAGAGATGTTGTGGAAAGCTGGAGGAAAGTGTGTCCTCAATCACCCCTCCAGATATAACATCTAATCTCTGACCCAACAATAAAGCTGCTTGTGTTGGACCTTCAGTGAACTGGATCAGAACTGGTGTCGCAGCTGCAGTCACTTGAGCACAAACAGTGCATTAGGATTTCAGCCGAATGTTCGTCACAACCCTGTTTAGATTGTGAACCACGTAACAGCATTCTGCACTCTGCACAGAGTATCAGTGACATTCTGGAGATACAGTGAGGGGTGAGGTCCCAGTGGAGGAGCACTGAGGCCAGTAAATCATTAGAAGGCCTCCCTCTGTCTCTGTCTCTGTCTCTCCCTGCTTTAGCCTCTCAGTTTGTCCTACTGCCTTCCCTCTTTGATTCTTTCACACACTATTTCTCTCTCTGTCTGTTTCTTTCCCATTTCATCTTTTGTCTCTGTTTGCAATTCTCTCCGTCTCTGTCTCCACTCGTCTCACAAGAACAAAAGAAAATGGGAGCAGGAGCAGATCACCAGGTAGCTCAAACCTGCCCTGCCATTCAGTATGATCATGGCTGATCTGTGCTGGCCTCAACTCCTCTTCTGTGCCTTTTCTCCAAAGCCCTGAATTCAAATGTTTATCCTTCTCCACCTTAAATATATGGAATGATCTGGCCTCCACCATTCTCTGGGGCTGAGAATTGCAGAGATTCACCCCCTCTGAGGGAAGAAATTTCTCCACACCTCAGTTTTAAATGACCGGCCCCTGACTTTATAACTATGTCCCCTTGTTTGTGACTCTCTCACTGGTGAAAACATCTCAACATCTACCCTCTCATGCCCCTTTAGGATCTTGTATGTTTGAGTAAAGACATCTCTCATTCTTCCAAACTCGAAGGAACACAGACCCAGACTGTCCAACCTCTGTAACTGTCTGACAGTCCTGAGAGACAGAGGTTTAAATATGCCACTGGAATAGAACAGTTCCCAACACTGAGATGTTTCTTTTATTCAGCCTCACACATGCAGAGCTGGTGAGCAACAGCAAACTGACTGAGGACAGTGATCCCCCTTGTTTGACACAGATGTCATGTGTGGGTCAATGGTTCGCAATGTCTCCTCTTAGAATTTCTCTTCAGGGCATTGCACTGATAATCAAGACCAACACTCCAGAGAACTCCGGAGGGTCAGATCCACCGTTCAAAGTGCTGTCGAATTTCTCTTCAGGGCATTGCACTGATAATCAAGACCAACACTCCAGAGAACTCCGGAGGGTCAGATCCACCGTTCAAAGTGCTGTCATTGGGATGAGGGTTTAAGCAGATGCTTATCAGGTAGATCTCAGTCATCCCCTGACACAACTGGAAGAGGAATACGAGAGTTCTCCTTCGAGTTCTCAGCCAATATTTATCATGCAATGAGCAGCTAAACACAGAAGATCTGACCAGATTCGATTTGTTCTCTGGGAGCTTGCTTGGAGTACATTGTGACAGTTAGACGAGGAAAGACTATGGTGCAATCCGTTCACCTTCTGTCACAGGACACAGTGATAATGGAGTTGTTGGCTAATGATCGCAAACAATCTCTGTCCATCAGTCGACAACAGATCCAGGGATGGTGTGAGGACACCCAATGCGGGAAGGTTTGGGACACCATTGATCTAAACAAAACTATTTCTCCCCGCGTGTGCTTCACCTACCACACCTCATGTCCAAAGTTACTCATTTCCTGTTTCCAGAAACTACACTAACAAGGGACACTCACAAACCAAACACTTTCATGTCACATTTATTGAACTTGGATCAGTACATTGACACATGCAAAGATTTAACCATAGAATCATCGAACAGTATAGCACAATACAGGCCCTTCGGCCCACAATGTGGTGCCGACCTTTAAACCTCGCCTAAGACTATCTACCCCCTTCCTCCCCCATCTCCCTCTATTTTAAATTCCTCCATATGCTTATCTAGCAATCTCTTGAATCTGACCACTGTACCTTCCTCCACCAATACCCCAGGCAGCACATTCCATGCCCCAGCCGTTCTTGGGGTAAAAACCTTCCTCTGATATCTCCCTTGAACTTCCCACCCATTACTTTAAAGTCATGCCCACTTGTATTGAGTATTGGTGCCCTGGGAAATAGGCGCTGGCTGTCTACTCTATCTATTCCTCTTAATATTTTGTACACCTCTGTCATGTCTCCTGTCATCCTCCTTCTCTCCAAAGAGTAAAGCCCGAGCTCCCTTAGTCTCTCCTCATAATGCATACTCTCTAAACCAGGCAGCATCCTGGTAAATTTCCTCTGCACCCTCTCCAATGCTTCCACATCCTTCCTATAATGAGGCAACCAGAACTGGACACAGTACTCCAATTGCGGTCTAACCAGAGTTCTGTAGAGCTGCGTCATTACCTCGCAGCTCTTAAACTCGATCCCACGACTTATGAATGTTAACATCTCATAAATTTTCTTAACTACCCTATCCACCTGTGAGGCAACTTTCAGGGATCTATGGATATGAACCCCCAGATCTCTCTGCTCCTCCATACTACCCAGAATACTGCCATTTACTTTGTACTCTGCCTTGGAGTTTGTCCTTACAAAGTGTCCCACCTCACATTCTCCCGATTGAACTCCATCTGCCAACTCTGCATCCCACCAATGTCCCGCTGCAATCTTCGACAATCCTCCACACTATCCACAACATCACCAACCTTTGTGTCACCTGTAAACCTGCCAACCCACCCTTTTACCCCCTCATCCAAGTTATTAATTAAAATCACGAAAAGCAGAGGTCCCAGAACCGATCCTTGTGGGACACCGCTAGTCACAGCCCTCCAATCTGCATGCACTCCCTCCACCACAACCCTCTGCTTTGTACAGGCAAGCCAAATCTGAATCCACACTACCAAGCTTCCTTGGATCCCATGCCCTCTGACCTTCTGAAGAAGCCTACCATGTGGAACCTTGTCAAATGCCTTACTAAAATCCATGAAGACCACATCTACTGCACTACCCTCATCAATCTGCCTGGTCACCTCCTCAAAGAACACTATCAGGCTTGTGAGACATGATCTGCCCTTCACAAAGCCATGCTGGCTGTCCCTGATCAGACCATGGTTCTCTAAATGCCCATAGGTCCTTCCTCTAAGAATCCTTTCCAACAGCTTGTCCACCACAGACGTAAGGCTCACTGGTCTATAATTCCCTCGACTATCCCGACTACCTTTTTTGAATAAGAGGACAACATTTGCCACCCTCCAATCCTCCGGTACCATTCCCATGGACAATGAGGACTCAAAGATCCTGGCCAACGGTTCAGCAATCTCCTCCCTCGTCTTGCGGAGAAGCCTGGGGAATATTCAGGACCCGGGGACTTATCTGTCCTAATACTTACTAACAGCTCCAACACATCCTCTCTCTTGATATCCACATGCTCTAGAACATTACCCTTACCAACACTGTCCTCAGCATCATCAATGCCCCTCTCCTTGGTCAATATTCATTGAGGACCTGACCCACTTCCACAGCTTCCAGGCACATCTTCCCACCTTTGTCTCTAATTGGTCCTACCTTTACTCTCATCATCCTTCTGCTCTTTACATATGTGAAAAATGCCTTGGGGTTTTCCTTAACCCTACTCACCAAGGCCTTTTCATGTCCGCTTCTTGGTCTCCTCAGCCCCTTCTTAAGTTCCTTCCTTGCTACCCTGTATTCCTCATGAGCTCTATCTGATCTTTGCTGCCTACACCTTATGTATGCTGCCTCCTTCCTCCTAACTAGATGTTCCACCTCTCTTGTCACCCATGGTTCCCTCACCCTGCCATTCTTTCTCTGCCTCACTGGGACAAATTTAGCCCAAACATCTTGCAAGAGATCCCTGAACAATGACCACATCTCCATAGTACATTTCCCTTCAAAAATATCATCCCAATTTACACTCGCAAGTTCCAGCCTTATAGTCTCATAATTTGCCCTTCCCCAATTAAATATCTTCCTGTCCTCTTTGCTCCTATCCCTGTCCATGACAATGCTAAAGGTTAGGGAGCAGTGGTCACTGTCCCCCAAATGCTCACCCACTGAGAGATCTGTCACTTGACCCAGTTCATTACCTAATACTAGATCTAATATGGCATTCCCTCTAGTCGGCCTGTCAACATACTGTGACAGGAATCCGTCCTGGACACACTTCTCAAACTCTTTCCCGTCTAAACCTTTGGTACTAAGCAGGTGCCAATCAATATTTGGGAAGTTGAAGTCTCCCATGATAACAAACCTATTATTTTTGCACCTTTCCAAAATCTGCCTCCCAATCTGCTCCTCAGTATCCTTACTGCTACTAGGGGGCCTGTAGAATACTCCCAGTAGAGTAACTGCTCCTTTCTTGTTCCTAACTTCCACCCGTACTGACTCCAGAGAGGATCCTGCTACATTGTCCACCCTTTCTGCAGCTGTAATAGTATCCCTGACCAGTAACACCACCCCTCCTCCTCTTCTCCCCTCCTCCCTATCCCTTTTAAAACCCAAAAATCCAGGAATATTCAGTATCCATTCCTGCCCTGGTGACAGCCAATTCTCTGCAGGAGCCACAATATCAGTTCCATATCTTTATCCAAGCTCTCAGTTCATCAGCCTTATACCTGATACTCCTTGCATTTAAGTAAATGCACTTTAGCCCATCCACCTTACTACTTTTATACCCTATACTCTGCTTCTACTTCCTCAAACCTCTCTATATATATTACATCTGTCTTTACTCCATGCATTTTTTCCACTGACCTATCCCTCTGGTTCCCATCCCCCTTGCAAACTAGGTTAAACCCTCCCAAACCATGTTAGCAAACCTGCCTGCACGGATATTGGTCCCCCTTGAGTTCAGCTGTAACCCATTCACTCTGTACAGGTTCCACCTTCCCCAGAAGAGATCCCAATGATCCAAAAATCTAAAACCTTGCCCCCTGCACCAGCTCCTCAGCCACGCATTCATCTGCCATCTCCTGCTATTCTTACCTTCACTACCACGTGGCACTGGCAGCAATCCTGAGATTGCTACCCTTGAGGTCCTGTTCTTCAGCCTTCTGCCTAGCTCCCTAAACTCACTGTTCAGGACCTCATTCCCCTTCCTCCCTATGTCATTGGTACCATCAATGCACCATGACTTCCGGCTGCTTTCCCTCCCGCTCGAGAATGCTGGGGACCCGATCAGAGACATCCCAGACCCTGGCACCCAGGAGGCAACATACCATCTGGGATTCTCACTTACGTCCACAGAATTGCCTGTCTGAGCCCCTAACTATTAGAGTCCCCTATCACTACTGCCCTCCTCTCTCTTTCCCTACACTTCTGAGCCACAGGGTTGGCCTCTGTGCCAGAGGCACTGCCACTGTTGCTTCCCCCAGGTAGGCTGTCTCCCCCAACAGTACTCAAGCAGGAGAACTTATTGTCAAGGGGTACAGCCACAGGGTACTCTCTAGTACCTGATTCTTCCCCTTCCCCTTCCTCTTCCTCTCTGTGATCCACTTGCTTCGTGCAATCCCACGCAGTGTTGAAATCCACTTGAACATGGCAGAAAATGTTCTGAAACGGGACCCAGATGCTCTGAGATTTGTGGTGAATCATGTTTGTAGCTTAATTTGATTCTTGATTCTTGATTCTAATTTTGTTCCTAATTATTTTAAAAGGTCCAGATTTTGATCATGTTTTAATGAGTTAAACTATCCTCTGTGACAGCTAATAATCATAAAACTAACAAAACAAGGGTTTTATTATTGAATCATGCTGTTTTATACACAAGATTTAAAACTATCAGTCAGAACAAGTGGGAGATTGACCAGGGTGGGTCTCCTGTGAGATTTATTGATGCTTCGGAACAGACGGTTTTTGATCAACTCATGCCCCACCAGACAGGAGAAAGTGGTGCCGCTACTCCAGTCCTCTGGAGAAACCTTCAACTGACTGGTCATTGTGTTCCAGCCGCTTCTGGTGTCCTTGGTCACCGGCTGGTTCACGAACCCTGTCTTCAGAAGGGTGTCGTTGGCCATCCAGGCCATGTAGTTCTCTGCAGGAGAGAGCTTGGTGACCAGGCACATCAAGGTCACCGTCTGATCTGTCTCTACCTCATCTGATGAAGGGGGGAGGAGATAGACGTGAGGACGAGTCACAACACCACCTGGGAAACAGAGAGAACCTCAGTTAGACTGAATCATTCAATACTTCCCAACACAACACATTCTGATTTTATACCAACATGGGCAATGTCTGCATTTTGAGGGACTTCACTTTACCTGAAACTAAAGGCTTTTCCCTTTCTGCTCATTGTTGGGATTTGTGGAGTGGAAATATTGAATCTGGTGCATTTGATAGCTTCCAGTGAGGTTAGTCTATTCAGTTTAATCAACGGGAGCCACTGAACACAGAGACTCGAAAGGTGCAAATCCCTCTCCCTCTACCCCATCACAGGAACTCACCACACAGGAGCCAATGTGGTTATGGGTGAGGCTGCTGTCGGGATTTGGGATTTTACTGATGTGGTTAATCAGGAGGGTTCAATCTTCTTTTGGTCCCTCATTCTCTCTGACAAACTGTACTGGGCATTCACTGGAGTTTAGAAGAATGAGAGGGAATCCCATAGAAACCTGTCAAATTCTTACCAGGATTGGACAGACTGGATGGAGGAAGAATGTTGGGGGATGGTGGGGGAATCCAGGACCAGGGGTGGCAGTCTGAGTTGTGTAGGTGTGAGAGGGAGTGAGAACCTGTGGAATTCTCTCCCACAGAAAGCAGTTGAAGCCTCATCATTAAATATATTCAAGAGTGAGTTGTATATATTTCTTCGGGTGGAGGGATCAAAAGATATGGAGAGAAAACAGGAACAGGGGACTGAATTTGGATGATCAGCCAAGACCATATTTTAATGGCTGAGCAGGATGGAGGGGCCCAGTGACCCACTGCTGCTCATTTTCTGTCTGTCACAGTGCTGGAAGGTGATAAATCTGTCCATTTGTGAAGATCAGACTCACACCGAGCTCTGTCCACACGTACCTGTGTCCTTCTTGATGGATCTCTTCTCTGGCATTGGCAAACTCTTGTCTTCCACCCAACACAAGTACTCAGCCCCACTGTCCCACTCTGGAGAAGGGACTGTCAGTCTGCTGGTGATCGTGTCTTCACTTCTGTCGCTGTGTGGACCCTGAGTCCTCACCCCATCTTCTCTCCTCCTTCCGTCCACCTGCCAGGTTACCCTGAATCCCTGTAAATCATTGTGAACCACCTTACACAGAATGGTCGCCGTCCTGTTCGTCCAGATCTCTTCGAAGGAAGGTTTGCTTAAAGTGACTGAGGGGCGGGTATCTGAACATTCATCTGGGAGAAACGTCACAATTATTATTTCATCATTTCCCAGTGGACGAGTGCATCACTGACAGGACCGACATTTCTTGCTCAGCTCCAGTGAATGCTTTGCCGGTCCCATCAAGATCAGCTGAGACTTATCTACATTGGTGAAGGAATGAAGCTCCCCTATTGAGCAGACAGGGTAAACACCCCGAAGGAATGTACATGAACAAGTTTGGTTCTTACATTATTTTTGCTGTTTCACTTAAACTGTTATTAAAACAAATACAGAAATTCCCCAGCATTTCAGGCTGTGTCTGTGGAGAGGGAAACACAGCTTACATTTCAGGTAAAAACTATTCCAGCACTTTTCCTCAATATTTTAAAATTTAAGCATCAGAAATATTTAGTTTTTTTCACAAAAGTTTAAATGCATTCTTTCTTGATTAGAACATGGAACAGTACAGCACAAGAACAGGCCCTTCAGCCCACAATGTTGTGCTGAACTAATTAAGGTAGGAATTAAATGCCTAACTAAACTAATCCCTTCTGCCAACATAATGTCCACATCCCTCTATTCTCTGTACATTCATGTGCCTGTCAAAGAGCCTCTTAAACACCTCAATCGTATTTGCCTCCACTACCACCCCTGCCCGTGCATTCCCGGCACCCACCACTCATTGTGTAGGAAACCTGCCCTGCACATTTCCTTAGAACTTACCCCCTCTCATCTTAAATGCATGCCCTCTATCTGGTATTAGGTATTTTGATCTTGAGAAAAATATACCAGCTGTCTACTCTATCTATGCCTCTCATAATCTTATAAACTTCTATCAGGTCTCCCCTCAGCCTCTGACACCCTGGGAGAACAACCAAGTTTGTCCAACCTTTCCTTATAGCACATGCCCTCGCATCCTGGTAAACCTCTTCTGCACCCTCTCCACAGCCTCCACATCCTTCCTGAAATGTGGCAACCAGAACTGGATGCAATACTCTAGAGTTTCAGCGAACAAAATTAGCATTTCAGGTGAAAAATATTCCAGCACATTTGCTTTATATTTTAAAATTCAGGGCTCTCCAGGGTGCCTGTGCAGTGAAACGGTTTGGATTGTCCTCAAATTATGAAAACATTTTCAGAGATGCAATTATTTCTCTAGCCAGGCTTCTAGATTATCATTTCACTCACATAACCACAGCAGGGCTGCACCATGTTTCAGTGTTGACCTTGTCTGGCAGAGTTTATAGTGCAAAGCAAACAATTTCAATCCTGGGGTGAGTCCCAGTCCCTACCTTGGATGTTCTTCACTTGCTTCTTGATACGGGTGCCGGAGGGGGGATGTGTCACTGTGCAGCTGAAGACTGAGTCTGACTTCCACTCCTGTAAGCTCACGGTCAGGAAGTAGCTGGCACTAAAAGTCCACCCCTGCTCTAGAGCCGTCAGTGTTGCACTGGTGTTGGAGGTGATCACGGAGCTGCCTTTCTCCCAGCTGACACTGATGCAGTCCGGGTAGAATCCAGAGACCACACACTCGAGGGTGGCCGTGCTCCTGTTCTTGGTCTCTTCCTGTGGTGGAGGCAGCAGTCTGACCTCGGGACCCTTTGTCTCCACTGGAATAGACAAGCAAACTGTTACGAGCCAGGTTGCTACTTGGTGAGTGTCCCTTTAAGGCACCTGGATGGTAGTGCAGTAGTGTGTGTGGCTTTATTTTGACTACTACGAGTGGGAGCGAGAAAGCGTCTATAACTGGAATGATGTAAGTGTCTGCAGGCGGATTCACTAATGTGCTGGCAACTGCACGGGTGGGGGGGTTGGGGGGAGAGAGGGAGAGAAAGGGAATGAGAGATGTGAGAGTTGGTAGCACTGACTGCCAGCCTCTGTATCTACAAGTGAAGCACAATCGTTGTGTCTGTCACTTTACAATCCATGTGTGGATTATTTTTGTGACTGTCACTTTACAATCCAATGTGTGGATTTTTGGAGTAATCTGTGGAGTCCACTTTGTCGTTAACCTGTATTGGAAAGCAGGTATATCTGTGGGTGGCCCTGTATCGAGTGCCCTCGAAGTGGCAGGTATCTCTGACTAAAAGCAAAGAGTTCTTTGACGATTGAGGTGTCGTATTGGTTCCATTGTGGAACTTGTGGAATTTGTAAACTGCTCTCTATGTTCTCTCTACATTCTAACGTCATTTTCAGAAGCCTTTGCTCATCGTTTTGCTTCATGACTTGCTGAACTGAACTTTGAGAACTGTTCCTAGACTTGGGGTTTGGGAACTTGCCACACACATACTTTGGTTTATTTTGATTGATATCTAATATCTAACATTTTCTTTTCTCTTATTATTACAAGTAGTTATTAATAAATAGATTTTAATGTGGAAACCTGGCTCGTTGCATTTCTATTGTTGCTGCTACGTAACAAAACAAACAATAGACTAGTAAAACACTTTTACTCAGGTAACTAACATTGGCCGTTTAGTCATTGATCTCTTGCCCACCTTTGGTACTTTTTGTCTGCGCTGACACTGATGAGGGTGAAGAAGGTTGTTGGGCAGAGCACACGTACTCCACCCCACTGAACCACTCCTCGACACTGGTCTGGAGTTCACTAATCACTGTGTTTCGGATCCCTTCCCTCTCCGGTGGTCGGGTCACAGCTTCTTTAGTTCTGTCCTTCCCGCTCACCTCCCAAGAGATGTGGACCTTGCTCGGATCAGTACAGATAATCGTGCACTTCAGGACAGCGGTCTTGTTGATCCAGATCTCTTCAATGCCAGGATTTTGAATAAAAACAGACAATTCTGTGGATTGAAAATGGAAAAGCTCAGAATCTTACTGGAGACTTTTCTATTGCTTATCTAGGGTCAGGACAGATCATCAGTACTTTACAGCTGTATTTACTGGAAACAGAATTACAGAAACACCCAGGGTTTCACATATTGCTGCAAGTTTTCACTGTGAAAATAAACTCAGAACAAAAGACGTGCCAACAAGGTTTAGAATCCCCTTCCAATGACTGTGACCAATAAGTTTACAGTGAGGCTAAGCAACGTTTGTTACTGTGAGAGAGAGAAGCATGCGGGTTCCTTAGCAGAGACACAGTTCAGTATTTTCTCTGCTTGGAGCCCCTGTGGCATTGATGAGTAACACTGAGCACTGCGAATCAATGAGAATCCTTTTCTCTGTCTGGGCTGAGTCTGGGATTCATTCAATTTAAAAAGTTCACATCCGGACGTTCCAGTCTTACTGTGACCGTGGCCTTCCCCATCTCTGCAACCTTCACCTCCCACACAACCTTCAGTAAAGGTTGCATCCTTCCAACTCTGGTCACTCATACACCTGCACTCCTTCTGTTGGTGGCTGTGTCTTTAGCAGTCTTTCTTGCAAACACTGAAGCTCACTCAGTAAACTTCCACAGCAGACTCCAATCGCTCCTCCTTGAAATGAGCAGCTCTGGTAAGAGTGTATCCATAAGTTGCTGGGCTGATGATCTGGTGATGGAGTTCAAATCCCACCTGGCAGCTGGGAATTTAAATTCAATTAATAAATGCATTCTGGAGTAAAAAGCTCACATTGGTGGTGAGAACTGTGGAAGGTTTTGAACTGTCATAAAACCCATGCAGTTCACTGCTGTTCTTCAGGGGAGGAAATCTGTCACCCACATCTGGTCTGGCTGGTATGTGACTCCAGACCTGCAGCAATACGGCTGAATCTGAACCGCCATCAGAAATGGCCCAGCAAGCCCCTCAATTGTAGAGCAATCGGTGATGGACGTGAGATGATGAATGAATAAAACATCTCTCTGACCAAGCTTTGGGGCACCTGTCCCCTGGGTTCGTGTCAGCTTTGTGTGATTGTGCTCCAGTGAAGTTGTTGAGACGTCTGAGCAGTTGAAAGGAACCATTTAAAAGGAAGGAATGGGTGACTCGTTCTCCAGCAACAACAGAGCAAACCAGGAATCCAGAGAAGTGACAGAAGTCTCCCTCTTGCTACAGGTTGGAATTATTTTCTGCATTCAATGGACTTTCCCGTTTCATGTCAGAACCATTAGGCTTGGAGGAGAATGATTCATTAACTCATCGCACGTGGTCTGCACTTTTGCATGTCTCCCGCAGCACCATCGTCCGCTCAGTAACATCGCAGCTCTCTGTAAGTTGTGTACACCATTTACACACTCGGTCACTTTGGGCCACATGGGCATTTTTGCTCTCTGACACTTATTGTGGAGGGTGATTGAGTTTGTGTCAGTGTTGAAACCTTTAATGTGACTGTGCCTTTGATTGAAATTAGAGCAGATGTAATGCACACTGTGCCTGTCTGACAGGGGATGTATCATTTGACAAAGTATGACGTTGTATATTTCTTAACCCCTCGTTCTCGAAACAAGATCATGAGCAATTTCCTTTGAAAAATAGAAAATGCATGGAACTCGTCTGGATGATCATTGTTGCAGTGTGTAATGTGTAAACCTAGGTCTACACTGTAGGCTCCTTGCTTTTGTGAATCCTGGTTAGATCAGCATTGTGATGTTGTTAGACATTTGTTTTTTTTTTGCAAGGTGCTCAGTCCTGTCCCATATCAGTGGCAAAGTCGTGATGTTCAACAGTCCCTGGGGAGGGTTATCCCCCTCATCAAACCTGACAGCTGACAGAGGCAGGAGAGCTCTCCTTATTGCAAAATGGTGATGTTATTCCACTAGAAGTATATTATTCTATTAATCCTTGGGTGATGCTAAAAAAGGACTCTCCAAAGTAACATTCCTTGTGATCACTGAGTTTCTCTCTTGGACTGAAGTCAATGTCTGGGAGGTGGGTTAATGGAATTTCTGCAATTTGTGTGATCCAGATTTTACTCCCAAAACATATCGGAGTGGACAGGACACTGGTTAGACCCTGTGTCTTGTCTCACCAATTTGTCATAGCCCGATCTTTATCGAAAGGATCGCTGTTGTGTGAAAAGGTTCTTTTGGGTCTTAAAGATGGAGGACTCTGGACACAGTCATTGGATCTTCAAAATAGTTTAATTGCAAAGGCAAACACTGGAACAGAATGAATGGGAACGGATGCACACTCACACACACACAAGTTGGTGATTGCGAACGTGAGGGAAATCGCAACAAGGGTGAGATGCACACACACACAATAACTGGTTACAAATGATCAAGGATTAAACAATACAATGTCTGAACACCCTGATCCTGCACAAGCATTGGCTCTAATGCTTCCTGGGATCTACTAGGACACTCTTAAACCTAGTGGCAGCGCTCACTCTTGCCAATGGTCTCTTCAGCGTTGTTCCACAATTCCTAGGGCAGTCAAGAGAGAGAGAGCCAGGAGCATGCAGCACTCTTATAGTGCTGGAAGGTTGTGTGGAGCCAGACCAGGTAATTGAAACAAGCCAATGATTTGGGGTCAAGGACAAAGGTGCTTATCAAAGCCAATGGTCAGGTATGCCCAGGAACAAAGGTGCTCGCCAAGACCAATCCTTAGGTGTACACCTAATGGATGGGGTGGAGCCAAACCTTGATTGACAGTGGTGTTGCTTCCACCCCAATGAGCAATGCTGTCCTCCGACCAGAGGGGTCAGTTTTGTCTCTGTCACATGACAGCCATGTGTTTTCATACTACGTTCCAGCCCTCAGAAGTTATACCACATACCAATCATGGGGATAACTAAAACTAAGCAAAGAAATATGCGTCAGCATGTGGCACTAATGGAAGGCAGAAGTGGCTCCAATAACTTGACAAGCACAGCACAAAATACAAAGAACTATAACAACTAAAACGAGGGTGGTGGCCCAGTGGGTGACAGTTGCCCACCATTCCCAAGTGACCCAAACAGCCACCTGTTTTCCCCATAAGGTGTCATGTTGGAGGAGCTGTTCCCTCGCTTTTTGAATTTTGGCCACTGAGTCCCTAATGTGAGCAGCCAGGTTGGTGGTTTGCTGGATTCATCAGGGATAAAAGTGTAGTGCTCCTTACTAATCACTGCGCATGTACCACCATCCGCAGCGAGTAGGTAATCCATGGCCACCCGATTCTGCAGGGCTATCAGCCTGACGTCAGCCAGCTCCGCTGCCATCCTCATTTCATCACCCAGCGTCTGGAGCACTCTGGTCATTTGTAAGACCTTACGGGACAGTCAGGCCGTGCCAAATGTGGGGAAGTCTATCATCCAGAACCTCTCCGCCTCCGTGATGGCCTTCCTGTCCCTGTGGCTGCTGTATGCCGGGTATATCCACGCTCTCGATCCCCAAGTTCATCGAGAGTGTGGATATAGGGCACCACGAACACCAGAAAGCAGCAGCCATACCAGCTCATAGGGAGCCACGGGTAGGCACTGTAGCCGCAAATCCAGTGGGTCCCGTTCGAAGTCCAGGGAGCCCCCAGCTTAGTGGCACCATCAGCAGTGGTCACTGAGGCACCTGGATACCAGTTTCGCTCACACTCACTATGGCCAACTGAAAAGGTGGAACTGTGCTCATTCTGGAGTCTGCACCAGCATTCCCTTGGCAGTGGCTGTGGGATGACTCTGAGGGTCGGGACTCGGGTGGAGGTCAAATTGTAGGAAGGGAAATACCAGCTCCTGAAACACCCACCCCATCGGGGATCGCTGGAAAGAATGTGCTGTAGTGGTGGGGGGAGTAGTGGGGAACTGCCAACCGGCACCCCCCCCAAACCGATATACCGAACCCAACAGACGCAAAAAGTCTATGTCAACAGTTCATTCGAAGATCATCCGGGGGATTGGTGTAAGTGGTAGAGCTTCACCGGCGTGTGCTGGGGTTCGGACGCAAGTCCAGCAGTCTGATTTATTGAAGGTGCTGGCGACATCATAAGCATCTCTGCGCCCTTGGATCTTCTGCCAGCGGCTCCATTTGGTGACCGTCTCACTGGCCAAGACCTGCAACACAAAAGGGACACCTGCCTGGCAGAGAGCAAGTGGCAGGGCTCGCTCCACAGCTTGCTTCACTGTCTCAAAAGCAGCCTGCTGTTCAGGCCCCCAGGAAAAGGTGGCCTTCTTTCGAGAGACCCTATAGAAGGGTCTCAGGAGCATGGTGAGGTGGGAAACGTGCTGCCGCCAATAGCCAAGGAGGCCCACGAAACTCTGGGTGTCAGTCTTGTTAGTGGGGATGGCAAAATTTAAAACCTTGTTCCATGCAGATTCAGGAATGTCTCTCCTGCCTGCGTGCCATCAGATTCCTAGGAACAATACATTCTGGGCTGGGCCTTGTACCTTTTCCATATTAATGGCCCAGCCCCACTCTCTGAGGGAGGATATTAATATATCAAGAGCCTCTGCAACAATAGCCTCAGAATGCCTTTGTAGGAGTACGTCATCAATGTAATGGGTGGCTGCCACCCCTAGGGGGAGTTGAATGTCTTGCAACTCCCGTGCAATTAACCCATGGCACATTGTTGGATGATGGATGTACCCTTGTGGTAAACGTTTAAACATGTATTGTCTCCCGTCCCAGGTGAATGCAAATTGGTCCTGGGAGGTGTCGTGGAGGGGGATGGAGAAGAATGCATTGGCCAAATCCACAACGGCATACCATGGTTTGTCTGGGCGCCCTGAAATATCCTCCACCAGGGTGACTATATCGGGTACTGCGGAAGCGAAGGAGGGGGGCAGCCTTGTTCAAGTGTCAGTAGTCCACCGTCATGCACCACGGCCCATTCTTTTTGCGGACAGGCCAGACGGGGCTATATAAAGGGGAGGCTATGGGTCTAATGACTCCCTCCCGCAGCAGGGCTTGAACAGCCTCTGTGATGTCTTGGTCTCCCCCCCCCCGGCACCCTATACTGCCAACTGCAGATGACCTTTGAGGGAGGGGGGACAACAACCAGTTCCCACTTGGCCGCCCCGACTACCACTGTAGCCGGTTGACTCCAAAAGTGAACTTGCCTCATTTGGTGTGTAGGGACTGTCCCTTTAAGACATTTATCCCTAGTGTGCATTCAGGCGAGTCTGCATTTAAAACAGCTACAGTTTGAGGAGCTTGGTTCCCAATGGCCATGCGGACCTAGACTTCCCTCGCGGGCGAAAGGGAACCCCCCCCCCAACCCCTGTATCTGCATCTGTGGCCCCTTCCACGCAGCGGGGTTCCCCGGGACGATGGTGTGCTGGGCACCCATGTCGACAAGTGCCATTCACCTCTGTATGTTCTCCCTTCCCCAATGTACAGTGACGGGTATATGTGGCCTCAGGTCTCCCGGGCAGGAAAGGGCAGTGGAACAAATGTGCCGGGGCTCCTGGCCTTCATCCTGTGGGAGGGGGGTGGGGGGCTGCCACCCCGTGGGTGAAGGTTCCTGCTGGCAGATGGGCTATTTCCTGCCTCAGCAGGTCCCGGAGCTCAGCCTTGAGGGCAGGAGAGACTTGTTTCGAGTGGGGGAGGGACGGGGCAGTGTTGTCAGGGGCAGCCCGTGTGGCCTGGAGGTTGGGGGTGCCCCCTGTGTCGGGCTTGATCCCAGGGTGGTTGTAGATTTTCCCCTGGCCAGATGTCCCGTACCCCCCCCCCCCCGCAACGCTCTTTCCAGAGTGCGTAAACGGTGGAGGTCGGGATCCCATCTATGCTGTCGCAGTCCACCCCTGCACGCAGCAGGTCCAAGAATAGCGATTCACTGCGGTCACTACCCGATCCCCCGGTGGTGCCCGCAGGGCATTGTTAATGTTCTGTTGGTCAAACAAGCTCCCTAGGGTGCTCGCTTCCTGGTGAGAGAGGATCACGTTGGGGGCCCCCTCATCCCACAGTCGGAGCAGCCACGTGGCCAGCTGTTTGCCTGATCACTGGTGGTACCGATCCACCAGCTGGGTGAGTTCCTTGACGGAGAAATCTGGGGTCTCCATAGTCTCGGAGAGACCACAAGCACTTCCCGCTGTGGGGGCCTCATCCTGACTCCCCTCCCTTCTATGGCAGACTCAGGACCACATGGTCATGGGTCAAGCATGCAGGGGTTCAGGTGGGTAGGGGGGAGGGCAGGTGTGTCAGGGCCCCAGCTCTTCAGGCACCCCCTCCTCATCAGTATCCATCCATATATCCCCATCCCCCAGCCATGCGTCCAGCTTGTCACCACGCCGGAACAGGGCTCAAATTTTAAATGGGTCTGGCTGCCAGCCAGACCTGCAGGCGGCTCGTGCCTGCTGTACTTGAATCAGCCGACCTCTGTACCCCTGGCCTCGAGGTCATTGGCTCGGGTCTGGGCAGTCTGAACTGCCTCCTGCAGCGTGCAGCATCTCTGCTGAAGTGTTTCTATCTCTTTTTCCCTCTGCAGGCAGATATCCTACAATTGACCAGTAATCTCAACCTGGCACTTCAGGAGCGATGCAAGGAGCCAGAAAGCACCCCTTTGACACTGGGAAACCCCGACTGCTGGAGGAGGGCCACCATGTGCCCAGTTTCTCACCAATGGATGTAACCGCTCAGCCCAGTCCACTGACTTACTGTGGTCTGCCAGCATGCTGGCCAAGCTCCCAAATCCCTCACTCTCATCTGTCCACCCAAGAAGTCTCTCCTCCGTGCCTGCACTAGCCTCGTTCCCCCAGTTCCAAAACATCCCCCCTGCGTCTGTGTCCAGCCAAGACCTTTAAGACCCTGCTCACAGCACCAAATGTTATGTGAAAAGGTTCTTTCGGGTCTTAAAGATGGAGGACTCTGGACACAGTCTTTGGATATTAAAAATAGTTTAATTGCAAAGGCAAATGCTGGAACAGAATGAATGGGAACGGATGCACACTCACACAAGCAGGTGATTGCAAACGTGAGGGAAATCGCAACAAGGGTGAGATGCACACACACACAATAACTGGTTACAAATGATCAAGGATTAAACAATACAATGTCTGAACACCCTGATCCTGCACAAGCATTGGCTCTAATGCTTCCTGGGATCTACTAGGACACTCTTAAACCTAGTGGCAGCGCTCACTCTTGCCAATGGTCTCTTCAGCGTTGTTCCACAATTCCTAGGGCAGTCAAGAGAGAGAGAGCCAGGAGCATGCAGCACTCTTATAGTGCTGGAAGGTTGTGTGGAGCCAGACCAGGTAATTGAAACAAGCCAATGATTTGGGGTCAAGGACAAAGGTGCTTATCAAAGCCAATGGTCAGGTATGCCCAGGAACAAAGGTGCTCGCCAAGACCAATCCTTAGGTGTACACCTAATGGATGGGGTGGAGCCAAACCTTGATTGACAGTGGTGTTGCTTCCACCCCAATGAGCAATGCTGTCCTCCGACCAGAGGGGTCAGTGTTGTCTCTGTCACATGACAGAGATACTACAATTGCCCTTCCTCTTACTGAGGCAATTTGTCATTTCAGCCCCGTTCACCTTCATCACCTCCTGCCTCACAGCCACTGGGTGAGAAATAAGTTCCAGTTCTTGCTGACTGGAGTCAGTCCATGAAAAAAAAATCTGGCCAAGGGAACTGGAACTGGGATCTGCGTCACACTGAAGCAGCAATGTCCACAAGTGAATGAGTGTGTAGATGAGGTGTGGAGGGGAGAGGGAGGCAGTTTGAATCAGGTGTTTTCTCCTCTGTTACACTTGGATCCCAGTAGATACCAAAGGTTGGATTTGAATCCAGTAAATGGATTATAATAAAACTCGATGGCTGTGTATGGAATTCATCAATCACTTTATTTCACATTTTCCTTCATAACAATGATACTGTCGGGTAGAACCATCTGAGAATGTCGCATTGAGGTTAGTCTGGTACAAGAACATTGGCACATACTCCGAACAACTGCTGGGACATGGTACACCTGCAACTGGAAGATTCATAGATTTAAGCATTAGGTATTTTCACCTCCTCTCCTGTGCTGGGAAACAAAAGGACCCTCACATATTCCCAATCTCTGTCCTCTGTATCTGGCATCCTATCGGGATGAGGTTATACCAACCATGATAAACTGCTTCACCTGGCCCAGGACCAGAGAAGACAAAGTCACAACATTCATTTCAAAGGTTGGGGGTCAATTCAAAAATAATCCTGGGCAGCTACATTTCAGTGAGTGGACAATCTACAGAACAGGCTCTCAGGAAACAGACTGTGGAGAAACAATCAAATAGAAAATTGCAGACATGCTTTTTAAGGAACGAACATTGAGAAGACAGTGAAAAGGGAGATTTTCTCCAGCTGGTGTGAAGGATGGGACGTGTGTTTTGCTCACCGTCTCACTTTTCTTGTCACTGCACACGGAGACAACTAAAATTGTGTGAGAGTGAACAGACAGGAGACCCAATCTTGCACCTTCCCTGCCGAGTAGATGGTGTTAGAGTTTCTGATGGAAAGAGTTGATTCAAGATACAAGATTTCTTTGTTAGTCACATGTACATCGAAACACAGTGAAATATACCTTTTGCGTAGAGTGTTCTGGGGACAGCCCACAAGTGTTGCCATACTTCTGGTGCCAAAGTGCAAAAGCAAAATACTGAACGTCATGCATCACTCAACAGGACTGACATTAGGGACAGGAAGTGGGTGGGACTATCAGTGAGGTAGTTTAACACTGTAAATAAATTAATCTTCCTTCAGAAGCCACTCACCCTCTGGGTACCTCATGTTGACCTTCTCCCTGAAACCAGAAGGTGTGTGGGTCACTTCACAAGTATATTCCTGTTTGCTGATCCATTCCTGCACAGGGACTCTCAGGTAAGTGACTGTTTCAAATCCACTGTCAGTTGTTGAAGTGGAAGGGAGAACGATGCCCACTTGAGCAGATCCAGCTTTTTTCCAGGAAACCCAAATGTTGTCAGGATAGAATCCAGATATCGCACAGCCCAGGACAGCAGTTATTTGATTGTGGATAACCTCCGGGGATGGAACAAGGGGGATGAGCTTGGGAGGTCGAGCTGTATGTAACATATTACAATATCTCTGATTACATGACTGGCCACAGTGTCAGTGGACTCCATTCCCCCAACATCCAGGGCAAGTCCCCCAATACCAGCCCTCTCCACACTGTTGTTGATTTGCTGGTGACCTGCTGACATGGAGGACCCCACAGTGAGACGGTGGAGGGATCTGTGAGTGGTATGGCTGGATGTGTAACCCTGGCCTGCGAAGCAGTGTGCCACATTCTGCAGTGATAAGGCAGAGAGCTGGGTCAGTGGGGCTGATGTGCAGACCATCTGTGATCTAATTGTTTGGTGAAGCAGGCACAGGGAACGGAATGGCCGACACCACTTCCCGTCAGCAGGAGTGGATGGGCTGGAACTGTTTCCACTGGCAGGAGGTTTGGGAACCACAATTCTGGCATAAATGGGAAGGAAGAACAGATGGACAGGAGGAAATTCTTTTGTTTTAGCTGCAAGGGTTTGTTCAGATCTGGAAGACGATGGTTGGAGAGCGGTGGAAGCAGATTCTTTTGTCACATTTAGAAGGGAATTGGATTTGACTTGGAGAGGGGACAGCTGCAGGGTGGAGGGGGAAGTGCAGGAGGAGTGGGGTCAAGTTTAAATTGTTGTCCCACTGGCAGGGGCAGGATGGACCTGCGGTCTCTGTGTGATTCTGTGTCCGGGAGCTGATCTGGAGGGAGGTGTTCAGGGGTGGGGGTGGTGGAGAGGTTTCTGAAATTACACAAAGGAGTGTATACAATGGGGACAGATCAGCACAAGTTGCTTCCTCCACCCTCCACTGATACAGAGCTTCATTGACTTCAGGATGAAGTTTCCCCTCTTACTGACTTCCAGTTTCCCACAGCCTTTTGTTTGTGAGCAGCAGCGCTGCTGGCTTGTAGGAATAGAATAAATGAGCGAGAGAGTTAATTGCCATCCTCCTACACTGTTTGACAAAGGTTCCTACTTCAGGTTTATCCCCTGACACCAATGCAGCTTTAAAGAGAAAATAATATTTTATACTAACATTGAGGAGGTTTCTGGAACTCCACTGTCACCATCTTGCTTGGCTCGTACCCTGCCTTGCAGGAGTAGACTTTATTCTTGTTCCAATCCGCTGCAGGGACTCGGAGCAAGCTGCTCATTGTGTACGTTGAACTTTGCCCCAAGACTGCCGGGTACTTCTTGATTCCAGTGGTGATGTCCCCACTCTTGGAGGACCATGTCTGACTGATGCTCTCAGGCATATAGTCCTTGACCAGACAGAGGAGGCTGATCTCTTGGTCAGATTCAGTGTTGCAGGAACGGGTGATGTAGACTGACGGCCAGGACTTGGCCACTGAAATGTAAATAAATTCACAGACTGTTCTGTAAATAAATGCATTACTGGCAGACGAAGCAGGAGACATGGTGTTGCATGGTAACGTAGGCTAGAACGGACAGAGGAACTGTGGAAATACAAGAGCCCAGACTATGTGGGAAAGTGTCGGCCGACACAACTGACAGTAAGGATGCGGTTCCTGAGCAGATGCAGAAATCTCAAAATGCGGTTTGATGTAGATGATATTTTCACTGATTGACCAGCCCGGACAGTCCCATGAGGAAATGTAGGTTACGACAATTCCCAACCACTGAAGGTGCAAAATCCACTCAAAAGAGCTGATTCTCAATTCATTTCACTGGTAATGAAGGACTGTTGACTTACCAAGATAAGTATCAAGTTCAATTAAATTACTTCACATATTTCTAAATGTTGAAAGTGCTTTTGTTTACATAATTTTAATCTTAATGGTTTGATAGATTTGAATATTTTTGACTGTTCAGTATATTGACAGCTTGGACAGGTGGATAAATCGGGGGTGTGGTTTCACCAGTTGTCAGAATTACCTTGAGCAGTGTTGTGGACGCGGCTTGTTCTGGCCCACTGACGTGATGTCATTTACCTTGTGATAGACTCTGCCGATGGCAGCTTGTTGATCATGGATGAGGTTAAATCACCCAATCAGAATGTGTGGACAGACAAGAACATGCAGGGACCCTGGGAGCAGGAGACTGGCAGGAAAGTAGACATCAGACAGTTTGAATTGTAGTAGGTGAGGGCTCTGTTGTCCAACAGTCAGATGGTCAGCAGCCACACACACACTGAGATATATTCTGCTTTTGGAAGGGCAGCAAACTCAATTTGGAGAAAAAGTGGTGGGAGGGTCAGGATTTCAATCAGGGATAAAATAAAACAATGAAATATTTACTTCACAATAACTTCCATGGGAGGAAGGAGATAAAATGTTGAAACCTTGGTTTCAAATAGAAAATATAAAACAAACAAATAGCAATGGGCATGATTGAACTGGTCAATAATTACAGCTACATGTTTAAGAACATTTTCCAGGCGACACTGTCAGGATTGTTAACTCAGAACATTTGCATTCCTGAGTAACCACAGGTGATTCAGGCTGACAGAAGGTCAGGCAGAGCAGAGAAATTGTCCCTTTCTAATTCCTTTCAGACTATGCCTGAAACAACCAGTGAAATGCTGATCTCAGACTGCCCGTTGGGGAGACAACTTCTGTCAAACAGCGGGACAAGCCGACCTGTGCTGTGGGTGAAGTGTCACAGGACAGGAAGCACAGGGCACGGTGCCAGCTGGACCATATCCACACACACCAGGTTGAATGGTGCTGGTTCCAACCTGCTGCTGGGACTCTCCCCATGCTGCTGCACAGGGAAAGGTGGGACCTCGCTGGGCTTCTGGATGCCGGAGGCCTGCGGTGAGGTGTATCGAGGCCTCAGTACTGAGTAGCCTCAGGCAGGATCTCTGGTCCCAGAATACCCTGACACAAGGTAAACCTGAGGTGGAGGTTGTCTTGTGTCAAAGCTGTCATGCAATTTAACAGGTTTTAAATGTCTTAGAGATATTTGATTTAAATTCCTGCAACAAATAATATTTTAGTGTGTTTTGTTTAAAATAACAAATCTGTAGTGCACTAAAAACACAATAGTTGCCCAAAAGTCATTCAGAACTAACTGTCTTCTCGACTCTGCAGGCCCAGAGTCCACAGTCAGATGAATGGGGACTGTGATCCTTTGCCAGGTCCGGCCTGCGAGGGAATAATTGAGGTGGATTCCCTAGTGTAATCCTGGGATGTCTAGCAGGGCCCGGCTCCATGTGGTGGAGTGTGGTGACAGGCCCGGTGGCATCTGCCGCTCAGTAAATCCCAGGGTACAGTGGGTCTGTGGAGGTCCAGGACTGTCTCCAGTGTAAGTGGCTGAACACTGGTGATTCCCTTTGGAATTGCCAGCCACAGCCAGCACCATTCGTCCCACAGTATCCTCAGTTCCTGGTACTCAGCAGCTCAGGAAAGGGATGGTCAGCAGCGGTGCTGAGGAACTTTGCTGCTCTTCATTGACATTAACCCCTGACAACAGGGGAATTGCTGGACCAAAGACCTGGGAACACCTTGATGGCCTTCAACTAACCAATGTATATCTACCCATCTACCGCAGAGTCAGACTTCAGATGAGGGGTCCCCAGTGGTGGAGAGCTTTGGGAACTGCAGGCCCAAAGTGATCATTCCCTCCCAACATCACCCAAACAGACCATCTGGTCATTTTCTGGTTCAGTTTGTGGGACCAAGATGCAGACAAGTTGGATGTTGAGTCCCCCTTGTGTACAAAGTGACTGCACTGCAGAAGTACTTGCTGGGCAGGGAAAGGCTTTGGGATGTTCTGGGGTGTGGAAGTCAATGAAAAACAAATTGTTTTCAACAAAACAGATCCAGCAAAATAAAAATTGAAAGAGTGCGGTTGCCAGAAAACTGACTGAAAGTATTTGATGAAAGGCCACTGACGTAAAACTTTAACTCTCTTTCTCTGCTCACAGATGTTCCCTGAGCTGCTGAGTGTTTCAGTGCTGGAGGCACATTAATGTCAGTCGGTGAGATCTGCAGCCGAGGATCGTTTACATCCCGGGACCAGGAGGTGGTAAGTACAGTTCCATCTGAATCAGTGTTCCCAATGGTGGGCGGGAGGTGGATCAGGGTCTTTGGAAAACACCCAAAGTGTCAGCAGGGAGCTGGGGTGAAGGGGGAACAGGAGCTGGGTGGGTCAGCAGGGAGCCGGCTTTTCTAAAAGAAGAACCTGGGGATGAAATTACACTTGGGTATTTGTAGAAAATGCTCACTGGTGAATCAGCAGCTCGGGTTAGACTCGGCCTGATTTTACTCTGTACTGTCGTGAGTGGGCTGTATGCACCACAGATGGGTGACGTTTATTTATTCATCTTTTGGGATCTGGGCATTGCCAGTAAAGTCTGCATGTATTATCTGTCAGAGCTTCCATTCATTTGGAGTCAACCACATCGGTGGGTCAGGAGTCATAAATAGGCTCGACTGGGTAAGGATGGCAGATCTCCTTCCCCAAGGGACAGCAGTGAAACAGGCTGATGAGCTAAAACATGTCGATGTTAAGAAGGGGGATGAGCTGGAACTTTTGAAAGACATTTGGATAGATAAGTCCCCAGGCCGGACGGGATATATCCCAGGATACTACGAGAAGCGAGGGAAGAGACTTCTGAGCCCTTGGTGATTATCTTTGCGTCCTCACTAGCCACAGGAGTAGTACCACGTGGTGGGAGGGTGACAAATATTATTCCATTGTTCAAGAAAGGGAGTAGGGATAACCCTGGGAATTTTTGAGCAGTGATTCTTATTTCAGTGGTGGGCAAATTATCGGAAAAGATTCTTTGGGACAGGATTTGTGAGCATTTGGAGAAGCACAGTCTGATTCGAGATAGTCAGCATGGCTTTGTGAGGCGCAGGTCATGCCTCATGAGCCTGATTGAATTCTTTGAGGATTTGACAAAATGCATTGATGAGGGTAGAGCAGTGGATGTGGTGTATATGGACTTGAGTAAGGCGTTTGATGAGGTTCCCCAAGAGAGGCTCATTCAGAAGGTAGGGAGGCATGGGATCCAGGGAAACTTGGCTATGTGGATTTGGAATTGGCTTGCACATAGAAGGCAGAGTGTGGTTGCAGATGAAGCGTATTCTGCCTGGAGTTTTGTGACCAGCGGTGTTCCGTAGGGATCTGTTCTGGGACCACTGCTCTTTGTGATTTTTATAAATAATTTGGATGAGGAGATGGAAGGGTGGGTTAGTAAGTTTGCAGCTAACAAGAAGGTTGGTTGTGTTGTGGATAGTGTAGAAGGTTGTCGATGGTTACAATGGGACATTGATAGGATGCAAAGCTGGGCTGAGAAGTGGCCAGTGGAGTTCAAGCCAGAAACATGTGAAGGTTTGGAAGGTTCACTTTGGAAGGTTGAATTTGAAGGCAGAATACAAGGTTAATGGCAGGATTCTTTGCAGTGTTGAGGAACAGAGGGATCTTGGGGTCAAAGTCCACAGATCCCTCAAAGTTGTCACGCGTTGATAGGGTTGTTCAGGAGGCGTATGGTGTTGGCCTTCATTAGTCAGGGGATTCAGTTCAAGAGCCATGAGGCAACATTGCAGCTCCATAAAACCCTGGTTAGACAACACTTAGAGCATTGTGTTCAGTTCTGGTCACCTCACTATACAAAGGAAGTTTTGGAAAAGGTGCAGAGAGGATTTACCAGGATGCTGCCTGCATTGGAGACCATGTCTTACGAGGATAGGTTGAGTGAGCTCGGGCTTTTCTCTTTGGAGCAAAGGAGGGTGAGAGGTGACCTGAGAGGTGTACAAGATGATGAGAGGCATAGATCGAATGGACAGCCAGAGACTTTTCCCCAGTGCAGAAATGGCCAATGTGAGGGGGCATAATTTTAAGGTCTGGAGGAAAGTACAGGGGGGATACCAGAGGCAAGTTTCCCCCCCCCCCCATACATAGTGTGGTGGGTGCATGGAACGTGCTGCCGGGGGTGCTGTTGGAGGCAGATACATCAGGGACCTTTAAGAAACTCTTAGATAGACATTCTGTAAATGTCAGCACATTACCTCACAGCTCCCTTCACTGAACCACAAACAACACTGGTTAATGTAGGAAAGTGCTTGTTAAACATACAGTCGGGTGACGGAGGAGGGCAAGAAATTAGAGCAGTTGCTTCGTCTGTGAACTGAGAATAAGCAGTTCGTTTGAACAGTAAAGCTCAGAAATATCAAGCAATTTGACTTGGAAGCTAAACTATGAGCTGTCAGTGAATTCACAATGATGGATAAAATATATTGAGTTACTGAGGATCTCTAAATGTTGAAATTCAACAGAAAACAAAGGAAAGCTGTTGTGCCAAACCCACATTTAGGACCACATGTAACGTTATCTCTTTGTTACAATGAATCATTGTATTGAATTTTTGTTTTTGAATTAAATGGCATCAAGTTATTTTCCAATCGAAACAGCTTCCTGTGTTCTGAAGCATTTAGCCTGGGAGTGTTTGACAGAACAATGTAGAGAGAACTTTACTCTGTGTCTCACACTCTGTCCCTGCCCTGGGAGTGTGTAACAGGACAGTGCAGCGGGAACTCCACTCTGTCTAACCCATGCCCTGGGAGTGTGTGATGGGACAGGTTGGAGGGAGCCTCACTCAGTGTCTAACTTGTGATAGGACAGTGTAGAAGGAAATTTGTATCGAATCCGTAGCTTACAGGATAGTAGGGGGGGAGCTTTATTCTGCATTTAACTCGAGCTCTGTGCGCTCTGGAGTACTTGATGGGATCTCTTTGAGGAAGCATTTGTTCAGATTTACAGATCAATAATATTCCATTGAACGAGAGCACAGGACAAGGCCACTCATCCGATTGTGTCTGTGCTTCCCTTTAGTTGAGCTAACCCAATAAACCCATCGCTCCCTCTGCTCTTTCCCTGTATCCCTAGAAAAGGAGGATCTCCTCCTGTTCTCTCTCTGCAGTCAGTCTTCAGTCAGCTACCACCATCATTCAGGCAGTGTGTTCCAGATCACAGCTGCTGCATCAACAAACGTTCCCTTCAATGCTCCCCTATTCCCCATTATTGACTCTGAATGTTTCCCTCCCCACCCCACCCACCAATGCAAGGCTGCCTGCAATGTATGAAGCAATTCCCTGCCTTACCTTTCCTGCACCACTCCCCCCGCTGCCTTCTCAAATCCAAGCTTCTTCTCCCACCGAACCTCACCTCCCCACCAGGGAATAAAACGAAACCCTTAATCCCATCAATTAATCCTGGGATATTCTCAATGTGCCCTCAGTGCTGCCCGATACTGTGCTCTATCCTGGGACGGGCCTCACGCCGGACATTCCAGGACGGGACTGACACCCACCTGTACCCTGCGGATATTGAGCCATCAAACAGATCATACATTTACAGACCATTCCCTCAGACTATGTCTTATCCAATTACCTTCAACATGAAGCAGCGGACAGTAAAACCTGACCCAGTAACTTGACCCTGAACAGATCCAGTGTTGTCATTGACAGGGAACACGTTAAACTGCACTGAAACGCTCAGCCCCTGAACGTGGGTTCAGTTGGCGCTGAGTATCAGAACCCAGACATGAACCAAACACTGAGCTCACTCACCACACAGGGTTCATCGGCTGGTGTCGAGGCACAGCCAAAACCTGAGGACAAGATCCAACCCCATTCCCCTGCAGCCTGTTCCCGGTCTGTGGACGGGTCACTGGTGGAGTGGGGGATGTACCGTCGGACTGTTCCTGGGGATATTCTGACTCTGGAGAAACCCGCCCGTCTCGGGGGGATTCATGTCATTGCTCCAAATATCTCACCGATTTCAGGTGAATCACCGAATTCGCCAATACCGTAAATTAATGAAATACAAATGGGTGAGGATGGCATTGAGAATTGGTCTTACCTGAAGTCACCGTCAGCGACGTTCCTTTCCCCCAGTATTCAAGATAGTCACACTGCTGCGTCTCCCCACTGTCCCAATGCAGTAACTTCACTTGTCCGTCACATCCAACAATCCCAGCAAAGTGTCAACATGAACCGTGTCCGGACCGGGAGCAGCCGCTCCCTGTGTTTCCCTCCCAAACTCCGCGCTGCTCTCTTCCGGCAGTGGGAATAAAGAGGCATTTTTGCCGTTGTCCTGTCTGCGGACACCGGCCCCCGCCGTCGCCCAGAAACACAATCGCCTCCTTGTGGGCTTTTAATTGCCCAGAAATGGACATTTGCCCCCCAGCCGTCCGAGTCAGGCCTCAGGTGTTTGACTCTGGGAAGCAGCAATGCGGAGTCGCTGGAGACAGGCTGCGCTGCAGACGCTCACTTGTCGGCACCAGTTTGTGTTCAGCTCCCCACCGCCGTGCTCCATACCCCCTCCCAGCAATATCTCTCGCACAGTAATAGGTGGCCGTGTCGTCCAGTCTCAGGTCGTTCATTTGCAAATAAAAGTTGCTACTGTCCTTGGAAGCGGTGAACCGGTCTTGGACTCCAGGCGCGTAATATTTGTAACTTTCGGAGTAATACTGCACCAGCCACTCCAGCCCTCTCCCGGAGACCTTTTTCACCCAATGCATGTAGTAGCTGCTGAGATCGAACCCACTGACCTCACAGGTCAGTTTGTGGCACTCCCCGGGCTTCACCACCGCTGACACGGGCTGTGTCAGCACGACGTCGGACCGCACGCCTGTCAATAAAAGAGAAAAGAGCGGACTTTAATAAACAGTTCCACGGGCAGAGGGTCACAGAGCCTCCGAGAAGCAGCCGGGCCCCGGGTGGGGCACAAGCGGCGGGGACACCCACCTGCCAGACAGGACAGAAGGAGACAGAGATAAGAAGCGACCCCCATCGCCCTGTGCACTGAGCCAGACTCGGACACTCCAGAAATCGGCGGCTTCAGCTCCGGCCGGCTTTGTCGGGAGCCGCAGTGAGCGCTGTTTAAATAGGGACGTGGGTTGAACAGGCCGCCACCCACTGAAACCAGAGGCGCAGCTTCCTGTCCCCGCCCCGAGCAGCGATTTCAATTCCCCAAAAGATGTTTGTCTTCACAACAGGGAGCAGGTCAGCGGCGGTGATCAGATCCGGATGAAAGATCTGTCACACACCGCTCCGTTCATGAACTTCACTGTTGAACCGTCTGTGTAAACGGAAACACCCAGAGACCCCAGAGAGGGACTGAGAGACACCGGTCAGAGTACAGATATCCCCCTGAGGGAGAGGGGCTGAGAGACACCATCCCAGGAATCATTCTGGTCAACATTCACTGCACTCTCTCTGTTGTAAGTCCATCCTTCCTCAGGCCAGGAGTCCACACCTGTACTCACTATTCCAGACGTAGTCTCCCCAGGGCTCTCTCTAATCGGAGCAACATGCCTCTGCTCTTCTACTCAAATCCTCTTGCAATAAAGGCCAACATATCATTCCTTCCCAATGTTGCCTCACCTGTATGTTAACTTCAGTGATTCAAGGACAAGGGACCCAGATCCCTCTGAACAACGACACCTTTCAGTCTCTCACTGTGTGAACAATAATCTGGCTTTACTTTTTGAACCAAGGTGGATGACTTCCCATTTCCCACATTATATTCCATCTGCCACGTCTGGATCCATTCAGTTTTCCTGTCTGTAGCCCCTGAAGCCTCCCTGCTCACTTGCTCACAGTCCAGACTGACTGCACCGTTTTATCGATCAGTCAGCTCTCTCCTCCCTTCGCCCTCACGTACCTGTCCGGTCTCCCCTTCAATCCATCTCTGTCATTCACTTCAGCACCTCCTGTGGCAGTGAGTTCCACAGTCTCATCACTCTCAGGGACAGAACGTTCTTCAGAATTCCCTGTTACATTTCCTGCTGACGATCTGATGTTGATTCACCAGTCAGGAGAATGAGTTCCCCAGTTCACTCTTCGAGCCCACTCTGCCATTCCTTGTGATCACGGCTGATCTGACGATAACCTCAACCTGACATTCCCACCTGCCCTCAGTTACCTTTCAACCTTTGCTTTTCAGGAAACCATCTCCCTCCACCTTAAAACATATTCAAAGACTCTGCTTCCCCCGCACTGCAAGGAAGACAGTTCCAAAGACATAACTCTCCAGGAGGAACATATTCAACTCACCTCAGTCTGAAAGGGTGACTCCTTATTTTTAAACGGTGATACCTAGACTCTTCCACAGGAAGAAACACCCTCTTCACATCCACTCTGTCAAGACCTCTCAGAATGGTCTATGCTTCAATCAATTGACCCCACTCTTCTAAACCCCACCGATTCAAGCCTGACACGTCCGACCTTTCCTCAGAAGAGAACCAGCCCATCGCAGGTATCACTTGAGTAAACCTCTGAACTGCTTCCAGTGCATTTACATCCCTCATTAAATAAGGAGACCAACACTGCACACAGTACTCCAGACGTGGACTCACCATTGCCCTGTAAACCTGAAGCATAACCTCCCCACGTGTGTTCCATTCCACTGTCAATAACAATGACAATGTGTGAGCTTTTGTAATGGCTGTACCTCCATATTAGCCTTTTGCAAATCATGCACAAGGTCACCCAGCAACCAGACCCAAGGTGCCTTTATCCAAGTCATTGATATAAATGTTCAAAAGCTGAGGCCCCAGCACCAATCCCTCTGGCACATCACTGAATACACCCAAGCAACCAAAAAAGACACATTTATGCTGACTGTGTGTTTCCTGTTGAGCAGCCAACCTTCTGTCCATGTCAATATGTTACCTCCTGAGCCATGAGCTTTATTTTTCGCAAGCTGAGCCAATATTTAACTGCCCATCCCCTTTTGCCCTTGACAAGGTGGTGGTGAGCTGCCTTTTTGCACGGCTCAGTCCTTGATGTGCCGGTTTAACAACAATGCTGTCAGGGAGAGTTCTAGGATTTTGACCCAGCGATGGCGGAGGAACAGTGATGTATGGTGGGTGGTTTGGAGGGGAACTTCCAGGTGGTGGTGTTCCCTCAGCAAAGGAGTCTTGGTGAGTTGCTGCAGTGCATCCTGCAGATGGTACAAACTGCTGCTACTGTGCATCAGTGAATGGTTGTGGATGGGGTGCCTATCTAACAGGCTGCTATATCCTCTGTGGTATTGAGCTTCTTGGGTGTTGATGAAGCTGCACTAATCCAGGCAAGCGGAGAGTATTCCATCACACTCCTGACTTCAGCCCTATAGATGGTGGTCAGGCTTTGGGGAGTTAGGAGGTGAGTGGCTTGTCACAGGATTCCTCGCCTCTGACCTGCTCTTGCAGCCACTTTGTGTATCTGGCAACTCTAGTTCAGTTTGGTAACCTTGGATAACAAGAAATGTTGTAAATTTAGTCACAAAGAAAAAGGAAGCACATATGTAAGCTTTTTGGAAGCTGAAATTGGACAAGGGTTGAGGAAGCAGGAGAGAATTTGGACAAGGATCCAGGAGAGCAAAAAGGGGTCATGAAGTAGAACACAGAAATGTAAAGCATAGAACAGTGCAACACAGTGTGGACCCTTCAGCCCACGATGTTGTGTTGACCTATGTAAACCTACTCCATGATCAACCTAACCCTTCCCTCCGACACAGTCCATAATCCTCCATTTTTCTTACATCCATGTGCCTATCCAAGAGTGTTTTAAATGTCCCTATTGTGTTAGCCTCTACCACCACTCCTGGCAGTGCGTCCCAGGCACCCACCACTCTGTGTAAAACACCTACTTCTGACATCTCCCCAAAACTTTCCTCCACTCACCTTAAATGGATGTCCTCTGGTATTGGTCATTGTTGCCCTGGGAAAAAGGTGCTGGCTGTCCACTCTGTCTATGCCTCTCATAATCTTATACACCTCTATCAAGTCACCCCTCATCCTCCGTCGCTCCAAAGAGAAAAGCCCGAGCTCGCTCAACTATTCTCATAACATATGTTCTCTAATCCAGGCAGCATCCTGGTACATCTCTTCTGCACCCTCTCCAAAGCTTCCATATCCATCTTATAATGAGGAGACCAGACCTGAACAAAAAGTGTGGTCTAACTGGAGCTTAATCAAGCCACAATATTACCTTGAAGCTCTTGAACTCAATCCCATAACTAATGAAGGCCAGCACAACATACACCTTCTTTACCACCCTATCAACTTGCGCAGTAATTTTGAGGGATCTACAGACTTGGATCCCAAAATGCCTCTGTTCCTCCACAGAGCTAAGAATCCTGCCATTAACCTTGTACTCTGCCTTCAAGTTTGATCTTCCAAAGTGTATCACTTCACACTTTTCCAGATTAACCTCCATCTGCCACTTGTCTGCCCAACTCTGTATCCTGTCTATATCCCGTTATAACTCATGACAACCTTCTGCACTATCCACAACACCTCCGACCTTCGTGTCATCTGCAAACTTACTAACCCATCCCTCCACTTCCTCATCCAAGTCATTTATAAAAGTCACAAATAGCAGGGGTCCCAGAACAGATCCCTGTGGAACACCACTAGTCACCAACCCCCAGGCAGAATATGCTCCATCTACTGCCACCCTCTGACTTCTGTGAGCAAGCTAATTCCAAATCCACGTAGCCAGGTTCCATGGATCCCATGCCTCATGACTTCCTGGATGAGCCTACCATGGGGAACCTTGTCAAGCGCCTAAAATCCATATACACCACCACTCTTCCTTCGTCAATTTCTTTTGTCACCTCCTCGATAAACTCAGTGATGCTCGTAGGGCATGACCTGCCCCTCACAAAGCCATGCTGACTATCCCTAATAAGACTCTGCTTCTCCAAATGCTCATAAATCCTATGCCAAAGAATCCTCTCCAATAGTTTGCCCACCACTGACGTAAGACTCGCTGGTCTGTAATTCCCAGCATTGTCCCTATTACCTTTCTGGAACAACGGAACAACATTTGTCATCCTCCAATCCTCTGGTACCACTCCTGTGGCCAGGGAGGACGCAGAGTTCATCGTCAATGCCCCAGCAATCTCTTCCCTTGCTTGCTGTAGTAACCTGGGGTATATCCTGTCCAGCCCCAGGGACTTATCTATCCTTTTGCAAAAATGTCCTTGGCAAGTGGGATTAAGAAAAATCCCAAGGTATTTTATACATTTATAATAAACAAGAGGGTTGCTGTGGAAAGGGTAGGACCACTCATGGACAAAGGAGGGAATTTACGCCTGGAGCCAGAGGAAGTGGGCGAGATACTAAGTGAATAATTTGCATCAGTGTTCACCAAGGAGAAGGACAGAGATGATTGTGAGATCGGAGGGGGACGTTGATATTCTGGGGCATTCTGATATTAAGAGTGAGGAGGTGCTAGGGCTCTTGAATGTCATTGAGGTGGATAAGTTCTCAACACTGGTGTCCCACAAGGCTGCATCCTCAGCCCTCTACTCTACTCCCTATATACTCGTGTATGCAAGACCCCTATATACTCCCTATATACAGATTCTCCTTTATCTCTATCTACAAGTTTGCAGATGATACCACTGTAGTGGGCCGTATCTCAAATAACGATGAGTCGGAGTACAGGAAGGAGATAGAGAGTTTAGTGACATGGTGTCCTGACAATAACCTTTCCCTCAATGTCAGCAAAACAAAAGAGCTGGTCATTGACTTCAGGAAAGGGGGCGGTGTACGTGCACTTGTCTTCATCAATGGTGCTGTGGTCGAGAGGGTCAAGAGCTTCAAATTCCTAGGACTGAACATCACCAATAGCCTGTCCTGCTCCAACTACGTAGATGCCATGCCCAAGAAAGCTCACCAATGCCTCTGCTTTCTCAGGAGGCTAAAGAAACTTGGCATGTCCACTTTGACACTCACCAACTTTTATCAATGTAACATAGAAAGCATATCTATACCATAGAATGCATATTTGGATGCATCATGGCTTGGTATGGCAACTGCTCTGCCCGTGTCCGCAAGAAACTGGAGTGAGTTGTGGACATAGACCAGCACATCACAGAAACTAACCTCCCCTCTGTGGACTCTACTTCTCGCTGCCTCAGTGAAGCAGCCAGCATAATCAAAGACCCCACCCACCCAGGTCATTCTCTCTTCTCCCCTCTCCCATCAGGCAGAAGATACAGGAGCCTGAGGGCACATTCCACCAGGCTCAAGGACACCTTCTATCCCACTGTTACAAGACGATTGAGCGGCTCCCTTGTACAATGAAATGGACTCTTGACCTCATAATCTACCTTGTTATGACCTTGCACCTTACTGACCACCTGCAATGCACCTCCCCGTAGCTGTGACACTTTACTCTGTATTCTGTTATTGTTTTTACCCAGTACCACCTCAATGCACTGTGTAATGAATTGATCTGTACGAACAGTATGCAAGACAAGTTTTTCACTGTACCTCAGTACAAGTGACAATAATACACCAATACCAATAAGTCCACTGGGCCTGATGGAATCTATCCAAGGGTAGTGAGGGAGGCAAGAGAGGAGATTGCTAGTGCCTTGGCCAAGATATTTGTATCCTCTTTAGCCACAGGAGAATAGCTAATGTTGTTCCTTCCTTTAAGAAGGGCAATCAGGACTATCCAAGAAATGACATGCCTGTGAGCCTTACATCAGTGGTAGGGAAATTATTGAAGATTCTTAGCGATGGGATTTGCTTACATCTGGAAAAGCATGGCTTTGTGCAGGGAAGGTCTTGCCTCCCAAACATGATTGAGTTGTTTGAGGAGATAATGAAGATGATGGAAAAGGGTAGGGCAGTGGATGTCCATTTGGCATTTGACAAGATCCCTCATGGTAGGCTGATCTCAAAGATCATGGGATCCACGGTGCCTTGGAAGATTAAATTCAAACTTGGCTTGGTCGTAGAAGACCGAGGGTAATGGTGGAGGGGTTTTATTCCCATTGGAGGTCTGTGACCAGTGGTGTTCTGCAAGGACCAGTGCTGGGTCCGTTTGGAATATGTATGAATGAGTTGGTGAAAACTCTCAGCAGTCTGATTACTAACTTCACAGAGAACAGAAACAATGGTGGAATAGTGAGGAAGGTTGTCAAAGGATACAGCAGGATAGAGATCAGTTGGAAATCTGGGCGGAGAAATGACAGATGGAGTTTAACCCGGACCAGTGTGAGGTGGTTCATTTTGGGAGATCAAATGCGAGAGGAAAGTACATCGTAAATGGCAGCAGCCCCTTAGGGGCATTGAGATACAGCGGGGTCCTGGGCTGCAAGTCATTTGCCCACTGTTCTGGTCGCTGCATTACGGGAAGGATGTGGAGGCTTTGGAGAGGGTGCAGAAGAGTTTAAAGGAGCTTTTCGATGCAAGATTGTGGTAGGTGCCTGGAACGTGCTGCCAGGGGAATTGACAGAAGCAGATATGACAGCAACAGTTAAGGAGTATTCAGATCCACAGTGACTTGGTAGATTGAATTCAAAATAGGTTTGTTCATAGAAGACAGAGGGTAATGGTGGAGGGGTTTATTCTGAATGGAGGTCTGTGAACAGGCAGTGAATGGAGAGATGGGACCATGTGCAGGAAGATGGTGTTGGTTTAAATTGGCATCATGGTCGGTTCAGACATGGTGGGCCTAAGGTCTCGTGCCTGTGCTGTGCTGTTCTATGTTCTCTGTGAGGCCAAGCAGACATGAAAGGAGAGATTCCACAGTAAGGGAGAGTGCACATGGAATGTGGAAGGAAATTAAATGGCTGGGTTGAGACTGGGACAGTGTAGAAAGCCCACAGGCTGTGGAAGGAGATTTTCCTGGGTCTTGCTGTGAAACTTTCTGATAAGAAGGCAGTAAAAACATGAACCTAGAAAATGTGAGCTGTTTTCCATAACTCAGGAGTCACCTCTCAGCAGAGCCAGAGGTCAATGATGAAATTCACCATCGTCTTCAATGCACCAGCAGAGAGTTGGATTCATCAAGGAAAAGAGGGATTTTAAAATCTAACACAAAACTCTTGGTCCATTGGGCTGGAGTGATCTCTGCCCTCCTGTACGTTTCTGAGATCTGGACTACCTTCATCACGCACTGATTTTTTGTTCAATTTTGGGATCTGTGCATTGCTGGGAAGGCCAGCGTTAATTCTCCATCGATAGATGTCTCGGAGGTGGTGGCGAGGTGTCTCATTAAACTACTGCAGTCCTTCTGGTGAAGGTTCTCTCACAGTGATGTTGGGCAGGGAATTCCAGGATTTAGACCCAGTGATGATGCAGCACTGATGATATATTTCCAAGTCTGGTTTGTGTATGACTTGGAGGTGATGATGTTCCCATGCACCTTTCTCCTTGCTGATTCGGCTGTCTCTTGTGGGAGAGCCCATTGCTTGGCATTTCTGTGGTGTGAATCACAAGATCACAAGACAAAGGAGCAGAAGTAGGCCATTCAGCCTATCAAATCTGCTCCATGAGCTAAACCAAAACTATTCCTATCTAGCCCCAATTTTGGGCCTTTTCCCCATATCCATTGATACCTTGACTAGTTAGATACCTATCAATCTCCTCCTGAATGTTGTCCATATCTTGGTGCACGCAGGGAACTCATTCAAATGCTGCCTTCTTGTCAAAGGCTCAGTCTGACCTCAGCTCTGGAATTCAGCTCTTTGATCCATGCTTGGACCAAGGCTGTGACAAGGTGAAGAACCAAGTGATCCTGGCAAAGGCTGAACTGGTCACTGGTGATTAGGTTATTTGGTGAGCAAGGGCCACTTGCTAACACTTTACCAAAGATGGAGTAGACTGGTTGAACACTAATTAGCTGATTAAATTTGTCCTGTTTTTTGAGAATGAAGCACAGTTGGGCAATTTTTCACATTATTGCTGAGATGTCAGTGATGTACCTGTAGTGGAACAGATTAGCTGGAATATCCAGATCAATGGGATCAGGTCAGAACACAAAGTTCCTCTTTGCAGCATAATTCAGCACCACCTTTCATCTGAGCCAATCTCTGTTTTCTTCCCAACTGAATCCAATAGTTTGGTTTGGTTGAAGGCAGTTTTGTACTATTTTTCTCCAAAGGACAGATGTTCTCCATGCTTGCATGGAGCATGTGTCTTCATCCTATTCTCCTTTCAGTCCTGTTAGTCAGTCCTCTTTTCCTAATTCAAGAAGTGTTTCTTGGTGTTGGTCCCGAAATCAGAAACGTATTTCCACAAGTAGCTGCTTATTCTTTATAGTAAGTCTGTTCCCTCTGGGAGGCCCCCTGTTCAGATTAAGTCAAGCTGCCATCTCCTACAGGAAGTCTGAGAAGGAAATAGCCCCCAGATCACGGCCCAGTTTCACACACCTGTCAACTATGAAAATATGAAACGTGTTTCTGGTAAATCAGCAGCTACTCACAGAGGTTCTGTTCAAATGTGTCCCATACATCGAGTGTCAGAAGGAGGTTGTTCAGTCCTCCAGTCTGTTCCCACTGATGCTGGCCTGCATCTGACCTCCATTTACCCACCTTGGCTCCACATCCTTGAATAACTTAAATCCAACAAAATTCTATCAATGTAGAAATTTTCAACTGACTCCGGCCTTGACAGTTTTCCAGGGAGAGTTCCAGATTTCCAGTGTCCTGAACAACCTGGCTCTGGGGTCCACAGGCGAGATACCAGATTCTCTGTTAGTCTTCTGCGCTCTTCAATAATTTTAAACTCCCCAATTACACCAGCCTTCAATTTTCCACACTTCAGGGAACATAAGACCAGACCTAATATTCTCACTGTTCGAGTCCCAGTGCCACTTCACTGGCCCTGGGCCACACCCCCTCCAAGGACAGTACATTGTCCTGAGGGGTGATGCCCAGAATCACAGCCAGTGCTCCAGATGTGGTCTAATCGGAGCTCTACACCATCGCTGTGTAATGTCCACCCCTTGGTATCCCTGTGTTCTGCACAAACTGATGCACGTTGGGACCTTTGGTTTAAATTCATCCATAGGATTAAGCAAGTCCCAAACCTGCCAGTGGCAACACAAAGCAAACCTTCCACCTTTCCTCATGTCCAATGGGATTGGTCATTCCCTTATGGAATCTGACAGTCAGTTGAGTGACTCACCGAACAACAACCTCTGTTACTGTGACTGTGGGCAGTTTCCCTCCTTATGCTTCTCGTCACAGCTGAAACCTTTCAGACAAACCTGTCTACACCCACTAGTTGCCCGTGTTCATTACAGGTTGTTTAAAACTATCTGGGTTTATGGCTGTCAGATAAAATCTCACAGCTGACTGTCCCTTTCCAGCTCCCACTGCCTCTGTCTCCCATTCTGAACTGAGACATGAGAGTGAAGGCAGAAGTTACCCGAGCCTGACGATCTGACATACCAGACCACAGGTCACAGGTCTGGGAGCCAACTGCTGCCACTGGGAAACAGCAGCTCCTGAGAGAGAGTTTGGGAGTGGGTGATGGAGAGAAAACTGAAGGAAAAATAAAGAGAGGAGAACATGCAGAGAGAGTGAAGGAGGAAGAGCACAAGAGATGTGAAGTGGGAGAGAATGGAAAGGGGGAGGAAGAGAGGAGGGGTGACAGAGGGGAAAGAGGAAATGAGAGAAAACGAGGTGGATACGCGAAGACCTGCGGAAGGTGGGAGAGAGAAAGACTCGGGGAAATATAGAGACGAGGGTGAAAGAGGAAAGGGAAGAGAGGGAAAGGAAGGAGAAAGACGAGAAGGAAAGTGGTTTCAGGGTGGGGGGGGGAGGGGGGAGAGTTTGAAAGTGGGAGGTACAATGGAAGTCGGTGATAGAGCAGCATGACATCTCTGAGGCAAACAGTCCAGACTCAGCTCCTTTGATGCAAAGCTTAGTCTGTTTGATTCTCTGCACACTCTCTGGCAAAATGACTCCTCTTTTTCTCTCCCTCTCTTTTCTCCCAACTCTCTCCTCTCCTTCCCTCACATTTCACCCTATTTTCTCTCTTCCACTCCCATTCTCCTTTCCCTGGTCCATCAGACCTTTCCCGATCCTTCAAAAGGAAATTCTTTTCCTTATAAACTCTTTAAAAAAATTCCCAGTACTGTCTTCCATTATTGTTTCACAATGCAATTAAAACTGCAATTCTTCCAATAATCCTTTTAATTAATTCCATGTCACAATTACTGATTTCAATTATTTAGCAACACAAATTATGTTATTACTGAAATATGTTGATTGTTCTATGTTGTATTGATATAATGTTAACAATTAATACAGCAACTGATTAAATGCTTTGCCGGTTTCATTTTATGAACGAGTTTCTGAATATGTTTTCATTTCCGCACCATAAATTTACATTACTAACTGGTTTTGAAATTTGCCTTTCAACTGATAGATACATTTCTTAAGACTGTTAAACATCCCTCACTGGTTTGAAAGCTCTTGTATACGTATTACGATCAAAAGGGTCGACAGGTATGTTCATATGATTGACCACACCATCCTTATCCAGTGTCCCCCAGTGCGGGTCACCCCTTGCCTGGCTCCCTTCTTACTGATCCAGTCATAGCCAGGGTTCTGCTGCTGTGGCTTCCCCTCCCACCTCTACATGGTTCCCTCTGGAGCCCCCAATGCTCTGTTCTTGCCCTCCATCCATTTTTCATCCACAAGCATCCTCCCAATGAAATAATTTGAAGACATTACATCAGATTCTTACTTCCATTGTCAATATCCAAATCCACCTCATCGTCACCCGTTAACACCATTTCTTTCAGCTTGTACAGCTGACAGTTTTCAGGAGCATCTCACAGATCCCTTTGGTCGAAAGCTGATGACCAGTCCTCTGGTCACATTCCCTTCCGCCAGAGTTACAGGTTCAGCTCAAAATGCCTCAGATGACTGAATAGTCCAGAGACTTCCCTCACACTCTCTGCAGTGAAGGAAATAATCTCAGCCTCTCCACAGACATCACATCCATCATCCCGAATGCCATTGCCTTCAGACCCACCACAATGTCTGTTCCCCAGGCACTGATTCCATCTCCATTCCCGTTATCTCTGGCTGCACCAGATTGCTCACAATCTCAGCCTCCCACCTGAAATGCAGCTGACCTTCCAACCAAAATCTCACTCCATCACAGTGACCGATCTTCACCTCCACAACACTGCACATCTCTGCTCCTTTCTCTTCTTATATGGTAATTATACCATTCCCCATGCTCCGATTGGCTCCAGACCCAACTATTCCAACAGATTCTCAGTCTGCCTCCTACTTTCTATTGATTTTATTTTGGCTCCAAAAGAACCAACGACTCTTCCCATAATTGGAATCCTCATATTTAGACCTAACTTTTCCATCCATGATGTCACTGCTGGCTCTGGAACGACCTCCAGCCCTACAACAATTCTGTGTTCTACCAGTTCTGATCTCTTGAGCACCCATCACTAGCAGCAGTTTTCCTGTCAACAGTTGCTTCACTAATAGAACCATAGAACAATACAGCACAATACAGGCCCTTCAGCCCACCATGTTGTGCCGACCATCTAACCTCGCCTAATCCTATCTAACCTCTTCCTCTCACATATCCCTCTATTTTAAATTCCTCCATATGCTTATCTAACAATCTCTTGAACTTGACCAATGTATCAGCCTCCACCACCACCCCAGGCAGCGCATTCCATGCACTAACCACTCTCTGGGTGTAAAACCTCCCTCTGACATCTCCCTTGAACTTCCCACCCATTATCTTAAAACCATGCCCTCTTGTATTCAGCATTGGTGCCCTGGGAAAGAGGCGCTGGCTGTCTACTCTGTCTATTCCTCTTAATAATTTGTATACCTCTATCATGTCTCCTCTCATCCTCCTCCTCTCCAGTGAGTAAAGCCCTAGCTCCCTTAGTCTCTCCTCATAATCCAAACTCTCTAATCCAGGCAGCATCCTGGTAAATCTCCTCTGCACCCTCTCCAATGCCGCCACATCCTTCCTATAATGAGGCAACCAGAACTGGACACAGTACTCCAAGTGTGGCCTAACCAGAGTTTTGTAAAGCTGCATCATCACTTCGCGGCTCTTAAACTCGATCCCACGATTTATGAAAGCTAACATCCCATAAGCTTTCTTAACTACCCTATCCACCTGTGAGGCAACTTTCAGTGATCTGTGGATATGAACCCCTAAATCCCTCTGCTCCTCTACACTGCCCAAAATCTTGCCATTATCCTTGTACTCTGCCTTGGAGTTAGTCCTTCCAAAGTGTCCCACCTCACACTTCTCCAGATTGAACTCCATCTGCCACTTGTCAGCCCAGCTCTGCATCCTATCAATATCCCTCTGTAAGCTTCGACAGCCCTCCACACTGTCCACAACACCACCGACCTTTGTGTCGTCTGCAAACTTTCTAACCCACCCTTCCACCCCCTCATCCAAGTCATTAATAAATATCACAAAAAGTAGAGGTCCCAGAACCGATCCCTGTGGGACACAGCTAGTCACATCCCTCCAATCTGAATGCACTCCCTCCACCACAACCCTCTGCTTTCTACAGGCAAGCCAATTCTGAATCGACATGGCCAAGTCTCCCTGGATCCCTTGGCCTCTGACCTCCTGAAGAAGCCTACCATGTGGAACCTTGTCAAATGCCTTACTAAAATCCATGGAGACCACATCTACTGCACTACCCTCATCAATCTTCCTGGTCACCTCCTCAAAGAACCCTATCAGGCTTGTGATGCAACATCTTCCCTTCACAAAGCCATGCTGGCTGTCCCTAATCAGTCCATGATTCTCTAAATGCTCATAGATCCAATCTCTTAGAATCCTTTCTAACAGCTTACCCACCACAGACGTAAGGCTCACCAGTCTGTAATTCCCTGGACTAATAGAGGTTTCTGTTGTTGGGATGAGTAGTCCTGCTCTGATGAACAGTTAATCTACAACTGAGAAGTTCTCACAAATACAAAAATCAGAACAGGTTCCCTTTACACTGTGATATCGAAACCTCTGCGTGCACGTGGTCTCATGGCTTAGGGGTGAGTGATCTGTGGGTCTCAAGTTTTACCAAGACTTTACATCTCCAGGAGCTGTATGATTTTTTAATATCGTAGAAACGATACCGTATATTTAATCTGTGCTGCACCTGTTGTGGGAGTGCTGATGAGAAAGTATACAGGAAACTTTACTCTGTATTTGTCAGTGTTGTCATTGTCCTGGGAAGTTTTGAAGGTGAGAGTACAGAGGAAGAGTCACTCATTATCGGAGAGGATCCTGAGGGATCTTAACAAGTGGATGTGGAGTGGATGTTTGCTCCACTGGGAGCATCTAGAACTGGGGATCACTGATTAAAAAATCAGGCATTAAAAATGGAAATTAGGTGAACTTTTTGATCTCGAGGTTTGTGAGTGTTTGGAACTCCAAGTGGCCTACTCCCACTTCCAATTCATTTGTTAGCATTCTCTGGTCTCTTGAAGTGTTTCATGTGTCAAGGGAGAGGAAGTTTCAGTCTGTATCTATCCTGTTATTCCTGACCAGTAGCTGTTTGATGTAACACAATGTTTACAGCACAGAAACTGGCTCCACTACAGCCGTGTTCCATGGCAGGGTTTATGTTCCTTTCGGTCACTCTCCAACCAGTCCCTGCACTTGCTGTAAGTAACCTCATTCAACAGCACTGCTGCACCCTCAACCCCAACAATCAGCGCAGTGTTTAGCAGCCCCTTTCTGATACATCAGAAGACAGAGGTGAAGGAGGCACCCTGTCACTTGACCTGACATTCACATGCTCTGGCTGAGATACTGACACTGCCAACTGTCGAGTTAGACCAGTGTGGATGGTGAGTTACTGGACACGGTAATGTGTAATGTGCTACTGGTGTTGTTCCTGTATGTGACAACAGTGTAGCGTGAGCTTTACTTGCTACCTACAGGTGTTGTTCCTCCCTGTGACTCTGGCACTACACAGACTTACATTGAACATACGGCACAGGAGCAGATTCAGAGCAGCTATTTCATTCCAGTGTTTATTGTCCACAGGAGCCTGCAGCCACTCCATCGTCGTCCAACTGGGTTAACGTCTCCTCCTGTTCCCTTTCCCCACATTCACTTCTGTGGCAGAGTTCCACATTCTCCCCACTCTCTGGATAAAGAATAATCCAGATGGGATTATTGGTGATTAGTTTCACTCGTTTTAGTCCCCCCGCAGACTGAAACATCTTTTTCCTCCGCCCTATCAAATATTTTCATCATCTTAGAGGTGGAAATATGCCTGACCCTTCAACCTTCTCATGAACATTTCATGCAGGGTTAATTTGAGTGTCTAAACCTTCCACTTCTGTCACTAATGAAGTCAACATTTCCTTCTGTTTTCATAGTGAAGAACCCCAATCTCATTTTATCAATGTTGAATCAAGGAGACAGTGACCCTGCCGAGAGAATGTCATGGGACTGAGTAGAAGGAGAGCAGAGGTTGCTTTTTGTCCAAAGGAAAACACAGGTTTTCACGTTTGCATTAACCTGGGTGGAACTTCATGAACTCTCAGTTCTGGTTGCCCCGTTGAAAGGAAAAATCTGGAGGCTTTGGAGAGGGTCCAGAAGAGGTTCACCAGCATGTTGCCTGGATTAGAGAGTATTAGCTACAAGGAGAGGTTGGACAAACTTGGATTGTTTTTTCTGGAGTGTCGGAGGATAAGGGGCAACCTGATAGAGGTTTATAAAATGATGAGAGGCACAGATAGGACAGACAGGCAGAGTCTTTATCCCAGGGCAGAAATGTAAGATGGTAGAAGAGATAATTTTAAGGTGAGAGGTGGAAAGTTTAAAGGAGATATGTGGGGTATGTTTTATTTTCACAGAGAGCAGTTGGTGTCTGGAACACACTGCCATGGGTCCTGGTGGCATTTTAGAGGCATTTAGACAGGGCAATGAACATTCCGGGGATGGAGGGACACGGATCATGTGCAGGCAGATAGGTTTAGATTAATTTGGCATTACAGTTGGCACAGACATCATGGACTGAAGGGCCTGTTCATGTGCTGTACTGTTCTATGTTTACTTGAAGCTCAGTAACCATTTGTTATTGATAGCTGACAGATGTCTGAAACTCTGCGATAACATTAAGACTCAGTCCTTCTCCTTACACTTCCTCTCAGGTTTCACAGGCAGGTTTAATTTGAGCAGGGGGCCCTCCCAGTGGAGCCCTGTTACTAAATAGAATAAACGCTGCTTTACATATGGAAATACAATTCTAATGTTGTGCTTTGCACCAACCAACAGGTTCACGTTTACCAAACCGAATGGCACAGAAGAAATCGAAACCAATGGGCAAAAGATCCACAGACAGCAAGACCCTCTTCTCATTTCAGAACATTTACCACGTGTAAGAAACAGGCTCACGGTGATGATGATTGACTGTTACTGATCGATTGATTATGTAGTGGGAATGAGCAGTGCAGATGTAGATACACCTACATTTTAGGTTCTGAAGCAGTTGGGAGGCTCCCACCAACAACTTATTGTGTGTCTGCTCAAATTGATCACAGAAGTCCACCCTGATGACTGCAGTTGAAGTGATCAGATAGTTGGAAATTGGCAGCATTAAAGCAGAAAATAAGGACAAACAAAAAGTTGCCAAGGACTGCCTTGTCAACATTACAAAAGGCTGTGGGCACAAGCCCTGTATAACATGGTTGAGCTGATGTTAGCTGATGAGAACCAAGGTTGCCTGGTGAATCAAGTTTAAGACTGAAGCAGAATCATAGACCACAATCAGCTGTGGATCACTGTGGGAGCTGGGGGTTATGATTGGCCTGGAAGCTCACAGGCCCTGAAGATTAAGGGATTACAAACTTGGGTATTCAAAGCGAATCAATAATCTGTTATCCAAGGGAAGATGAAAGGTTGTCTGCTGATGAGGTCTGCGAGGATAGACATCTGCAAAACTTTTCTTTCTGGCATCTGGACAGTAAAATGTGTATAATTTTATTCCTGTAACGGCCTTGTGGCGGTACCTTGCTTTTAGATTTTTGGGTTCATCTTGAATAAAATAATTTCACTGTAACTGGATTTGAGTCTCTTTAAATTCTGGGTCAATTCTGGGAAGGTGAAATGAATAGATCTCACAGAACCTGCAACTAACTGTTCCGAGGAAGGCGCAGAAAGGGTACTGACTTGTTGTTTGAGAAATTTTATATTCTCAGGTTTCAGTGCTGATCTATTTATCCAACAGACAGGCTGGGTAAAATCAACACAAGCTCAGCTGCAGTGTAAGACTGGTAATAGAGCTGAGGGTATATTTGACATTCACTCTATTAAATCCATAGATGCAAGACCCTGAACTCTCCTGACTTTTGCAATTAATTCATTCTAAAACGATTCCTGACTTTCCTCTCACCCTGCTCCATATGGGAATCCAGTCTACTGTCAATTACTGTTTTGAGGAACTTCCTCAACAGTCTAAAGATTCATTCTCATTAACTTAAAACTGTATCTTGCTCTTCCTTTTGAAATCCATATTACAGACATCATTTCCGTGCCCTTCAGTCTTTCATCACTCTGCGTCAGATTTCTCAATGAGTCAGTCAGTTGTGGTCCAAACCATTTCAGCATTTCATCCTGTTAGATTATGGTATTGCTTCCAGACTCCTTTTTGACCAGATTGTTGCTCACCTGTCATTCCATCTCCTTCCATGTCCTGGCATTTGATTTATGCTGTGAAGCACCTTGTGATGATTTGCTATAGTAAAGCCCGTCTCTAAATGCAAGACGTTGCTGTCAGGTGAAACTGTCCAATTATTTGTACTGCAGGCCAACCATGGACACAAATCAGCCACAATAGTCATTGATGATAAACAGGGGCTGAGTCACAAGAAAGTCTCTTTCAGTATTAAAATATGCAAGAAAGCAGAAAACAAAATCAGGAAACAGCGAGGCAGCAGTGTGTGGGAAGAACAGAAATCTGTGATTCAGGTCTGCATTCCCCCTCAGATTTGAAGGAAATCACATCCAAAGGGTATGAAATAAAATGACATGAGAGGGAAGGGAGAAGGGCAGGTTTTCAGTCCCTGACAGCTTTAAACAGGGGAACACAGCACAGAGGGAGGGGAGAAGGAGAGAGAGTCAGGCTGGGATGGAGAAAGTGATGGGGAGAGACGGGAAAGAACAAGATGGAGAGAGAGAATGGGTCAGATATAGTGAGCCTGAAAGGGAGAAGATAAAGCAGAAGAGACCGAAGGAAAGAGAGAGACCAAGAAAGAGAGAGAAAGTGAGCGAAAGAAGAGAGAAACAGAGACCAAGAAAGTGACTGACCAAGAGAAGAATGGAGATGGAATTGTAAGAACTGAAGGAGAAACAGAAAGAGAAACGGAGAGAGAAAGAGTGGGAAAAATAATGATGCACTGTCAGAAAAACACAACGAGAGGAAACAAGAAGAGTAGAAAATGTCCTTTCCATCCTGTTGGAAAGCTCTGCCCTGTCAGCGAGTTACTAACTGGTGAGTTAATACCCTGCCCTTTCCCTGTCTGTCACTTCCAATGCGACATATTCATCTGAAGAGCTCCTGCAGTCTCAGGACCTCCTGGTGCAGTGGAATCCTCCTGTGCACTGCATCACCCACACCCTCCAGCAGCCCCTCTCTGTCTGGCTGTTACACTGACACCCAGTGGTGTCAGTGACTAATACAGCAGCCAGTTTGACTGAAGCCTCAATATTTGGAGGTTCCTCTGATCCCCAGTGGTTGTAGGTTATTATTGCAAGGTAACAAATCCTTTCTGTCAAATTAGCTTCAGTCCAAATTGGCACCTGGGCTCCAACAGGTAGAATGAAATCATCACCGATACAAACATAACTGCACATGTTGCAAGTCAGAAATCAAACCTCATGGAAATATGGAACAGGCAGTGTCTGTGCAGAGAGAAACAAACTAATATCTCAAGTCAGTGCCTTTCACCAGAGCTGAGGAAGTTAGAGATTTACTGAACAAGTCCAGTAGCAGGAAAACATCCCATCTCACTGGTACCTTGACTCTCCACCCTGACCAGGAGCCCATGTGAATAAATTCATACAGGCCCTGTTGCCCCATAACATTTGCTTTGCAGAAATAAACAATTCCCCTGGAAAAAGACACCATTACATTTTACGTGACTGTGACAAAGTTTATCCGGGTCTACTTGAATAGTCAACAGGGTTTTAAATGTTAGTCCATCCCAGTTTCTTCTGCCTTCTCTCCTGTTTTGTTTAGCTGAGTGGGGTCACACTTACCTCTTTCCATAGTTAGCCGCAGGAACACTTACAAGGGCTTCTCTTCCCTGTCTGCACTGTTCCCTGAGTGACAGAGGACAGAAACAGGCCCTTCAGCCCAGTGAGTCCGCACCAACCATTAACTACATTAACCCCATTATTTTAATTCTCCCCACGTTTTCATTGATTGTCTCCACCCGACTCCCCCCTTAGATTCTACTCCTCACTTACACTGATATTTGCATCATCGTTAGCCACAGATAAGGTGCCGGTAGACTGGAGGGCAGCAACTGTTGGGCCTTTATTTCAGAAGGGCTGCAAAGAAAAGCCTGGGAACTATAGATCAGTAAATGGGAGGCAAGTTGCTGGCGAGGATTCTGAGGGATCAGAATTGGCTCACCCATAGATATCTTTATTAGTCACATGTACATTGAAACACAGTGAAATACATCTTTCTGCGTAGTGTTCTGGGGGCAGCCCGCAAGTGTTGCTACACTTCCGGCGACAACATAGTGTGCCATAGAAGACAGAGTGTGGTGGTAGATGGAGTGTATTCTGCATGGAGGTCGGTGACCAGTGGTGTTCTGCAGGGATCTGTTCTGGGACCCCTGCTCTTTGTGATTTTTATAAATAACTTGGATGAGGATGTGGAAGGGTGGCTTCGTAAGTTTGCTGATGACACGAAGGTTGGTGGTGTTGTGGATAGTGAAGGTTGCTGTAGGTTACAACAGGACATTGATAGGATGCAGACCTGGGCTGAAAAGTGGCAGATGGAGTTCAACCCGGAAAAGTGTGAAGTGACGCACATTGGAAGATCGAATTTGAAGGCAGAATACAAGGTTAATGGCAGGATTCTTAGCAGTGTGGAGGAACAGAGGGATCTTGGGATCCATGTCCATAGATCCCTCAAGGTTGCTGTGCAGGTCGATAGGGTTGTTAAGAAGGCGTATGGTGTGTTGGCCTTCATTAGTCGGGGTATTGAGTTCAAGAGCCTTGAGGTAATGTTGCAACTCTGTTGAACTCTGGCTAGACCACACGTGGAGTATTGTGTCCATTTCTGGTTGCCTCATGGTAGGAAGGATGTGGAAGCTTAAGAGAGGGTGCAGAGGAGATCTACCAGGATGCTGCCTGGATTGGAGAGCATGTCTTATGAGGATAGGTTGAGTGAGCTCGGGCTTTTCTCTTTTGTTGAGAAGGAGGATGAGAGGTGACTTGATCGAGGTGTACAAGATGATAAGAGGCATAGATCAAGTGGACAATCAGAGACTTTTTCCCAGAGTGAAAATGGCTAACACGAGGGGACATAATTTTAAGGTGATTGGAGGAAGGTATAAGGGGGATGTCAGAGGCAATTTTTTTTCTTTTTACACACAGAGGGTGGTGTGTGAATGGAACGCACTGCTGACAGAGGTTGTGGGGGTAGATACATTCGGGATATTTAAGATACTCTTAGATAGCCAAATGAATGGTAGAAAAATGGAGAGCTATGTGGGAGGGAAGGGTCAGATAGATCTTAGAGCAGGATAAAGTGTCAGCACAACATCATGGGCCGAAGGGCCTGTACTGTGCTGTAAGTGCTCCATGTTCTATGTAAGAGGTACATGCATCTGGAAAGACAGGGATTGACTGGGGTAGTCCACATGGTTTTGTGAGTGGAAATTATATCTTACGAGTGTAATTTTGATGATGTGACCAAGAAGGTCGATGAGAGCGAGGCAGTAGACATGGTCTGTATGGACTTCGGTAAGGCCTTTGATAATGTTCCAGATTGTCATCTGCTCAGGAAGGTTTGATTGCATGGAATCTAGGGACAGCTGGCTGATTGGATACAGAATTAGCTTGACTGTAGAAAGCAGAGGGTGATGGTGGAAGGTCATTCCTCAGACTGGAGGCCCGTGACGAGCGATGTTCCTCTGGGGTCAGTGCTGGGCCCTTTGTAGTTTGCCATCTATTATCAACAATTGCAATAAGAAAGTACAAGGCTTGGTTATTAAGTTTGCTGATGACACTGCACGAGACCACTAAAATAAGTGGTATAGTGCAGTGAAGGTGGTTATCAAAAATTAAAGGGGGATCTTGATCAGCTGAGTAAGTGCGGCGAAGAATAGTAAATGGAGTTTAATTCAGATAAGTGAGAGATGTTGCATTTTGGAAAGTCAAATCAAGTTCGGACTTTCAAGCGCATGGCCCTGTTACACTGACACCCAGTGGCTGTCGGTTACTCTTACAGCAGCCAGTTTGACTGAATTTTTAAATTTTTTTTTAAAAACTTAAAATTTTATTTACAGCGTGGTAACAGGCCCTTCTGGCCCAACGAGTCCGCGCCGCCCATTTTAAACCCAAATTAACCTACCCGTACATCTTTGCAATGTGGGTGGAAACCGGAGCACCCGGAGGAAACCCACGCAGACACGGGAGAATTTACAAACTCCTTACAGACAGTGACGGGAATCGAACTCTGATCGCTGGCGCTGTAATAGTGTCACGCTAACCGCTACGCTACTGTGCCGCCCTCAATAGAAGTCTCAATAGTTGGAGGTTCCTCTGACCCCCAGTGGTTGCAGGTTATGATTGCAAGATCCATCTAATTGGCTCAGAGACAATTAGAAATGGACAAGGAAATTGCTGGCCTTGGTGGCAATGCCAACATCTGGTGCAGGATAAAACCTTCAAGTCACGAGGATCCTTGTAGTGACCCATGGCAACTGGCTGTCCATATAATTCTTCTGAATACGGGAGTTTCCGCCTGCAGTGGAGCTGATCCGCAGGACAACAGGGAAATTCCATAACCCACATCACCTTCACAACAGAACCAATGTCCACACTAACCTCATCCATTGAGCTACTGGACACAGACAATGCTGCTGTATACGCAGGTTCAGAGGCCAAGCTCCAAGTCAGCATCACTGAAATGTATGAATAGTCTTGCAACAACCATTCCCAAAACATAGGTCCTCACCCAACTTGCCCTGCTGCACAATTACACCACTTAGCAATGAAAGTCCATGATGAAACTCTGGAAAACATGGACCACTTCCCAAACCTCAGGAGCCTCCTCAGAGAATTGATGATGAAACTCCAAATCAGTGTTCGAAGATCTGGATCTTTCAACCTAGCTCAAAGCTCATGGTCTGCCAGTCAGCAGTGATCTGCCCCCTCCTGTACATTCCTGAGACACTGACCTCCTACAGCAGGCATCTTATTGGACAGGTACCACCAATGCTGGAACATCCTTCAAGTTCACAGACAGGGTAAGTGAACCAACCTCAGCATCCTCTCCCCAGGCCAACAACCACATTTCATGATAGCACTGAGATCCTAATTACACTCAGAGGGCTGAAATAGCCGACCACATTATTTACTTTCCCGATACCAGACTCGCAGTCACCCTCAGCTCCTTCACTGCAAGTGGTTCGAAAGTGGACAGAGGAAGCAATTCAAGAACGTTCTCAAAGCCTTTTAAAAATGTGGAATATTCCCTCAACATGGGAATCTCTGGTCCTTGGTCACTCAATGGAGAAGGAGCATTTGGGAGAGCACGAGGAGAGCTTTTTTCAGAAGTACGAAGAAGCTCATTGTAAATGGTGAAAGGAGTGCACCAGCTCTCAAACTAACCACCTGCTGTTCCATAAAGCAGCTCGTGCCCCACCTATTGCAGAGCGCGAGGGTTCCCACTGCATCCTCCCTCAATTCACTTTGAAATTATATCACAGATCAGCCTCCAGAGACACCAAGAGGTAAAATGGCAGGGGAGGAAGCAGCTAAGATGGAGCTGAAGGCTGGCGGTTGGTTAAGAAATCAAGATGAGGTTGAATAGCAGGGGGTCCGATGCAGGGAAGGGTGAAATGTTTGGAAGTACGATGGTGTAATGAGGTTAAATGGTCAGGGCTCGGTCAATGAGAGAGGCTCAGATGGTGGGGGAGGGAAATGGTAAAAGGTGCTGAAATGTTGGGGGTGGGAGGGAATAGGATAATGAGATGGGTTGAGTGAGTTGGACTGGTTTGTGGATCTGTTCCTGGACCAGTGATCCAGAGGCAAATGTTGAATCCATCCAAAGCAGCTGGGAATTCAAATTCAGTAAATTAAATAATCCTGGAATGAAGAGCTTGTCCGAGAAATATGAGCATCAAGCTTTGGGAAGAAAGACGCCCTTACCCAGCCTGATCGCTATGTGACCCCGCATCTACAGCAACATGGCTTCTCTGCTTACTGTGTCTCTGAAACAACCTTGAACAGAGCAGGTTGCTGGGTCAAGGGGGTGGGCAATCTTAACCAACTTCATCAGTGACACCCACACCCCATCAATGATCTTTGTACGGAGACACGTGGCTGCAGATGCCAGAATCTGGAGCTGCTGGAGGAACTCAACAGGTCGAGCAGCATCTGAGGAGAGAAATGGACAGTGAATGTTTCAGGTTGAGAACCTTCATCTGGACTGAAAGAGTAGCAGAGCGAGAGAACGAGAGAGATGGTGCATGAGCTGGCAAGTGGTGGGTGGATCCAGGTGAGCAGTGGTTGATTGGCAGATGGGAGAGGGAAGGGTGGAAATAGCGACAGAGGCTGAGAGGTGATGGATGGAGGCAATGAAGGGCTGTAGATAATGGAAAGGAAGGTGGAGCATGGAACCAAATAAGGGAGGTGGAGTGGGCAGATGGGAACAGTTGGCTGGAGGGGGGGGGGGGACCCAGTGGGAGCAGTGTGGGGGTGTTGGGCAAATGGAGCAGGTGGGGGAGGGGAAGAAACTTGATGATTGGGGGCTGGTGGGTTGGGGGGGGGTGAGGTGTGGTGTTTGAAAGAAGAATGAGAGAGAGAACCTGGGTAGATCAGGAGGAGATAGGAGGGACAGAGTGGGAGACGCTTACCTGAAATTGGAGATTTCAGCATTCCTACCATTGGGTTGCAGACTACCCAGGTGGAATATGAGGCGCTGATCCTCCAGTTTGCGTTTGGCCTCACACTGGCAGTGAATGAGGCCAAGGACAGACGGGTTGGAGTGGGAACGGGGAGGGGAATTAAAATAACTTGCAAGTGGGAGCTCCAGATGGCCACGGCAGATGAAGTGCAGGTGTTTGTTAAACCGGTCACTGAGTCGGCATTTGGTCTCACTGACATAGAGGATGCCACATTTAGAGCACTGAATGCAATGGACAACACTGGAGGAGGTGCGTGTAAATCTCTGCCTCATCTGGAAAGGCTGTTTATGTCTTTGGATGGTGGTGAGGGAGGAGATGGAAGGACAGATGTGATGCCATCTCCGATTGCAGGGAAAATGCCTGGGAGGGGGAGGTAGAAGCAAACCAGGGAATCGTGGAGAGAGTAGTCCCTCCGGAAAGCAGATTGGGGTGGGGAGGGGAAGATGCGGCTGGCGGTGGGATCCTGTTGTAACTGTTCAAAATGTCGAAGAATGAATTGCTGGATGTGGAGGCAAGTGGGGTGAAATCCAAAGGACCAAGGGAACTCTCTCCCTGCTCTGTCTGGGGGGGAGCTGGAGTGAGAGCAGGTGTGGGAAATGGAGATGTGGGTAAGGGCTCCACCAACCACAGTGTGGGAATGAGGAGGAAGCCCTTTTTTCTCAAAGAGGAGGACATCTCAAGAACTGATACTGCAGAGGTGGCGAAACTGAGAGAAATGAATTGCATCCTGACAAGAGACAGGATGGGAGGAGATGTAGTCTTGGTAGCTGTGGAGTCAGTGGGTTTGTCATAACTGTCTCTTGAGATAGAGACAGAGACATCAAGAAAGGAGAGGGAGCTGTCGGAAATGGTCCAAGTCTGATGATGTGGAGGAAAATGGGCAATTTGACGTTTTGGGTTGAGCCCTTCATCTTGACTGAGAGTAGAGGGGAGATTGCCAGTATAAATAGGTGAGGGGGATGGGTGGGCGAGAACTGATGATCATTTTATCCTCTTTAACGACAGGTGGGGTCCCAGAGGACTGGAGAATAGCCAATGTTGTTCCTTGGTTTAAGAAGGGCAATTGGGATTATTCAGCAAATTACAGGCAGGTGAGCCTCACATCAGTGACAGGGAAATTATGGGAGAAGATTCTTGGGGATAGGATTATAAGAGTCGAGGGGAGACAGCCAGGATAAAGAGGCAAGGGTAAGGGGTGCAGCAAGAATTGGTCAGCTACAAGTGGATCCAGGGAAGGAGTGGTGATCAGCAGATGGAGGAGGGCAGAGTGAAGACAGCAACAGAGGCTGGGAGGTGATAGCTGGAAGCAACAGCAGGCCGCAGATGATGGAATCCAGTACGAAAGGAAGGTGGAGCCAAATAAGGGAGGTGGGTGGGCAGATGGGAACGGTGGGGTCGGGGGACCAGTGAGAAGAGAGTGCGGACAATGGGCAGTTGGAGTAGCGGAAGGAGGGGTGGTTACAGGGTGATTAGGGGCTGGGGGTGCAGGGGTGCTGGTTGGATGTGTTTAGGAGGAACTGGGTAGACCAGGTGGAGAGAGAAGGGGAACAGGTAACCTGAATTTGGAGAATTCAGTGTTCATGCTGTCAGGTTGCAGACTACCCTGGCAGAATATGAGCTGCTGTTCCTCTAGCTTGCATTGGGCCTCTGGCAGTGGAGGAGACTGAGGACAGACCAGTGGGAATGACGAGGGGAATCAAAATGGCTTGCATCAGGCAGCTCCAGATGGCCATCGGAGGATGAAGCGTAGCTGCTCGGCAAAGCGGTCACTGAGTCTGCACTTGGTCTCACCGATGTACAGACTGTGCTGGGTCTCGTCTCATCTCTACATTTCTGCCTTTTTTGTCCATGCTTGGAACAAAGCCCAATGAGAACTGGAACTGAGTGGTCCTGAGGAAACTCAAGCTGAGCATCAGTGAGCAGTTTATTTATGAGCAGCTCCCACTTTATAGCACCACAGATGGCAGCTGCCATTGCTCTACTGATGACTGACAGTCAGCTGAAGAGGGTGGGTGGGATCAGGATCTGGTAAATCTTCTGGTGAGGCATCTCTCTTTTTATATCCACATTGTGTATCTATTCTGTTTATCTCTCTCTCTGTACAATTTGTCTTCCTCCACAATCGACCTCCAAAGCCTTCACACTGACAGGCCAATTGGTGCCATCATTCCTGACTAACTGAAGCAGCTCTCAGCAGTGGGATTGTAAATGCAGGCGAATGGAGGCAACATCTGTCTCTCACCATATCCAGGTGTTTGTTCAGCTGATCCCAATCTTGGATAAAGACGTGTGTTTTATGGAACAGCTTTTCAGAGGTGGGAGAAACAGAGACACAGAAGGATTCTGGGTGAGGAGTCCAATGCTGACAGCTTGGAAGGCTGAAGGTATGGCTGCCATCGGAGGGGTGTACAAGACCCAGGAATGGACAAGACGTGTGAGTTGAGGAGAACAAGAACCTGTATTTTTACAGCATCTTTCTCAACCTCAGGACAGCTAAAGTACTTCACAGTCAAACATACAGCTTTGTTTCTGAAGTCTCGTGTAGGACCAGAGCAGGAAGGAATGGCAATTTTCCCTCCCTAAAGGACAGTGAACCTGATAGATTACAACAACCCAGTGGTTTCACATCATTGATCTTCCCAACTAACGGTGTTGGAATTCCAGGTTACTTTGATGAACTAAAGCAAATTCTCCTCGGTTATGGTGGGCTCTGAATCAGTGTCTCTGGATCACTGACCCAGTCTCTTTGCTACTGGTGCAAAGTCAGAACTACAGTGCTTCAAATTATTTTATTCACAATAATTTAAAATTAACTGGGAAAACATGGGGCATTCAACTGTCATTTTGTCCAGAATTCAGCCAAAGGAACACAGACAAACAACATATAAAGACACCCACCAGTGAGAGGTTAACATCCCCACACTGAGGACGGGTCCACCTACACTGTGAACTTCAGTGAAGGTGTCCTGGCAAGCTGGACAGAACCCCCTCTCCTGCCCTGATGGAGAGAGTCCTGAAGAGGAAGTCCATGAACTCCAGAGCTGACAGGCTGTGGAGGTCCAAAGTCTGTTTGCAATCCTGAGAAAGCAGTGGTTTGACCTAGCTGGTTCTTTCCACAGCCTGATGGTCAAAGGCATGTGACAGATTATCCTGTAGTGCCACCGCTGAATTGTGTAACAGACTTATTTAGTTAGAAGAAGAGAAAGAAGTTTCTATTCCCCATTTTCCTGAAAATCTAAAGAACTGATGGGTGAATTACAGAAACAGTCAGGCAATATCACATTTTGTAGACTGAGTTAACAGAACTGGAAAGGAAAACAGGAGGAATTATGGTTGGAAACAAGGTGGGGGATAAATTGGGATTGGGGATTGACAGCTGAGACCCTCACCTGGAGTTACATTTCCACCAAGTGTTTAAAATGAACGGACACCACACTGGGAATGAATGTGTGTTGCTAGTGATTGGCTTTGGTGGGCTGGTTGTGAGCTGCCTTGCCCAAGGCTTCAGGCTGCCAATTCACAGATGCTCACAGTAACATCACAAGTCGTCAGATGAACTCCACTTGATGTCTGGTCACCCACCATCTAATCAGAGCCCCATCACCAGCCTTACCAGCTAATCACAGTCCACACTAGTCCACCGGTCGTACAATCACCTCTCTCAACCCCACCCACCAAGATTGTCACCTCTAGTCCATGCGTCAAGCAATCAGAACCTCTCCCAACACCACCCTCCAGAGTCCTCCCTGCACTACACTGACTACCCAGTGCCTCGCCCCCACTTCACACACCATCCAAACAGATTCACCACCGATCATGCGCACCACACGCTCTATGACACTATCCCATCATTATCAAGAGACTCACCCTCACCAATAACATCAACGTCCCACCATTCGCTCAATCACAGCATGGCTCCGTCTATCTATCTAGAACCACCATTCATTCAGAGCCCAACCCCTGTCCCAGTAACACACACAGAATAACCAACCTAGTGTCCATTCAACCATTGAATCAGATTCACATCCTTCTGATCCACTTGCTGAACGGACTCTCTTACATTCTCTTTTCTTGGATCCAGCATCTCCTCTGATATTACCTTCACATCAGTGCTTCCAAGGTGTCTCTTTCCCCTTTATCGTGGCTTCTCCTCCACCACAGTTGACCAAGCTCTCAACCACGTCTCTTCCATTTACAGCACTCTCACTCTCACTCCACTGTTCCCTCCCACTCATCATCAAACCCACAAGCACCCACATTCAGTGCAATTTTCTGTAATTTCCACCACCTTCAATGTAATGTCATTGCCAGACAAATCTTCCCTCCCCTCCCATGTAACCTTCCAAAGGCTCAGTTCCTCCATAACTCCCCATTTCAATCTTCCGCATTGATCAACTGTGACCGTACAACATCCGCTGCCCTTCTCACTGCAGGAGATCAAACATCCCAACTCTGAGAGACCCAAGGGTTCCTTTCAGGTGAAGCAGTGATTCATTGGTGCATCTTCCAATTCCTGTACTTGGTGCCCTGCTCAGGACGTGGACTCCCCCACACCGGGGAAACCACAGACCCAGTGACTGCTTTCAAGAACTCCTCCCTTTCTACAGATTCCACTTTCCTCTCACCTGAATTCACCGTCCCACTCTGACCGTTCTCACTCTGACATCCCAATGTGTTCCAGTGAAGCCTGAGGGAGGACATCACATCTCCCAATGAGGCACATTACAGCCCCGGGGCTCAGAGACGTCCTCAACAATCTCAGATAACCGGCCATTCCGGTTTGTGACAGAACTGTCCAGTCCCGATGAAAAACATTCACCAACCTGCAACATTAACCCAGTTTCTCTCTCCCCACACACGCTGCCCGACCCGCTGAGTTTCTCCAGCAGGTTGTCTGTTGCTCCACATTCCGGCATCTGCAGCCCCCGTGTCTCCGGCTCACCCTCATCTTGTGGGTTTCCTCTTTCCCCGCTCCAGTTCGGCCCGCAGTCTGTGCTGGTTCCACACACCAGCAAACCGACAGGTTCCCCGGCCCTGCCTCTCCCCTTACCCTACAGCGTCTTGTCCCGTTGGCCTTATTGACCATAATACATAGTAGCAGAAAAAAGCATTACCGAAGAAAAGCAAGGTGACATGCCTCAATGACTACCAACCAGTGGCTCTGACATCCACCATCATGAAGTGCTTTGAGAGGTTGGTCATGATACGCATCAACTCCAGCCTCCCAGTCAATCTTAACACACTGCAATTCGCTTATCGCCAAAACAGGTCTACAGCAGATGCATCTCCTTGGCCCTTCACTCAGCTCTGGAGCATCTGGACAGTGAAGACACTAATGTTAGACTATTGTTTATTGACTACGGCTCTGCCTTCAATACTGTAATTCCAAGCAAGCTTGTCACCAAACTCAACACCTAGGACCTAGGACTCAACACCTCCCTCTGTAACTGGATCCTTGACAGGCACGGTAGTGTAGCAGTTAGCGTGACACTATTACAGCGCCAGTGATCTGGGTTCAATTCCGACCACTGTCTGTAAGGAGTTTGTACGTTCTCCCCGTGTCTGCGTGGGTTTCGTCCGGGTGCTCCGGTTTCCTCCCACATTCCAAAGACATACAGATTAGGAAGCTGTGGGCATGCTGTTTTGGCATCAGAAGCGTGGTGACACTTGTGGGCTGCGCACAGAACACACTACGCAGAAAGATGCATTTCACTGTGCGTTTCAATGTACATGTGACTACTAAAGGTATCTTATCTTATCTTAACCAATGGACCGCAATCAGTGAGGATAGGCAGCAATACCTCCGGCACGATTATTCTCAACACTGGTGCCCCACAAGGCTGCGTCCTCAGCCCTCTGCTCTACTCTCTATACACTCATGACTGTGTGGCCAGATTCTGCTCTAACTCATCTACAAGTTTGCAGATGATACCACCGTTGTAGGCCGTATCTCAAACAGCGATGAGTCAGAGTACAGGAAGGAGATAGAGAGCTTAGTGGAATGGTGTCATGACAACAACCTTTCCCTCAATGTCAACAAAACTAAAGAGATGGTCATTGACTTCAGGAAAGCATGCACTTGTCTACATCAATGGTGCTGAGGCCAAGAGGGTTGAGAGCTTCAAGTTCCTGGGAGTGAACATCACCAACAGCCTGTCCTGGTCAAATCACGTAGATGCCATGGACAAGAAAGCTCACCAGCACCTCTACTTCCTCAGGAGGCTAAAGAAATTTGGTTTGTACCCTTTGACTCTCACCAACTTTTACCGATACACCATAGAAAGCATCCTACCTGGATGTATCAAGGCTTGGTATGGCAACTGCTCTGAACAGGACCGCAAGAAGCTACAGAGAGTTGTGGACACAGCCCAGCACATCACGGACACCAGCCTCCCCTCCTTGGACTCTGTCTTTACCTCTCGTTGTCTCGGTGTAGCAGCCAGCATAATCAAAGACCCCACCCACCCGGGACATTCTCTCTTCTCTCCTCTTCCATCGAGTAGAAGATACAGCAGCCTGAGGGCATGTACCACCAGACTTGACAGCTTCTACCCCACTGTGATAAGACTATTGAATGGTTCCCTTACACAATGAGAAGGACTCTGACCTCATGATCTACCTTGTTGTGAACTTTCACCTTATTGCACTGCACTTTCTCTGTAGCTGTGACACTTTACTCTGTACTGTTATTGTTTTTACCTGTACTACATCAATGCACTCCGTACTAACTCAATGTAACTGCACTGTGTAATGAATTGACCTGTATGATTGGTTTGTAAGACAAGCTTTTCACTGTGCCTCGGTACAAGTGACAATAATAAACCAATACCAATACTAATTTGATTATGGCTGATTTATTTCTCCCTCTCAACCCCATTCTCCTACATTCTCCCCGTAACCTTTGACACCCTGACCAATCAGGAAGCTGTCAACCTCTGCTTAAAATATGCCCAATGACTTGGCCTCCACAGCCGTCTGTGGCAATGTATTCTACGGATTCACCACCCTCTGGCTGAAGAAATTCTTCCTCATCTCCGTTCCAAAGGGACATCCTTTTATTCTAAGGCTGCGCCCTCTGGTCCTAGAATCTCCCACTACTGGAAACATCGCCTCCACGTCCACTCTCTCCAGGCCTTTCAATATTCGGTGGGTTTCAATAAGATTCATTGAACATAGAAAATTACAGCACGGTACAGGCCCTTCAGCCTACAACGTTCTGCTGACATTTTATCCTGCTCTAAGATCTATCGAACCCTTCCCTCCCACAGAGCCCTCCATTTCTCTATCATCCATGTGGCTATCTAGGTAGTGTGAGGGTGGTCTGATGGACGGCACAACATGGTGGGCCGAAGGGCCTGTTTTGTGCTGTATGGTTCGATGGTTCTATGGTTAAGTCTCTTAAATATCCCTAATGTATCTGCCCCCACAACCTCTGCTGGTAGTGCGTTCCACGCACCCACCACTCTCTGTGCAAAAATCTTACCTTTGACATCCCCCTTATATCTTCCTCCAATCACCTTAAAATTATGCCCCCTCATGTGAGCCATTTTCACTCTAGGGAAAATGTCTGACTGTCCACCCGATCTATGCCTCTTATCATCTTGGACACCTCTATCAAGTCACCTCTTATCCTCCTCTCCAAGGAAAAAGCCCCAGCTCTCTCAACCTATCCTCATAAGACAAGCTCTCCAATCCAGGCAGCATCTTGATAAATCTCCTCTGCACTCTCTCCAGAGAGGACTGAACACAATACTCCAAGTGTGGTCTAACCAGAGTTCTATAGAGCTGCAACATTACCTCGCGGCTCTTGAACTCAATACCCCGACTAGTGAAGGCCAACGTACCATACACCTTCTTAATCACCCTATCGACCTGTGTGGCAACCTTGAGGGATCTATGGACGTGGACCCCACGATCCCTCTGTTCCTCCACACTGCTAAGAGTCCTGCCATTAACCTTGTATTTTGCCTTTGAATTCAATCTCCTGAAGTGTATCACTTCACACTTTTCTGGTTTGAACTCCATCTGCTACTTCTCAGCCCAGGTCTGCATCCTATCAATATCCTGTTGTAACCTAGAGCAACCTTCTACATGATCCACAACACCACCAATGTTTATATCATCAGCAAACTTACGAACTCACCATTCCACATCCTCATCCAAGTCATTTATATAAAATCACAAAGAGCAGGTATCCCAGAACAGATCCCTGTGGAACACCACTGGTCACCGACCTCCAGGCAGAATATGCTCCATCTACCACCACCCTCTGTCTTCTATGAGCGAACCAATTCTGAATCTACACAGCCAAGTTTCCCTGGATCCCATGCCTCCTGACTTTCTGAATGAGCCTTCCATGAAGAACCTTATCAAATGCCTTACTAAAATCCATGTACACCACATCCACTGCTCTACCTTCATCAATGTGCTTTGTCACATCGTCAAAGAATTTGATCAGCCTTGTGAGGCACAACCTGCCCCTCACAAAGCCATACAGACAGTTCCTCATCAACCTATGCTTCTCCAAATGCCCATAAATCCTGTCTCTAAGAATCGTCTCTCATAATTTGCCCACCACTAAAGTAAGACTCACTGGTCTGTAATTCCCAGGGTTATCCCTACTCCCTTTTTCAAACAAAGGAACAACATTTGCCACCCTCCAAATATCTGGCACTACTCCTGTGGTCAGTGAGGACGCAAAGATCATTTCAAAGGCGCAGCAATCTCTTCCCTCGCTTCCCGTAACAACCTTGGATATATCCTGTCCAGCCCCCGTGACTTATCTATCTTATGTTTTTCAAAAGTTCCAGCACATCTTCTTTCCTCACGTCGACATGCCTGAGCATATCAGCCTGTTGTACACCATCCCCACAATCGTCAAGGTCTCTTACTGGTGAATACTGAAGCAAAGTATTCATTAAGGACCTCCCCTACCTCTTCCGACTCCAGGGTCATCTTTCCTCTTTTATCCCTGATCGGTGCTACCCTCACTCTAGTCATCTTTCTATTCCTCACATATGTGTTGAACCCCTTGGGGTTTTCCTTGATCCAACTCGTCAAGGACTTCTCATGCCCTCTTCTAGCTCTCTTATGTCCATTCTTAATGTCCCTCCTGGTTACCTTGCAACTCTCCAGAGCCCTGTCTGATCTATGCTTTCTAAACCTCAGGTAGCTTCTTTCTTCATCTTGACAAGATATTCTACATCTCTTGTCAACTACAGTTCCTTCACTCTACCATCCTTACCCTGCCTCAATGGGACAAATCTATGGAGAACCCCTATGCAAGTACTCCCTAAACAACCTCCACATTTCCACTGTGCACTTCCCAAGAACATCTGTTCCCAATTTACGCTCCCGAGTTCCTACCAAATGGCATCATAATTTCCCCCTCCCCCAGTTATATACTTTCCCATATCATTTGCTCCTATCCCTCTCCAAGGCTACAGTAAAGGCCAAGGAGTTACGGTCACTATCTCCAAAATGCTCTCCCACTGAGAGATCTGAAACCTAATCAGGCTTATTGCCTAGTACCAGGTCCAGAATGGCCGTTCCTCTCATCGGCCTGTCCACATACTGTGTCAGGAATCCTTCCTGGACACACGTAACAAACTCCGGCCCATCTATCCCCCTCACACCAAGGAGGTGCCAATCAATATTTGGGAAGTTGAAATCACCCATGACAACAACACTGTTATTTTCGCACCTCTTCAAAATCTGCCTCCCAATCTGCTCCTCAGTGTCTCTGCTGCTATTGGGGGGTCTGTAGAATACTCCCAATAGAGTGATCACTCCCTTCCTTTTCCTGACTTCCACCCAGACTGACTTAGTAGATGATCCCTCCAGGACATCCTCCCTTTCTACAGCTGTGACACTGTCCCTGATCACCAAAGCCACTCCCCCATCTCTTTTCCCTCCGTCCCTGTCCCTTTTGAAACATCTAAACCCCAGAATATCCAGCAGCCATTCCTGCCCTTGCGACAGCCAAGTCTCTGTAATGGCCACCACGTCATAGTTCCACATACTTATCCATGCTCTAAGTTCATCAGCCTTGTTTCTGACAATTCTCGCATTAGACACACTTCAGCCCATCCAACTGACTGCAATTTTGCCTTGCAAATGCCCATCCTTCCTCACAGTCTTTCTACACCCTGCATCTCCTTGTACACTAAATGCATCAACCTCTGACCTATCACTCTAGTTCCCATCTCCCTGCCAGACTAGTTTAAACCCTCCCCAACAGACCTAGCAAACCTGCTCACGAGAATATTGGATCCCCCTCCAGTTCCGGTGTAACCCATCCCTTTTGTACAGGTTGTACCTACTCCAGAACAGATCCCAATGATCAACAAATATAGGGTTTCTGCCCACGGCCTTTTGTAATGTTGACAAGGCAGCCTGTGGCGCCTTTTTGTTTGTCCTTATTTTCTGCTTTAATGCTGCCAATTTCCAACTATCTGATCACCTTAACTACAGTCATCAGGGTGGACTTCTGTGATCAGTTTGAGCAAACACACAATAAGTTGTTGGTGGGAGTCTCCCAACTGCTTCAGAACCTAAAATGCAGGTGTATCTACATCTGAACTGCTCATTCCCACTGCATAATCGATCAGTAACAGTCGATCATCATCACTGTGAGCCTGTTTCTTACACGTGGTTAATGTTCTGAAATGAGAAGAGGGTCTTGCTGTCTGTGGATCTTTTGCCCATTGGTTTCGATTTCTTCTGTCCCATTTGGTTTGGTGAACGTGAACCTGTTGGTTGGTGCAAAGCACAACATCAGAATTGTATTTCCATATGTAAAGCAGCATTTATTCTATTTAGTAACAGGGCTCCACTGGGAGGGTCCCCTGCTCAAATTAAACCTGCCTGTGAAACCTGAGAGGAAGTGTAAGGAGAAGGACTGAGTCTCAATGTTATCGCAGAGTTTCAGACATCTGTCAGATATCAATAACAAATGGTTACTGAGCTTCAAGTGAACATAGAACAGTACAGCACATGAACAGGCCCTTCAGTCCATGATGTCTGTGCCAATTATAATGCCAAATTAATCTAAACCTATCTGCCTGCACATGATCCGTGTCCCTCCATCCCCTGAATGTTCATGTCCCTGTCTAAATGCCTCTAAAATGCCACCATTGTGTCTGCTTCCACCAGGACCCATGGCAGCGTGTTCCAGGCACCAACCACTCTCTGTGAAAATAAAACATACCCCACATATTTCCTTTAAACTTTCCACCTCTCACTTTAAAACTCTCTCTTCTACCATCTTACATTTCTGCCCTGGGATAAAGACTCTGCCTGTCTGTCTTATCTGTGCCTCTCATCATTTTATAAACCTCTATCAGGTTGCCCCTCAGCCTCTGACACTCCAGAAAAACAATCCAAGTTTGTCCAACCTCTCCTTGTAGCTAATACTCTCTAATCCAGGCAACATGTTGGTGAACCTCTTCTGGACCCTCTCCAAAGCCTCCACATCTTTCCTGTAATGGGGCAACCAGAACTGAGAGTTCATGAACTTCCACCCAGGTTAATGCAAAGGTGAAAACCTGTGTTTTCCTTTAAACAAAAAGCAACCTCTGCTCTCCTTCTACTCAGTCCCATGACATTCTCTCAGCAGGATCACTGTGTCCTTGATGCTGTAATGTACTGGATGCAACACTGGGGCTCTTTAATGTGGAAACAGAAGGAAATTTTGACTTCATTAGTGACAGAAGTGGAAGATTTAGATGCTCAAATTAACCCTGTATAAAAGGTTCATGAGAAGGTTGAAGGGGAAGGCATATTTCCACCTCCAAGATGATGAAAATATTTGATAGGGTGGAGGAAAAAGATGTTTCGGTCTGCGGGGGAACTAAAACCAGTGTAAATAATCACCAATAATCCCATCTGGATAATTCTTTATCCAGAGAGTGGGGAGAATGTGGAACTCTCCCACAGAAGTGAATATGGGGAAAGGGAACAGAAGGAGACGTTAACCCAGTTGGACGACGATGGAGTGGCTGCAGGCTCGTGTGGACAATAAACACTGGAATGAAATAGCTGCTCTGAATCTGCTCCTGTGCCATATGTTCAATGTAAGTCTGTGTAGTGCCAGAGTCACAGGGAGGAACAACATCTATTCCCGTCTTCCTCTCCCACCCTCCTCCATCTTTTCCCGTCTTTCTCTCTCCTCCCTTCACCAGCTCTTTGCACATCCATGTTGTTTCTCTCTCATTTCCTCCTCCCCCCATCACCACCTCCTCTCTTCCTCCCCCTTTCCATTCCCTCCCACTTCATGTCTCTTGTGCTCTGACTCCTTCACTCTCTCTGCATGTTCTCCTCTCTTCATTTTTCCTTCATTTTTCTCTCCATCACCCTCTCCCAAACTCTCTCTCAGGAGCTGCTGTTTCCCAGCGGCAGCAGCTGGCGCCCAGACCTGTGACCTGCGGTCTGGTATGTCAGATCGTCAGGCTCGGGTAACTTCTGCCTTATGTCTCAGCTCAGAATGGGAGACAGAGGCAGTGGAAGCTGGAACGGGGCAGCCAGCTGTGAGATTTTTATCTGACAGCCGTCAGCCCAGATAGTTTTAGAACCATAGAACCATAAAACAATACAGCACAATACAGGCCCTTCGGCCCACCATGTTGTGCCGACCATCTAACCTTGCCTAATCCTATCTAACCTCTTCCTCCCACATATCCCTCTATGTGAAGTTCCTCCATATGCTTATCTAACAATCTTTTGAATTTGACCAATGTATCAGCCTCCACCACCACCCCAGGCAGTGCATTCCATGCACCAACTACTCTCTGGGTAAAAAAAACCTCCCTCTGACATCTCCCTTGAACTTCCCACCCATTATCTTATAGCCATGCCCTCTTGTAAGGGGCACTGGCTGTCCACTCTATCTATTCCTTTTAATAATTTGTATACCTCTATCAAGTCTCCTCTCATCCTCCTCCTCTCCAATGAGTAAAGCCCTAGCTCCTTTAGTCTCTCCACATAATTCATACTCTCCAATCCAGGCAGCATCCTGGTAAATCTCCTCTGCACCCTCTCCAATGTCTCCACATCCTTCCTATAATGAGGCAACCAGAACTGGACACAGTACTCCAAGTGTGGCCTAACCAGAGTTTTGTAAAGCTGCATCATCACTTCGTGGTTCTTAAACTCGATCCCACGTCTTATGAAAGCTAACATCTCATAAGCTTTCTTAACTACCCTATCCACCTGTGAGGCAACTTTCAGTGATCTGTGGATATGAACCCCCAAATCCCTCTGCTCCTCTACACTGCCCAAAATCTTGCCATTATCCTTGTACTCTGCCTTGGAGTAAGTCCTTCCAAAGTGTCCCACCTCACGCTTCTCCGGATTGAACTCCATCTGCCACTTGTCAGCCCAGCTCTGCATCCTATCAATATCCCTCTGCAAGCTCCGACAGCCCTCCACACTGTCCACAACACCACCTATCTTTGTGTCACCTGCAAACTTGCTAAACCACCCATCCACCCCCTCATCTAAGTCATTAATAAATATCACAAAAAGTAGAGGTCCCAGAACCGATCCCTGTGGGACACCGCTAGTCACAGCACTCCAAACCGAATGCACTCCCTCCACCACCACCCTCTGCTTTGTACAGGCAAGCCAATTCTGAATCGACATGGCCAAGTCCCCCTGGATCCCTTGGCCTCTGACCTTTTGAAGAAGCCTACCATGTGGAACCTTGTCACATGCCTTACTAAAATCCATGTAGACCACATCTACTGCACTACCCTCATCAATCTTCCTGGTCACCTCCTCAAAGAACCCTATCAGGCTCGTGAGGCAAGATCCTCCCTTCACAAAGCCATGCTGGCTATCCCTAATTAGTCCATGTTTCTCCAAATGCTCATAGATCCTACCTCTTAGAATCCTTTCTAACAGCTTACCCATCACAGGTGTAAGGCTCACTGGTTGGTAATTCTCTGGACTATCCCCACTATCTTTTTTGAATAAGGGGACAACATTTGCCACCCTCCAATCCTCTGGTACCATTCCCGTGGACAACGAGGACTTAAAGATCCTAGCCAATGGTTCAGCAATCTCCTCCCTCGCCTCACGCAGCAGCCTGGGGAATAATCCATCAGGCCCCGGGGACTTATCTGTCCTAATATTTTCTAACAGCTCCAACACATCCTCTCTCTTGATATCTACATGCCCTACAACATTACCCTTACCAACATTGTCCTCAGTTTCATCAAGAACCCTCTCCTTGGTGAATACTGAAGAGAAGTATTCATTGAGAACCTCACCCACTTCCACAGCTTCCAGACACATCTTCCCACCTTTGTCTTTAATTGGACCTACCTTTACTCTCGTCATCACTTTTAAACAACCTGTAATGAATACGGGCAACTGGTGGGTGCAGGCATGTTTGTCTGAAAGGTTTCAGCTGTGACGAGAAGCATAAGGAGGGAAACTGCCCACAGTCACAGTAACAGAGGTTGTTGTTTGGTGAGCTCTTGTTTCAATAGAGCTGTTGTTTCAGCTGTGACACAGATTCCATAAGGGAAAGACCAATCCTATCGGACAGAGAGGAAAGGTGGAAAGTTTGCTTTGTGTTCAGAGACCACTGGCAGGTTTGGCATTTGATCTTATGGATGAATTTGAACCAAAGGTCCCAACGTTCATCAGTTACTGGGGAACACAGGGATACAAAGGGGTAGACATTACGCTGCTGTGGAATAGAGCTGTGAATACATCACATCTGGGGCACTGGCTGTGATTCTGGGCATCACCATTCAGGACGATGTACTGTCCTTGTGGGGGGGTGGCCCAGGTCCAGCAGAGTGGTGCTGGGAATGGAGATACAAGAAATTCTGCAGATGCTGGAATCTGGAGCAATATACAGAAAGTGCTGGAGGAACTCAGCAGGTCAGGCAGCATCTATGGAGGGAAATAAACAGTTGACATTATGGGCCGAGACCCTTCATCAGGACTGGAAAGGAAGAGAGCAGAACCCAGAATAAGAAGGTGGGGGGGAGGAGGAGGAGGAGGAGGAGCACACGCAGGCAGGAGGTAGGTGAGTTCAGGTGATAGTGGAGTCCAAGTGAGAGGGGAAGGTAGGTGGGTGGGGATGGGGGAAGATGTAATAAGCTGAGAGGTGATGGGTAGAAGAGGCAAAGGGCTGAAGAACAAGGAATTCAGTCGGAGAGAGCAGTGGACCATGGAATAAAGGAGTTGGTAGGGGAAGGGTGAAAAAGAAGGGGTGGGGTTACCGGAAGTTAGTGTAATCGATGTTGAGGCCATCAGGTTGGAGACTCCCAAGGCAGAATGTGAGGTGTTGTTCCTCCAACCTGCATCTGGCCTCGACGTGACAGTAGAGGAGGCTGTGGATCGACATGTCAGTCTGGGAGTGGGATGTGGATTTGAGGTGGGTGGCCACCGGGAAGTCCTGACTGTTGCGGCAGACAGAGCAAAGGTGCTTGACTGGGACTGGTACGGTTAGAACATTAGGTCTGGTCTTATGTTCCCTGAAGTGTGGAAAATTAAAGGCTGGTGTAATTGGGGAGTTTAAAATTATTGAAGAGTGCAGAAGAGTAACAGAGAGAATCTGTTACCTCCCCTATGGATTCCAGAGCCAGGATGTTCAGGGCACTGGAAATCAGGAACTCTCTTGGAAAACTGTCAAGGCCGGAGTCAGTTGAAAATTTCTACATTGATAGAATTTTGTTAGATTTATTCAAGGATGTGGAGCCAAGGTGGGTAAATGGAGCTCAGATGCAGGTCTGCATCAGTGGGAATAGACTGGAGGGCTGAACAACCTCCTGACACTCGATGCATGGGACAGATTTGAACAGAATCTCTGTGAGCAGCTGTCGATTTACCAAAAGCACATTTCATATTTTCATTGTTGACGGGTGTGTGAAACTGTGCCGTGATCTGGGGTCTATTTTCTTCTCAGACTTCCTGAGATGGCAGCTTGACTTAACCTGAACAGGGGGCCTCCCAGAGGGAACAGACTTACTATAAAGAATAAGCAGCTAGTTGAGGTATGGAAATGTGTTTCTGATTTCGGGACCAACACCAAGAAACAATTCTTGTGTTACTGAAAAGAGGACTGACTATTGGGACTAGAAGTCTGAAGGGAGAAGGGGTAAAGACACATGCTCCATGCAAGCATGGAGAACATCTGCCTTTGAGGGAGATAAAGTACTGCCTTGAACTGAATCAAATTATTAGGTTCAATTGGGAAGAAAACAGATGTGTCTCAGATTTATGGTGTTGCGTAATTAGGCTGAAAACAGGAAAATTTGTGCTCTGACCTGATCCCACTGAACTGGACATACCAGCTGAACTGTTCCAGTACAGATCCAACATTGACACCTACACAATAATCTGAAACATTGCCCAAGTATGCCCCATTCTCAAAAAACAGGACACATCTAATCAGTTAATTAGTGCCCAACCAATCCACTCAATCTTCTGTAAAGTGATGGTAGCCATAATCAACTGCATTGACAATTGGCACTGACTCACCAAATAACCTAATCACCAGTGACCAGTTAAGATTTTGTTGGGACCACTTGGTTCTTCACCTTGTCACAGCCTTGGTCTGAGCATGGATCAAAGTGCTGAATTCCAGAGATTAGGTCAGACTGTCTGCCTTCAACAACAAAGCAGCATTTGAATGAGTTTGGCTCAAGGTGCCCTGGTAAAACTGGTCATTTGGTATCTGTGGGTAAACACTCCAATGGTTGGAGTCATGCCTCACACAAAGGAAGATCGTTTGGTTGCAGGGTCTATCATCCCAACCCCAGGATATCACTGTTTTTCCTTTTTCTCAGGACAATGAACAAGACCCCAGTTGCTTCATTAATGAACTTCCTTCCATTGTAACAGGATCTGTGCAGATGATTTCATGATGTTCAACCCCATTTTGGCTCCTTAGCAAATGAAGCAGTCCACACCTGCATGCACCAAGATCCAATCAACATTCAGGACCAGCAAGTAGCAGGCAACATTCACACCACAGAAGTGCCAAGCAATGGGCTCTCCTGCAAGAGACAGCTGAATCAGCAAGGAGAAAGGAGCATGGGAACATCACCACCTCCAAGTCATACACAAACCAGACTTGGAAATATATCATCAGTGCTTCATCATCACTGGGTCTAAATCCTGGAATTCCCTGCCCAACAGCACTGTGAGAGAACCTTCTCCAGAAGGACTGCAGTAATTCAATAAGACCACTTGCCACCACCTCCAGGACATCTATCGATGGAGAATTAATGCGGCCTTCCCAGCAATGCCAGATCCCAAAATTGAAAAACAAAGTGCATGATATGGGTAGTCCAGGTCTCAGAAGCATACAGGACGAGAGAGATCACTGCAGCCCAATAGACCAAGAGTTTTGTGTTAGATTTTAAAATCCTGCTTTTCCGTGATGAATTGAACTTTGTGCTGGTGCATTGAAGACGATGGGGAATTTCATCATTGACCACTGGCCCTGCTGAGAGGTGACTCCTGAGTTATGGAAAACAGCTCACATTTTCTAGATCAACATTTTTACTGCCTTCTTATCAGAAATCATCACAGCAAGACCCAGGAAAATCTCCTTCCACAGCCTGTGGGCTTTCTACACTGTCCCAGTCTCAACCCAGCCATTTAATTTCCTTCCACATTCCATGTACACTCTCCCTTACTGTGGAATCTCTCCTTTCATGTTATCTGCTCGGCCTTAGAGGGAACATAGAACAGTACAGCACAGGCACAAGACCTTAGGCCCACCGTGTCTGCACCGACTATGATGCCAAGTTAAACCAACACCATCTTCCTGCACATGGTCCCATCGCTCTATTTGCTGCCTGTTCATAGACCTCCATTCAGAATGAAACCCCTCCACCATTACCCTGTGTCTTCTATGACCAAGTAAGTTTGAATTTAACCGACCAAGTCACTCTGGATCCCAAGATCTCTGAGATCAGCTAAACATATCTGTACAGTGATATCTGTGCACTGACTGGTGTCTCACAGTCCCTCTCCCTCGGGGAATGTGTGTGCACTGACCGGTGTCTCTCAGGCCCTCTCTGGGGTCTGGGTGTTTCCGTTTACACAGACGGTTCAACATTGAAGTTAGAGTGTGACAGATCTTTAGTCCGGATCTGATCACCGCCGCTGACCTGCCCCCTGTTGTGGAGACAAACATCTTTTGGGGAATTGAAATCGCTGCTGGGGGCGGGGACAGGAAGCTGCGCCTCTGGTTTCAGTGGGTGGCGGCCTGTTCAACCCACGTCCCTATTTAAACAGCGCTCACTGCGGCTCCCGACAAAGCCGGCCGCAGCTGAAGCCGCCGATTTCTGGAGTGTCCGAGTCTGGCTCAGTGCACAGGGCGATGGGGGTCGCTTCTTATCTCTGTCTCCTTCTGTCCTGTCTGGCAGGTGGGTGTCCCCGCCGCTTGTGCCCCACCCGGGGCCCGGCTGCTTCTCGGAGGCTCTGTGACCCTCTGCCCGTGGAACTGTTTATTAAAGTCCGCTCTTTTCTCTTTTATTGACAGGCGTGCGGTCCGACGTCGTGCTGACACAGCCCGCGTCAGCGGTGGTGAAGCCCGGGCAGTCCTACACAGACTGACCTGTGGAGTCAGTGGGTTCAGCGTCGGCAGCTACTACATGCATTGGGTGAAGCAGGTCTCCGGGAGAGGGCTGGAGTGGCTGGTGCAGTATTACTCCGAAAGCAGCAACAATTACGCGCCTGGAGTCCAAGACCGGTTCACCGCTTCCAAGGACAGTAGCAACTTTTATTTGCAAATGAACGACCTGAGACTGGACGACACGGCCACCTATTACTGTGCGAGAGATATTGCTGGGAGGGGGTATGGAGCACGGCGGTGGGGAGCTGAACACAAACCGGTCCCGACAAATGAGCGTCTGCAGCGCAGCCTGTCTCCAGCGACTCCGCATTGCTGCTTCCCAGAGTCAAACACCTGAGGCCTGACTCGGACGGCTGGGGGCAAATGTCCATTTCTGGGCAATGAAAAGCCCAAAAGGAGGCGATTGTGTTTCTGGGCGACGGCGGGGGCCGGTGTCCGCAGACAGGACAACGGCAAAAATGCCTCTTTATTCCCACTGCCGGAAGAGAGCAGCGCGGAGTTTGGGAGGGAAACACAGGGAGCGGCTGCTCCCGGTCCGGACACGGTTCATGTTGACACTTTGCTGGGATTGTTGGATGTGACGGACAAGTGAAGTTACTGCATTGGGACAGTGGGGAGACGCAGCAGTGTGACTATCTTTACTACTGGGGGAAAGGAACGTCGCTGACGGTGACTTCAGGTAAAACCAATTCTCAATGCCATCCTCACCCATTTGTATTTCATTAATTTACGGTATTGGCGAATTCGGTGATTCGCCTGAAATCGGTGAGATATTTGGAGCAATGACATGAATCCCCCCGAGACGGGCGGGTTTCTCCAGAGTCAGAACATCCCCAGGAACAGTCCAACGGTACATCCCCCACTCCACCAGTGACCCGTCCACAGCCCGGGAACAGGCTGCAGGGGAATGGGGTTGGATCTTGTCCTCAGGTTTTGGCTGTGCCTCGACACCAGCCGATGAACCCTGTGTGGTGAGTGAGCTCAGTGTTTGGTTCATGTCTGGGTTCTGATACTCAGCGCCAACTGAACCCACGTTCAGGGGCTGAGCGTTTCAGTGCAGTTTAACGTGTTCCCTGTCAATGACAACACTGGATCTGTTCAGGGTCAAGTTACTGGGTCAGGTTTTACTCTCCGCTGCTTTCACGTTAAAGGTAATTGGATTAAGACATAGTCTGAGGGAATGGTCTGCAAATGTATGATGTGGTTGATGGCTCAATATCTGCAGGGTACAGGTGGGTGTCAGTCCCGTCCTGGAATGTCTGGGGTGAGGCCCGTCCCAGGATACAGCACAGTATCGGGCAGCACTGAGGGCACATTGAGAATATCCCAGGATTAATTGATGGGATTAAAGGTTTCGTTTTATTCCCTGGTGGGTGGCCGGGAGGTGGGGTTCAGTGAGAGAAGAAGTTTGGATTTGAGAAGGCAGCGGGGGGAGTGGTGCCGGAAAGGTAAGGCAGGGAATTGAAGGCACAATTACTTCATACATTGCAGGCAGCCTTGCATTGGTGGGTGGGGTGGGGAGGGAAACATTCAGAGTCAATAATGGGGAATAGGGGAGCATTGAAGGGAACGTTTGTTGATGCAGCAGCTGTGATCTGGAACACACTGCCTGAATGATGGTGGTAGCCGACTGAAGACTGACTGCAGAGAGGGAACAGAAGGAAATCCTCCTTTTCATGGGATACAGGGAAAGAGCAGAGGGAGCGATGGGTTCATTGGGTTTGCTCAGCTAAAGGGAAGCACAGATGCAATCGGATGAATGGCCTCGTTCTGTGCTCTGTCATTCAATGGAATATTATTGATTTTGTAAATCTAGCAAATGCTTCCTCAAAGGGATCCCATCAAGTACCCCAGAGCACAAGTTAAATGCAGAATAAAGCTCCCCCCTACTGTCCTGTCAGCTATGGATTTGATACAAATTTCCTTCTGCACTGTCCCATCACAAGTTATGCACAGAATGAGGCTCCCTCCAACCTGTCCCATCACACACTCCCAGGGCATGGGTTAGACAGTGAAGTTTCCGCTCCACTGTCCTGTTACATCCTCCCAGGGCAGGGACAGTGTGTCAGACACAGAGTAAAGCTCTCTCTACATTGCTCTGTCAAACACTCCCAGGCTAAATGCTTCAGAACACAGGAGATTGTTTACATTGGAAAACAACTTGATGCCATTTAATTCAAAGACAAAAGTTCAATACAATGATTCATTTGAACAAAGGAATATGTTACATGTGGTCCAAACTGTGGGTTTGGCACAACAGTTTTTCTGTTTTCTGTTGCATTTCAACACTTGGATCCTTAGTAACTCAATATTTTATCCATCATTATGAATTCACTGACAGCTCGTAGTTTAGCTTCCAAGTCAAGTTGCTTGATATTTCTGTTGTTAGCTTTACTGTTCAAAAGAACTGCTTATTCTCAGTTCACAGATAGAGCAACTGCTCTAATTTCTTGCTCTCCTCTGTCACCCGACTGTATGTTTAACAGGCACTTTCCTACATTAACCAGTGTTGCTTGTGGTTCAGTGAAGGGAGTTGTGAGAATGTGCTGACATTTACAGGGCACATTTCATGGTGTCCCTGAGTACTTCACAGACAATGAAGTACTTTCACAGTACAGCCCTGTTGTAGAGAAGGGAACAGAACATTACAGCACAGTACAAGCCCTTTGGCCCACGATGTTGTGCTGACCATTTAGCCTACTCTAAGATCAATCTAACCATTCCCTCCCACATGCCCCTCCATTTTTCTATCATCCATGTGCCTATCTAAGAGTCTCTTAAATGTCCCTGATGTATCTGCCTTCAACAGCACCCCCGGCAGCACATTCCATGCACCCACCACACTCTGTGTAAAGAAAAAAAACTTGCCTCTGATATCCCCACTGTACTTTCCTCCAGTCACCTTAAAGTTATGCCCCCCCCCCCCCCATGTTGGCCATTTCTGCCCTGGGGAAAAGTCTCTGGCTGTCCATTCGATCTATGCCTCTCATCTTGTACACCTCTCAGGTCACCTCTCACCCTCCTTTGCTCCAAAGAGAAAAGCCTGAGCTCACTCAACCTATCCTCATAAGACATGCTCTCCAGTGCAGGCAGCATCCTGTTAAATCCCCTCTGCACCTTTTCCAAAGCTTCTGAATCCTTTCTATAGTGAGGTGACCAGAACTGAACACAATACTCTGAGTGTTGTCTAACCGGGGTTTTATGGAGCTGCAATGTTGCCTCACGGCTCTTGAACTGAATCCCCTGACTAATGAAGGCCAGAACATCCCAAAGCCTTTCCCTGCCCAGCAAGTACTTCTGCAGTGCAGTCACTTTGTACACAGGGGGACTCAACATCCAACTTGTCTGCATCTTGGTCCCACAAACTGAACCAGAAAATGACCAGATGGTCTGTTTGGGTGATGTTGGGAGGGAATGGTCACTTTGGGCCTGCAGTTCCCAAAGCTCTCCACCACTGGGGACCCCTCATCTGAAGTCTGACTCTGCAGTAGATGGGTAGATAGACATTGGTTAGTTAAAGGCCGTCCAGATGGTCTCAGGTCTTTGGTCCAGCAATTCCCCTGCTGTCAGGGGTTAATGTTGATGAAGAGCAGCAAAGTTCCTCAGGCCACAGCTGACCATCCCTTTCCTGAGCAGCTGAGTATCCGGGAAGCTGAGGATACTGTGGGACGAATGGTGCTGGCTGTGGCTGGCAGTTCCAAAGGGAACCACCAGTGTTCAGCCACTTACACTGGAGTCAGTCCCGGACCTCCACAGACCCACTGTACCCCAGGATTTACTGAGCGGCAGATGCCACCGGGCCTGTCACCACACTCCACCACATGGAGCCAGGTCCTGCTGGACATCCCAGGATTACACTGGGGAATCCACCTCAATGATTCCCTCCCAGACTGGACCTGGCAAAGGATCACAGTCCCCATTCATGTGACTGGGGACTCTGGGCCTGCAGAGTCAGGAAGACAGTTAGTTCTGAATGACTTCTGGGCAACTATTGTGTTTTTACTGCACTACAGATTTATTATTTTAAACAAAACACACTAAAATATTATTTGTTGCAGGAAATTAAATCAACTTCAATGTCTCTGAGATATTTAAAACATGTTAAATTACATGACAGATTTGACACCCCAGGTTTACCTTGTGTCAGGTTGTTCTGGGCCCAGAATACCAGCAGTGTGCTGCCTGAGGCTACTCAATGCTGAGGCCTCGATACACCTCACTGCAGGCCTCCAGCATCCAGAAGCCCAGCAAGGTCCCACCTTTCCCTGTGCAGCAGCGTGGGGAGAGTCCCAGCAGCAGGTTGGAACCAGCACCATTCAGCCCGGTGTGTGGATATGGTCCAGCTGGCGCCGTGCCCTGTGCTTCCTGTCCTGTGACACTTCACCCACAGCACAGGTCGGCTTGTCCCGCTGTTTGACAGAAGCTATCTCCCCAATGAGCAGTCTGAGATCAGCATTTCACTGGTTGTTTCAGACACAGTGTGAAAGGAATTAGAAAGGGACAATTTCTCTGCTCTGCCTGACCTTCTGTCAGCCTGAATCACCTGTGTTTACTCAGGAATGCAAATGTTCTGAGTTAACAATCCTGACAGTGTCACCTGGAAAAGATTCTTAAACATGTACCTGTAATTATTGACCAGTTCAATCATGCCCATTGCTATTTGTTTGTTTTATATCTTCTATTTGAAACCAAGATTTCAACATTTTATCTCCTTCCTCCCATGGATGTTATCGTGAAGTAAATATTTCATTATTTTGTTCTATTGCTGATTGAAATCCTGACCTTCCCACCACTTTTTTTTTCTCCAAATTTTGAATTTGCTGCCCTTCCAAAAGCAGAATATATCTCAGTGTGTGTGTGGCTGTTGACCATCTGACTGTTGGACAACAGAGCCCTCACCTACTACAATTCAAACTGTCTGATGTCTACTTTCCTGCCAGTCTCCTGCTCCCAGGGTCCCTGCATGTTCTTGTCTGCCCACACATTCTGATTGGGTGATTTAACCTCATCCATGATCAACAAGCTGCCATCGGCAGAGTCTATCACAAGGTAAATGACATCACGTCAGTGGGCCAGAACAAGCTGACAACCGGTGAAACCACATCGCCAATTTATCCACCTGTCCAAGCTGTCAATATACTGAGCATTCAAAAATATTCAAATCTATCAAACTATTAAGATTAAAATTATGTAAACAAAATCATTTACAACATTTAGAAATACGTGAAGTAATTGAACTTGATTCTTATCTTGGTAAGTCAACAGTCCTTCATTTTCAGTGAAATGAATTGAGAATCAGCTCTTTCGAGTGGATTTTGCAACTTAAGTGGTTGGGAATTGCCATAACCTGCATTTAGAAACTTAGAAACATAGAAAACCTACAGCACCATTCAGGCCCTTCAGCTCACAAAGCTGTGCCGAACATGTCCCTACCTCAGAAATTACTAGGCTTTCCGAGAGCCACCTATTTTTCTCAGCTCCATGTAACTATCCAAAAGTTTCTTAAAATACCCTATCGTTTCCGCCTCCACCACCGTTGCCGGCAGCCCGTTCCCCGCACTCACCACTCTCTGAGTTAAAAAACTTACCCCTGACATCTCCTCTATATCTACTCCCCAGCACCTTAAACCTACGTCCACTTGTGGCAACCACTTCAGCCCTGGGGAAAAGCCTCTGACTATCTACCCTATCAATACCTCTCATCATCTTATAAACCTCTATCAGGTCCCCCCTCATCCTCTGTTGCTCCAAGAAGAAAAGGTCGAGTTCCCTCGACCTGCTTTCATAAGGCATGCCCTGCAATCCAGGCAGCATCCTTGTAAATCTCCTCTGTACCCTCTCTATGGCTTCCACATCCTTCCTGAAGTGAAGTGAGCAGAACTGAGCACAGTACTCCAAGTGGGGTCTGACCAGGGTCCTATATAGCTGCAACAATACCTCTCGGCTCCTAAATTCGATTCCCCGATTGATGAAGGACAATGCACCATATGCCTTCTTAACCACAGAGTCAACCTGTGCAGCCACTTTGAGCATCCTATGGACTTGGACCCCAAGATCCCTCTGATCCTCCACACTGCCAAGAGTCTTACCATTAATACTATACTCTGCCATCGTATTCGACCTCCCAAAATGAACCACTTCACATTTATCTGGGTTGAACTGCATCTGCCACTTCTCAGCCCAACTTTGCATCCTATCTATGTCCTGCTGTAACCTCTGACAGCCCTCTATACTATCCACTACACATCCAACCTTTGTGTCATCCGCAAACTTACTAACCCATCCTTCTACTTTGTCATCCAGGTCGTTTATAAAAATCATAAAGAGTAAGGGTCCCAGTACAGATCCCTGAGGTACACCACTGGTCACTGACCTCCATGCAGAATACAATCCTTCAACAACTGTCATGGATTACTGAGATTCAATAATAATCAGGAGACGCAGAAAATTCTTCAAGAAGTTAAACCTTTATTTGCAAACAAAGGCTGTGACGGTCAGAGAGCTAGTCACTGATAGCCCCTGAACAAAAGCTCACAGCTCTTTAATGGCCCCTTCCTAGTCCAGTTAGCATAATCAATCAAGTCACTTTCAGCTACATAGTGACATCTAATCACAGACCCCTCGTTCCACTGCATTCTGCCACAGTTGTTTTCACAAGCGCCTTTCTAATCTAATCACAACATGCTTGTACTTCGCTACAGCTCTTCTAATCTAATCACAACATGCTCTAGTCATTTCTGCAGTAGAGACATCATTACCAGGCACAGGGTTGTGCTTAGATCATCGTGCTCAGTCACCCTCGAGTTACCTCACTCTTCCCGCACACAGGTTTTCTCTTCCCTCCAATGGAGAAGGAGCCAGCGCCATCTTAGGCACAGAACAGATTGAGTAAACATTGTCTGTTCAGCCTCTACTTTCTGTACATTCTATATCTATATTTCTATTTTCTATTTATTCTATATTCCCCCCTTTGAGACCTAATGGTCTCACATAGAGAGAGAGAGTTCAAAGGGCACGACACCCAGAGACTAAAGCCAATCATCCCAAAAACTGGTATAATGTACTTTTTCGTGCAAAGGCCCCATGAATTCACTCTCTATTTTGTGGGCCAGAGGGCCAAAAACCTGCCCCTCCGTAATGGAGACAGGGGAAAAGACCCTGAGGCCCTCACAGACTACTTCCAAGATAAGCATAGTTGTCTTCTGCAGTGCTATCATAATCATTCAGCACATTGCCCCGACTCAGATCATAGAAATATGTTGTCACAGCTTCCTCCTCCGGGGGGGTTCATCTCAGCCAGTGTCGGAAGTATCAGAAACTGTTTCACTGGCCTGCACTAAAAGGGACTTAAAACATGGAAGGAAGCAGCACAACACAATTGTAAAAATAAGCAGCATAGTACCCACAATCATTGCAATTTTAATTAGCCAGGCCCCCCAACCACCCAATCTACTCTCCAACCAAAGAACTAATGTCCAAACCCTGCATTCTGTCTGACCTCTTTCCTCAAATTTTTCAATTTATCCATCGCCTTAGCAAAAGATCCCTCTGGGCTGGTGCTATTTGGTATAAAAGTACAATAATGTTCTCCAAACAGTACGCAGACACCTTTTTCTGCCAGTAACCAGTCTAATGCTTGTCTGTTTTGCCAGGCCATTTTGCTGGTTGCGTCTAATTGCTTTCCTAATGCGGAGAGGGCGTCATCAGTGTAATCGATAAATCGCTGTTGATTATAATAAATATAATTTATCCATTCCGTATTTTTACTGATCCCAATAGCAGGGATTATTGAGTCCCATCCAGCCGCAATCTCATTCCTTGCCTTAAATTCATTGGGGATACCCCTAGGCTGACCTATACTATCAATGTGAATTGCCGGGTCCGGGGTATATTCTCTCTTACTACGCTGTAGCACCTGCTATGGTGGCGTGTCCAGTTTTATACTTGAGGATAAAGCAAGTGGCTGCAGTAGCATGACACGAGTGCAAGTGCCTTCCCATCCAAGAGGAAGTGTCGATCTCAACTCTTCCCCAGACCGCACAGCCACAAGGTGTCGGCCAATGGGATATTTTGGGCATTCAGTGTACCATCAGGTGGCGGGGTACCAGCCGTGTGTCTTGCTTTCACGTACCAAGTAGTACTGCAGAGGCCCGTAAAGTTACCAACGGGGACAATTCCCTTTTGCATGAAGCATTTGAACTTCAACCCCTCTGTCAGGTATAGCCTCTCAACTGGAAGTGTCTGGTTATTGTGGATGGTTGCCCAGGGCCTACTGTAATTACATTTTTTAGTGAGACCTGGTCATAATTGGATGAACCCTGGTACAACATGCAATAGAAAGGACAGTGTGGTACTGCCTCAGTACACGACTGATAGCACGTATTTTTACTCACACAGGGGTTTTTTGATACACAGGTCCGATTCTCATTACACTGTCGCTCACATGACTCTCTACGTTCTTCTATCCGTTGTGTGTAGGTGGAGGAATTATATCGCATAGGCATTATATGGTGTATTGGTCTCACCCTGGCACAAAGGTAGAAGCTTGTTCTAGTCATCATTGCTGCTGTATAATTTTCCCATTGGTACCAATAATTAGTGCGTGCCTGCAGCCATGGTAAGGAAGTAAATGTTGCACCTCTTTTCACCCTCCCTCTTAGGTCTCGCAAAGCCCTGATATTACCATGCCAGGTCTGCCAACTCTGCCAAATTGATGGTTTCCCAATCTGCACAGGAGTTGATGATCTTGTTATCACAGGGGTTGGGACTGGTCGTCCCCAAATCATCCCCATCCCCACTATCTGGGGGAGGGTTATCCTCCACAGGCTCATCACTATCATTCTCAGAACCATCAGTGTGTCCAAAGATCTCACCTACTAGTTGGTTAAAGTCGTGCGGCAGGGTAGTGATTCTCTGCTTTTCCTGCTCGTCTTCCACTACCCTCTCCCCACTCTCACTTACCCCGGGCCCAACACCAGGCTGTACCTGTGGAAACGCCTTGGTGCAGTGGTTAAGATGATACCAGGTGGACCGTCCTTCCACCTGAATTGCGGTGGGCAATGCCTTGGTTACTGTAAAGGGCCCTTCCCTTCATGGCTCGTTCCACTTTCTTCAGAATGCCCTCACATAAACCTGGTCTCCGGGTTTAACAGGTCCTTCTTCCCGATCTGTCTTTGGCTCCTTTTGTTTTTCCTGTGTATAGATAGACTTGTGTATCATAGTTAGTTGTTGCATATACTGTTTTAGTTCCAATTCTAATTGTTCCAAACTAGGTCCTTTGTATGGGCCTCTCCATTTGGGCACTGGCATGGGTCCGCCAGGGAGCATCTCATGTGGTGTCAGGCACGTTATACGATTAGTCTGCATGCGATAGCTCATCAGCGCTAATGGCAGGGCATCAACCCAGTTAAGCTTAGTGCTTGCACAGATCTTATTTAGTTTAGTTTTTAAGGTCCCATTAATTCTTTCCACCATACCTTGTGACTGGGGATGATATATGCATCCAAATCTCTATTTTATCCTCAGAGCTTGTAATACCAATTTAACCACTTTTTGGATAAAGGTTGACCCATTGTCGGAACTGATCTCTGAAGGTATTCCAAATCTTGGAATTGCTTCATTTGTCAAAAATGTCACTACAGTTCCTGCTCCTAAGTCTTTAGAGGGCACTGCCTCTACCCACCTACTCAATCTATCAATCACCACCAGCATGTATCTCTTTCCTCTTACTGCTTTTATCATATCCACAAAGTCAATCACTAAATGTTTAAATGGTCCTATAGGAGTCGTAATTCCTTTCCTAACGTTGTGTTGTGCACACACCTCACATTGTGACAAGATGTGATCTACCAAAGCCTCTAAGTAGGGTGACCAGAAACCATCCTTTCTTATTTTTCTCATCACTTCCCCCCTGCACAATGGTCTAGCCCAGGTGCCTCTGAAATGAGGGTAGTCAACAAGGGGGTGAGCGCTATCAACAAACCATCATCCGTGCTCCATAAGCCTTCCCGGTTCCGCTTGGCCCCTCTTTGTCTCTACGTTGTTTGTTCTGCTAGAGTTGCCTTACCTTGTATTTCAATTCTGTCCTCCATTACGGGGTCTGGGTTCAGACTCACCTGAGGTGCAATAACAGCCAAACAGCATCCAGAGGCTCTCCTGGCTGCCTCATCCGCAGCCGGATTTCCCTTTGTCACCATGTCATTTCCCCTTTTATGCGCCTGACACTTTATAATAGCCAACGCTCTAGGTTTCATCATCACTGTTATTAAATCTAAAATTTGCTGACGATGCTGTATAGGGTCTCCGCTGCTTTTCCTGAAACCCCTTTGTTTCCATACTGCTCCAAACAAATGACATACCCCATGAGCATATTCTGAATCCGTATAAATAGCAACTTTCTCACCCTCCGTCATCTCTCATGCTGCTGTCAGAGCCTTAATCTCCACTAATTGGGCTGAACAGGGTTGCGGACAAGCTTCCAACCTAATCGTTTTAAATTGAGCCTGATCCTTTTGCACCACCGAGAACCCTACGTGGTTCCCATCGTGGTCCCTGTAACAGGAGCCGTCCACAGACAAAATCTTCTTATCCTCATCACCCAACCGTTCTGACTGTAGGTCCGCTCTTAATTTGGCAAATATCATTTCCCTCACACGCTCAGGGGGCTCGTCTTCATAGCCCAGCAGAACATAATCAGCTACGTTACTTGTGGTACACCTTTGTATAGTTATGTCTGGGAATGTCAATAACATCCAAAACGCAACTATCCTGGCTGGCGTCAGTACAAACTATCCCTTTTCCAATAATTCTGCTACCTTATGATGCGTATACAGAATTACAGGATAACCCATGGCCACAGATGATGCTTTTTCATAGGCATAGTGCAATGCTGCCAGTCCCTGGTAACAAGGTGGATATCCCTGGGCCACCTCATTTAATTTCACACTGTAATATGCTATTGGCTGTTTTGTTCTCCCTATGCCCGTTTCCTGTGTCAGTACTGCTGCAACATAACCTTCCTGTCTGTTAGACACACAGAGGTGAAAGATCCTTTCATAATTGGGCAAGGCTAGCGCTGGGGCTGACTGCAATTCCTGCTTAAGAGTGTTGAAAGCTATTTCTGCCTCCTCAACACCCTTCAGGTCCAGCTTCCTTCATCATTGTCCTCAATGGCGCCACAATCTCAGCATATTCTCCAATCCAGTCTGAACTGTATCCTGCCATTCCCAAAAATGTCATCATCTGTCCTACTGTCTGAGGTTTAGGAGCCTTAGTTATCGCCGCAATTTGATCCAGCGCTATCAACTTTGCTCCCTTAGATATTAATCTACCCAAATACTCTACTTGCCATTTACAAAATTGCAGCTTCTTTCTCGATACTTTATGACCCATATGCCAATCTTTCCAAGGTATCCGCTCACACTGTTCCTCGCTTTTGGAGCAAACCAACAAATCATCTACATACTGTGTACTTTCCAGTGATATACCCTCTAGATCTGCCTTCAATACCTGGTTAAAAATATGCGGTGAATGCTTAAATCCCTGCGGCATCCTAGTGTAAATATACTGGTTACCTCCAAGTGAAAGCAAACAAATACTGACACGGCTTTGCCAGGGGAATGCTGAAAAAAGCCAAACACAAATCAATCACCGAAAAACAAACTGCCTCCGGTGGAACATTAGTCAGCAGCATATGTGGGTTTGGCACTACAGCTGGCCAATCTTCCACTACCTCATTCACTGCTTGCAGATCATGTACCAGTCTCCACTTGGACTTAACTGCTTTCAGGACAGATAACAGTGGAGTATTACAGGGGCTACTCGTCTTCTCAAGCACTCCTACCTCAAGCAATCCCTGTATTGTTAGCGCTATTCCTTCTTCTGCTTCTGGTTTCGGGGGATATTGTGGTCTTTTAGTGGAATCACTCCCTGTTTTAATTTTATTTCTACTGGGCTTGCTGATCTTACTCTTCCTACATCTGTATCGTGTTGTGACCATAAAATGGCTGGCAGTGCCTCCAGCCGTCTATCCTTCTGCTGGCCCTCTTCTTCTACTAGCAATGTCGTATGCCGTTGAGGGGCTACTTCAATCTCCTTGGGACTTCCTACGATTTCTACATCTACTACTATCTTAATATAGTCATTGTCCCCAGACTTCCAGACCCTTGGTGTCACTGTCTGCCATTCAATAATCATTCCTGCTTGCCTCACCATGGGCCCTAAATCTTTGGACTGGTATCCCTCATTTACTATAACAACGTTACATGGGGTGCAGCTCCTGGCACCCTGTAACATTCTTCCAGAAATGCACTTTGTTTTATTTGTATTGCTGCTCCGTTTCCCTATTATTATTGCCTCACCTTTTAAATGCTGCTGGGTATTTACTTCATTGTGCCATTGTCTCTCTATCTCCTTACACTGGGTTTCATCAAAAATCACTGTACAATGCAACTCAGTCTTGGGCGGCTTAGCCTTAGGTTATATTGCCAGAGTGCCCTCTTTCCACTTTCTCCAAGTTTTCCAGACCTGATCTTCTATGTCCCCTATCCAATACACATTCGCTCCTCTAGCTGCCTGCATCACCAGCTGATTGCTTATTTTTCCCACGCTTAATCCATCTGGGGTGCATTCCAATTTCAATCCCAGTTTTAACAATGCATCTCTGCCTAGTAAATTAATTGAGGTTCCTTTGGACACTAGAATTGGCAAGACTATTTCGTTATTTCCCATCTTTAAACTCACTGGAGCTGTAAATCGTGTTAACTGTGCTTTTCCTGAGAACCCTACAGTTTTAATAAATTTTCCTGACATGGGAAGGTGGAAGGCATATTGCGGTTGTACACAAGTGTACGTGGCTCCAGTATCTATCATCATTGGTGTTAATTGCCCTTCTAAAGTGATCTGAACAATAGGTTCCTCTTCTGCCTCCCATCTTATCATTTGGTACTGTCCCTTCCCACCTGGGTTCTCTGGGCACCCCGAGCACCTTCCATAGGGGTTCACAGGTCCAGTTGGACCTGCTGGGGCTGATCCTTGATTAAACTGTTGCTCTCAATTTATTGCCTCCTGCTGAAATGTGGCAGGCCAGGGTTTGTACGGGCAGTCTCTCCTGATGTGCCCTGGCTGATTACATCCCCAACACAATCCTCCTGTTCCATTTTCTACCTGTTTTTTCACTGGTCCTTTTTGCCCATTACCTCTCTGCCCCCTTCCTTGGAAGTTCCAGTCCTGTCTGGGCTGTTGCCTAAATTTGTTTTGCCCCTGATATGGCATTTGCAGAAATGCTCCCCCAAAGACGTTTGTTATTGGCATGGGGCTTTCTGGCCCTTTTCTGGCAGTAGAACAGGTTCCTCCGTAGGTTGGCGCTTCATTCGTTTCAGTGATCACAATCTGATCAGTTGTTATTGGCAACATTTTTTTGCCTCTTTCTCTTTCTTTCTTTTTAAGCTCCTCGAACTGCATCTGTGCCAGCTTTCTTTGCACCTCCTCCTGCTGCTCAATCAGCCTTTTTCTGTCTTTTCGGTACTTTTCGACTGCATGGACTACATGGTCCCTGAATTCTTGGTAGGACATTGACGTCAGCCCTACCACCTCCTCAAGTCTGGACTTGACTTGGGGGGCATCGCATCCACAATAGCAGCCCGAAACATGGTGGTCATCAACTGATTACCCTCCACCTCTTGCTCTGTTTCCAGTCTCCACTTTTTCAACTAGTTTTCTAGATAAGCTGCTGGGATTTCTGAAATTCTTTCGATATCTTTTTTTGGATACTGGAAACTTTTTGCTTAACATCTCGACTGCAGTTCCTTTCCCCATCATGTTGTCTTTACAGGGTATTCCTTGGATATTCACAACTCACTTATCTGATTACTTTCTCTTATTAGTATCCCAACTTCTCTTATACTACTTCTACGCCTAACCTTATAATTTTACTACCCAGTTTGCTGGCTTTTGTCTTATTTAATTTTATTCAATTTATAAATTATTCTTACCTCTTTTGTTCTGCCTGTGCAGACACCTACCTAGGTCAGTATCCATAGAACTTTCCTTTAAACCTCGTCCGTTCAGACCCTTACGTTTCCTAGGGTGGTATCCACGAGGACTTTTCTGCCCTGCCCGTTCAGACCCTCGCCCCCTGCGAGGCGGTATCCACGAGGACTTTTTCTGCCCTGCCCGTTCAGAACCTCATTCCCAGCTAGGTGGTATCCACAGGGACTTACCAACACCACGTGGAATTTTACTTTAATCAATTTCTATCATCTTATCTCTACTCACCCCACTGCACGGTTTTCTTGATCAATCCTCTGAATCTCCTTTAATTTCAATTTTTATCAGATTCTTTGGATAGGAGAGACCCTTCGACAATCGTTTAACACTTCTGTGTCCCGGAGACCTCCCACACCTAACAGAGTTTTTAGTCCAAATTAACAGCGAAAACGCTTACCTTTTTTCTGGGTCGTCACCCTTTACTCTGCTAGTCTTGTCGGGGTCCCCGAGGGACCAGGAAGCGGCCCTGATTTGTCGCTCTTTTCTTATGGGTCTCTTTCCGATCTTGCCGACTACGCCAGATGTCATGGATTACTGAGATTCAATAATAATCAGGAGACGCAGAAGATTCTTCAAGAAGTTAAACCTTTATTTGCAAACAAAGGCTGTGACGGTCAGAGAGCTAGTCACTGATAGCCTCTGAACAAAAACTCACAGCTCTTTTTATGGCCCCTTCCTAGTCCAGTTAGCATAATCAATCAAGTCAGTTTCAGCTACATAGTGACATCTAATCACAGACCCCTCGTTCCACTGCATTCTGCCACAGTTGTTTTCACAAGTGCCTTTCTAATCTAATCACAACATGCTTGTACTTCGCTACAGCTCTTCTAATCTAATCACAACGTGCTCTAGTCATTTCTGCAGTAGAGACATCATTACCAGGCTCAGGGTTGTGCGTAGATCATCGTGTTCAGTCACCCACGAGTTACCTTACTCCTCCTGCACACGGGCTTTCTCTTCCCTCCGATGGAGAAGGAGCCAGTGCCATTTTAGGCACAAAACATATTATGAGTAACCATGTCTGTGCAGTCTCTATTTTCTATACATTCTATATCTACATTTCTACTTTCTATATATTCTATACAACCACCCTTTGCCTTCTGTGGGCCAGCCAGTTCTGGATCCACATTGCAATGTTCCCTTGGATCCCATGTCTCCTCACCTTCTCCATAAGCCTCGCATGGGGTACCTTAACAAATGCCTTGCTGAAATCCATATACACTACATCTACTGCTCTCCCTTCATCGATGTGTTTAGTCACATCCTCAAAAAAATTCAATCAGGCTCATAAGGCAGGACCTGCCCTTAACAAAGACATGCTGACTATTCCTAATCATATTACACCTCTCCAAATGTTCATAAATCCTGCCTCTCAGGATCTTCTCCATCAGCTTACCAACCACTGAGGTAAGACTCACTGCTCTATAGTTTCCTGGGCTATCCCTACTCCCCTTCTTGAATAAGGGAACAACATCCACAACCCTCCAATCTTCCGGAACCTCTCCCGTCTCCATTGACAATGCAAAGATCATTGTCAAAGGCTCCGCAATCTCTTCCCTCGCCTCCCACAGCAACCTGGGGTACATCTCATCCGGTCCCGGCGACTTATCCAACTTGATGCTTTCCAAAAGTTTCAGCACCTCCTCTTTCCTAATATCTACATGCTCAAGCTTTTCAGCCCGCTGCAAGTCCCCACTACAATCCCCCAGATCTTTTGCTGTAGTGAACACTGACGTAAAGTATTCATTAAGTACCTCTGCCATTTCTTCCGGATCCATGCACATTTTCCCACTGCTGCACTTGATAGGCCCTATTCTTTCGCATCTTATCCTCTTGCTCTTCACATACCTGTAGAATGTCTTGAGGTTTTCCTTAATCCTGCCTGCTGAGGCCTTCTCATGCCCCCTTCTGGCTCTCCTAATCTCTTTCTTAAGCTCCTTCCTATTAGCCTTATACTCTTCCAGATCTCTATCATTACCCAGCTCTCTGTACCTTTTGTAAGCTTTTCTTTTCCTTTTGACTAGATTTATCATAACCTTTGTACACCACGGTTCCTGTAGCCTCTCTTGACTCCCATCTCATTGGAACATGCCTATGCAGAACTCCACACAAATATCCCCTGAATATTTGCCACATTTCTTCTGTACTTTTCCCTGAGAACATCCGTTCCCGATTTAATCTTCCAATTTCCTGCTTGAGAGCCTCATAATTCCCTTTACTCCAAGTAAACACCTTTCTAGTCTGTCTGTTCCTATCTCTCTCCAGTGCTAACGTAAAGGAGATAGAATTATGATCACTATCACCAAAATGTTCACCCACTGAGAGATCTGACACCTGACCAGGTTCATTTCCCAATACCAAATCCAGCACAGCCTCTCCTCTTGTAGGCCTATCTACATATTGTGTCAAGCATCCTTCCTGAACACTTAACAAACTCCTCCCCATCTAAACCCCTCATTGTCTAGAGATGCCAATCAATGTTTGGGAAATTAAAATCCCCCATCACAACAAGTCTGTTATTCTCACACCTTTCTAGGATCTGTTTCCCTATCTGCTCCTCAATATCCCTGTTACTATTGGGCGGCCTACAAACAACACCCAGTAAAGTTATTGACCCCTTCCTGTTCCTAACCTCCACCTACAGAGACTCCGTAGACAGTCCCTCCATGACGTCCACCTTTTCCGCAGCCGTGACACTATCTCTGATCAACAGTGCCACTCCCCCACCTCTTTTACCTCCCTCCGTCCTTTCTGAAACATCTAAAACCCGGCACTTGAAGCAACCATTCCAGTCCCTGAGCCATCCAAATCTCCGTAATGGCCACCACATCATATCTCCAAGTATCAATCCAAGCTCTAAGCTCATCCGCCTTGTTCACAATATTCCTTGCATTAAGATAGACAATCTCAAACCCATCTGAGTACGTCCCTTCTCTATCACCTGCCTATTGTACCTACTACTAGCTTTCTCTATTTGAGAGCCAAACACCTCTTCCCCAGTCTCTCCAGTTCAGATCCCACCCCCCAACAATTCTAGTTTAAACCCTCCCCAGTAGCCCTAGCAAACCTCCCCACCAGGTTATTGGTCCCCTTGGGAGTCAAGTGCAACCCGTCCTCTTTGAACAGGTCATACCTGCCCCAAAAGAGGCCCCAATGATCCAGAAATCCCTGCTCCTTACTCCAATCCCTCAGCCACGCATTTAACATCCTCCTCATTCTGTTCCTGTACCCACTGTCGCTTAGCACAGGCAGTAATCCAGAAGTTACTACCTTTGAGGTCCTGCTTCTCAACTTCCTTCCTAATTCTCTATAGTCTTTTTTCAGGACCTCATTCCTTTCCCTACCTACGTCGTTGGTACCAATATGTACCACGACCTCTGGCTGTTCTCCCTCCCCCTTCAGGATATCTTGGACATGATCTGAAACATCCCTGGGAGGCAAACTACCTTCCGAGTTTCTTTCCTCCATCCACAGAATTGCTTGTCTGCCCACCTAACTAGAGAGTCCCCCATCACTAGTGCCCTCCTCTCTCCTTCCCTACCCTTCTGAGCCACAGGGCCAGATTCTGTGCCAGAGACACCGCCACTGTTGCTTCCCCCAGGTAGGCTGTCTCCCTCAACAGTACTCAAGCAGGAGTACTTATTGTCAAGGGGTACAGCCACAGGGGTACTCTCTGGTACCTGACTCTTCCCCTTCCCCCTCCTGACTGTGACCCACTTGACTGACTCCCGTGGTGCCGGTGTGACCACCTGCCTATAACTCCTTTCTATCACCTCCTCATTCTCCCTGACCAGACGAAGGTCGTCGAGCTGCATCTCCAGTTCCCTAAAACAGTCCCTCGAGCTGCAGCTCGACACACCTGGTGCAGACGTAGCCTTCCCAGAGGCAGGGAGACTCTGGGAACTCCCACATCTGACAAACTGCACTCATACCCCTTCCTTAACTCAAGTCACCAACCTTTCCTCGCCCCTTTACGCTGAAGCCCCTTGAGCCAAAGCCCAACCACTCAGTTCCCTCTCACTCAACTGCCTGCTGGATATGGCAATTCGCATTTTAAACTGCCGGCGCCACGCCTGCGCAGTTCAGCCCCCACTCTTCCCCATTAAAACTTATGAAACACTTAAAAAGAACCTTATAAAAAAAACTAACCCTACTAATAACAACCCTATTAAAAACTAACCCTTATAATAAAAACCCTATTTTAAAAAGAAGAGGAAAAAACAAAGAACTTATCTGCTCCGAAGTCCCAATGTCTTCCGAAGCGAAACCCACAAAGCCTCCTCACTGGACTCTCTGGGCTGGTCAGTCAGTGAAAATATCATCTACATCTAACAACATTTTGAATTTTCTGCATCTGCTCAGGAATCTCATCCTTACCGTCAGTTGTTGGCCGGCACCTTCCCACATAGTCTGGGCCCATGTATTTCCACAGTTCCTCTGTACGTTCTTACCCATGTTACCATGCAACACCATGTCTCTGCTTCACTTGCTGGTAATGCATTTATTGACAGAACAGTCTGCGAATTTATTTACATTTCAGCAGCCAAGTCATTGCCGTCAGTCTACATCACCCCCACCTGCAACACAGAATCTGACCAAGACATCAGCCTCCTCTGTCTGGTCAAGGACTATCAGCCTGACAGCATCAGTCAGACATGGTCCACCAAGAGTGGGGACATCACCACTGGAATCAAGAAGTACCCGGCAGTCTTGGGGCAAAGTTCAACATACACAATGAGCAGCTTGCTCCGAGTCCCTGCAGCGGATTGGAACAGGAATAAAGTCTACTCCTGCAAGGCAGGGTACGAGCCAAGCAAGATGGTAACAGCGGAGTTCCAGAAACCTCCTCAATGTTAGTATAAGATATTATTTTCTCTTTAAAGCTGCATTGGTGTCAGGGGATAAACCCAGAGTAGGAACCTTTGTCAAACAATGTAGGAGGATGGCAATTAACTCTCTTGCTCATTTATTCTATTCCTACAAGCCAGCACCGCTGCTGCTCACAAACAAAAGGCTGTGGGAAACTGTGGAAGTCAGTAAGAGGGGAAACTTCATCCTGAAGTCAATGAAACTCTGTATCAGTGGAGGGTGGAGGAAGCAACTTGTGCTGATCTGTCCCCATTGTATCCACTCCTTTGTCTAATTTCGGAAGCCTCTCCACCACCCCCACCCCCAAACACCTCCCTCCAGATCAGCTCCCGGACACAGAATCACACAGAGACCACAGGCCCATCCTGCCCCTGCCAGCGGGACGACAATTTAAACTTGACCCCACTCTTCCTGCACTTCCCCCTCCACCCTGCAGCTGTCCCCTCTCCAAGTAAAATCCAATTCCCTTGTGAATGTGATGAAAGAATCTGCTTCCACTGCTCTCTAACCATCGTCTTCCAGATCTGAACAAACCCTTGCAGCTAAAACAAAATAATTTCCTCCTGTCCATCTGTTCTTCCTTCCCATTTATGCCAGAATTGTGGTCCCCAAACCTCCTGCCAGTGGAACCAGTTCCAGTCCATCCACTCCTGCTGACGGGAAGTGGTGTCGGCCATTCTGTTCCCTGTGCCCGCTTCACCAAACAATTAGATCACGGATGGTCTGCACATCAGCCCCACTGACCCAGCTCTCTGCCTTATCACTGCAGAATGTGGCACACTGCTTGGCAGGCCAGGGTTACACATCCAGCCCTACCACTCACAGCTCCCTCCACCGTCTCACTGTGGGGTCCTGCATGTCAGCAGGTCACCAGCAAATCAACAACAGTGTGGAGAGGGCTGGTATTGGGGGACTTGCCCTGGATGTTGGGGGAATGGAGTCCACCGACACTCTGGCCAGTCATGTAATCAGAGATATTGTAATGTGTTACATACAGCTCGACCTCCAAAGATCATCCCCCTTGTTCCATCCCCGGATGTTATCCACAATCAAACAACTGCTGTCCTGGGCTGTGCGATATCTGGATTCTATCCTGACAACATTAAGGTTTCCTGGAAAAAAGCTGGATCTGCTCGAGTGGGCATCGTTCTCCCTTCCACTTCAACTGACGGTGCATTTGAAACAGTCACTTACCTGACAGTCCCTGTGCGGGAATGGATCAGCAAACAGGAATATACTTGTGAAGTGACCCACACACCTTCCGGTTTCAGGGAGAAGGTCAACATGAGGTATCAAGAGAGTGAGTGGTTTCTGAAGGAACGTTAATTTATTTACCATGTTAAACTACCTCACTGATAGTCCAACCCAATTCCTGTCCCTAATGTCAGTCCTGTCGAGTGATGCATGATGTTCAGTATTTTGCTTTTGCACTTTGAATCAACTCTTTCCATCAGTAACTCTAACACCATCTACTGGGCAGGGAAGGTGCAAGATTGGGTCTCCTATCTGTTCACTCACACAGTTTTAGTTGTCTCTGTGTGCAGTGACAAGAAAAATGAGAAGGTGAGCAAAACACACGTCCCATCCTTCACACCATCTGGAGAAAATCTTCCTTTTCACTCTCTTCTCAATGTTCGTTGCTTAAAAAGCATTTCTGCAATTTTTGATTTGATTGCTTCTCCACTCTATTTCCTGAGAGCCTGTTCTGTAGATTATCCACTCACTGAAATGTAGCTGCCCAGGATTATTTTTGAATTGACCCCCAACCCTTGAGTGAATGTTGTGACTTTGCGTTCTCTGGTCCTGGGCCAGGTGAAGCAGTTTATCATGGTTGGTATAACCTCATCCTTCTAGGATGCCAGATACAGAGGACAGAGATTGGGAATATGTGGGGCTCGCATTTTCCCAGCACAGGAGGGGAGGTGAAAGTGACTAATACTCAATTCTATGAATCTTCCATTTCCAGGTGTACCATGTCCCAGCAGTTGTTCGGAGTATGTGCCAATGTTCTTGCACCAGACTAATCTCAATGCGACATTCTCAGATGGTTCTACCCGACAGTATAATTCTTTGGCAGGAAAGTGTGAAAAACTGTGGGTGGAATTCGTCATCGAGTTTTATTATAATCCATTTACTGGATTATAGTCCAACCTCTGGTATCCATTGGGATCAAAGTGTAACAGAGAAAGGAGAAAACACCCGATTCAAACTGCCTCCCTCTCCCCTCCACACCTCATCTACACACTCATTCATTTGTGGACATTGCTGCTTCAGTGTGACTCAGATCCCAGTTCCAGTTCCCTTGGCCAGATGTCTTCCTGGTCTGACTCCAGTCAGCAAGAACTGGAACTTATTTCTCACCCAGTGGCTGTGAGGCAGGAGGTGATGAAGGTGAACGGGGCTGAAGTGACGAATTTCCACAGTAGAAGGATGGGTGACCCTTTGATAGAGATCGGGCTACGGCAAATTGGTGAGACAAGACACAGGGTCTAACCAGTGTCCTGTCCACTCCGACATGTTTTGGGAGTAAAATCTGGATCACACAAATTGCAGAAATTCCATTAACCCACCTCCCAGACACTGACTTCAGTCCAAGAGAGAATCTCAGTGATCACAAGGAATGTTACTTTGGAGAGTCCTTTTTTAGCATCACCCAAGGATTAAGAGAATAATATACTTCTAGTGGAATAACATCACCATTTTGCAATAAGGAGAGCTCTCCTGCCTCTGTCAGCTGTCAGGTTTGATGAGGGGGATAACCCTCCCCAGGGACTGTTGAACATCACGACTTTGTCACTGATATGGGACAGGACTGAGCACCTTGCAAAACAAAACAAATGTTTAACAACATCACAATGCTGATCTAACCAGGATTCACAAAAGCAAGGAGCCTACAGTGTAGACCTAGGTTTACACATTACACACTGCAACAATGATCATCCAGACGAGTTCCATGCGTTTTCTATTTTTCAAAGGAAATTGCTCATGATCTTGTTTCAAGAAAGAGGGGTTAAGAAATATACAACATCACACGTTGTCGAATGATACATCCCCTGTCAGACAGGCACAGTGTGCATTACATCTGCTCTAAATTCAATCAAAGGCATTGACTCACGGTCACATTAAAGGTTTCAACACTGACACAAACACAATCACCCTCCACAATAAGTGTCAGAGAGCAAAAATGCCCATGTGGCCCAAAGTGACCGAGTGTGTAAATGGTGTACACAACTTACAGAGAGCTGCGATGTTACTGAGCGGACGATGGTGCTGCAGGAGACAAGCGAAAGTGCAGACCACTTGTGATGAGTTGGTGAATCATTCTCCTACTAGCCCCAGTGGTTCTGAAAATGAAACAAGGGAAAGTCCATCGAATGCAGAAAATAATCCCAACCTGTAGCAAGAGGGAGACTTCTGTCACTTCTCTGGATTCCTGGTTTGCTCTGTTGTTGCTGGAGAACGAGTCACCCACTTCTTCCTTTGAAATGGTTCCTTTCAAATGCTTAGACACCTCAACAACTTCACTGGAGCACAATCACACAAAACTGACACTAACTCAGGGCACAGATGCCCCAAAGCTTGGACAGAGAGATGTTTTATTCATTCATCATCTCATGTCCATCACTGATTGCTCTGGAACTGAGGGGCTTGCTGGGCCATTTCTGAATGCAGTTCGGATTCAGCCGTATTGCTGCAGGTCTGCAGTCACATACCAGCCAGACCATATGTGGGTGACAGATTTCCTCCCCTGAAGAAAAGCAGTGAACAGCATGGGTTTTATGACAGTTCAAAACCTTCCACAGTTCTCACCACATAATGCCAGCTTTTTACTCCAGAAGGCATTAATTAATTGAATTTAAATTCCCAGCTGCCAGGTGGGATTTGAACTACATCACCAGATCATCAGCACAGCAACTTATGGATACACTCTTATCATAGCTGCTCATTTCAAGGAGGAGAGACTCGGGTCTCCTGTGGAAGTTTACTGAGTGAGCTTCAGTGTTTGTCAGCAAGACTGCTAAAGACACGGCCACCAACAGATGGAGTGCAGGTGTATGAGTGACCAGAGTTGGAAGGATGCAACCTTTACTGAAGGTTGTGTGGGAGGTGAAGGTTGCAGAGATGGGGAAGGCCACGGTCACAGTAAGACTGGAACGTCGGGATGTGAAGTTTTTAAAGTGAGTGAATCCCAGGCTCAGCCCAGACAGAGAAAAGGATTCTCATTGATTCACAGTGCTCAGTGTTACTTATCAATGCCACAGGGGCTCCAAGCAGAGGATATACTGAACTGTGTCTCTGCTAAGGAACCTTCATGCTTCTCTCTCTCACAGGAACTAAATGTTGCTCAGCCTCACTGTAAATTTATTGGTCACAGTCATTGGAAAGGGATTCAAAACCTTGTTGGCACGTCTTTTGTTCTGATTTTATTTTCACAGTCAAAACTTGCAGCAACGTGTGAAACCCTGGGTGTTTCTGTCATTCTGTTTCCAGTAAATACAGCTGTAAAGTACTGATGATCCGTCCTGACCGAAGATAAGCAATAGGAAAGTCTGCAGTAAGATCCTGAACTTTTCCATTTTCAATCCACAGAATTGTCTGTCTTTATTCAAAACCCTGGCATTGAAGAGATGTGGATCAACAACACCGCTGTCCTGAAGTGCACGATTATCTGTACTGATCCGAGCAAGGTCCACATCTCTTGGGAGGTGAGCGGGAAGGACAGAACTAAAGAAGCTGTGACCTGACCACCGGAGAGGGAAGGGATCCGAAACACAGTGATCAGTGAACTCCAGACCAGTGTGGAGGAGTGGTTCAGTGGGGTGGAGTACGTGTGCTCTGCTCAAGGGCCTCATCCATCCACACCAGTGTCAGCAGGAACAAAAAGTACCAAAGGTGGGCAAGAGATCAATGAGTAAACGGCCAACATTAGTTTCCTGAGTAAAAGTGTTTTACTAGTCTGTTGTTTGTTTGCTCGTCTATTCCAGTGGAGACAAAGGGTCCCGAGGTCAGACTGCTGCCTCCACCACAGGAAGAGACCAAGAATCGGAGCACGGCCACCCTCGAGTGTGTGGTCTCTGGATTCTACCCCGACCGCGTCAGCGTCACCTGGGAGAAAGGCAGCTCCTTGATCACCTCCAACACCAGCGCTACACCGACTGCTCTGGAGCAGGGGGGCACTTTTAGTGCCAGCTACTTCCTGACCGTGAGCTTACAGGAGTGGAAGTCAGACTCAGTCTTCAGCTGCACAGTGACACATCCCCCCTCCAACACCCGTATCAAGAAGCAAGTGAAGAACATCCAAGGTAGGGACTGGGACTCACCCCATAATTGAAATTGTTTGCTTTGCACTATAAACTCTGCCAGACAAGGTCAACACTGAAACATGGTGCAGCCCTGTTGTGGTTATGTGAGTGAAATGATATTCTAGAAGCCTGGCCAGAGAAATAATTGCATCTCTGAAAATATTTTCATAATTTGAGGACAATCCAAACCGTTTCACTGGACAGGCACCCTGGAGAGCCCTGAATTTTAAAATATAAAGCAATGTGCTGGAATATTTTTCATCGGAAATGCTAACTCTGTTTGCTGAAACTCTAGTCAGCTGCATCTGGAGTATTGCATCCAGTTCTGGTTGCTCCATTACAGGAAGGATGTGGAGGCTGTGGAGAGGGTGCAGAAGAGGTTTACCAGGACGCTGTCTGGATTAGAGGGCATGTGCTATAAGGAAAGGTTGGACAAACTTGGGTTGTTCAACCAGAGAGTTGGAGGCTGAGGGGAGACCTGATAGAAGTTTATAAGATTATGAGAGGCATAGATAGAGTAGACAGCTGGTATATTTTTCTCAAGGTTGAAATGCCTAATACCAGATAGAGTGCATGCATTTAAAGTGAGAGGGGGTAAGTTCTCAGGAAATGTGCAGGGCAAGTTTTATACACAATGAGTTGTGGGTGCCTGGAATGCACGGGCAGGGGTCGTAGTGGAGGCAAATACGATCGAGGTGTTTAAAAGGCCCTTCGATATGCACATTGGTATTGGTTTATTATTGTCACTTTTACTAAGGTACAGTGAAAAACTTGTCTTACAAACCGATCTTACAGGCCAATTCATTACACAGTGCAGTTACATTTAGTACAGAGTGCATTGATGTAGTATGGGTAAAAACAATAACAGTACAGAGTAAAGTGTCACAGCTGCAGAGAAAGTGCAGTGCAATAAGGTGCAAGGTCACAACAAGGTAGATCGTGAGGTCATAGTCCATCTCATTGTATAAGGGCACTGTTCAATAGTCTTATCACAGTGGGGTAGAAGCTGTCCTTAAGTCTGGTGGTACGTGCCCTCAGGCTCCTGTATCTTCTACCTGATGGAAGAGGAGAAAAGAGAGAATGTCCCAGGTGGGTGGGGTCTTTGATTATGCTGGCTGCTACACCAAGACAGCGAGAGGTAAAGACAGAGTCTAAGGAGGGGAGACTGGTGTCCACAATTCTCTGCAGCTTCTTGCAGTCTTGGGCAGAGCAGTTGCCATACCAAGCCGTGATGCATCCTGATAGGATGCTTTCTATGGTGCATTGGTAAAAGTTGGTGAGAGTCAAAGGGGACAAACCAAATTTCTTTAATCTCCTTTGGAAGTAGAGGCACTGGTGAGCTTTCTTGGCCATGGCATCCACATGGTTTGTCCAGGACAGGTTGTTGGTGACGTGCACTCCCAGGAACTTGAAGCTGTCAACTCTCTAGACCGCAGCACCACTGATGTAGACAGGTGCATATGTACACCGCCCCCTTTCCTGAAGTCAATGACCAGCTCTTTAGTTTTGTTGACATTGAGGGAAAGGTTGTTGTCATGACACCATTCCACTGAGCTCTCTATCTCCTTCCTGTACTCCGACTCATCGCTGTTTGAGATACGGCCTACAATGGTGGCATCATCTGCAAACTTGTAGATGGAGTTAGAGCAGAATCTGGCTACACAGTCATGAACGTATAGGGAGTAGAGTAGAGGGCTGAGTACGCAGCCTTGAGGTGCACCCGTGCTGAGAATAATCGTGCCGGAGGAATTGCTGCCCATCCTCACTGATTGCGGTCTGTTTGTTCGAAAGTCAAGGAACCAGTTACAGAGGGAGATGTTGAGTCCTAGGTCTCGAAGTTTGGTGACAAGCTTGCTTGGTATTATTGTATTGAAGGCAGAGCTGTAGTCAATAAACAATAGTCTAATGTAAGTGTCTTTACTGTCCAGATATTCCAGAGCTGAGTGAAGGGCCAGGGAGATGGCATCCGCTGTAGACCTGTTTCGGTGATAGGAGAATTGCAATGGGTGCAGGTTGTCTGGTAGGCTGGAGTTGATGTGTGCTATGACCAACCTCTCAAAGCACTTCATGATGGTGGATGTCAGAGCCACTGGTTGGTAGTCATTGAGGCATGTTACCTTGCTTTTCTTTGGTACCGGGATGATAGTGGTCTTCTTAAAACAGGAGGGAACCTGAGATTGAAGCAGGGAGAGGTTGAATATGTCCGCAAATACTTCTGCCAGCTGATCAGCACAAGATCTGAGCATGCGGCCCGGGACACCATTTGGGCCAGGTGCTTTCCTCGTGTTCACTCTTCGGAAGACTGATCTTATGTCCTCCACTGTGATCACAGGTTCAGCTGCGTTGGTGGCTTTGTGCATTGTGTAGACAGAAAGGATTAGTTTAATTAGGCATTTAATTACTATTTTAATTAGTTCAGCACAACATTGGGGGCCGAAGGGCCTGTTCCTGTGCTGTACCGTTCCATGTTCTATTCGAGAATGAATGCATTTAAACGTTAGTGACAAAAACTAAATATTTCTGATGCTTAAATTTTAAAATATAAAGGAAAAGTGCTGGAATAGTTTTCACCTGAAACCTCAGCTGTGTTTCCCTCTCCACAGACACAGCCTGAAATGCTGGGTAATTTCTGTATTTGTTTTAATAACAGTTTAAGTGAAAAAGCAAAAATGTAAGAGCCAAACTTGTTCATGTACATTCCTTCGGGGTGTTTACCCTGTCTGCTCAATAGGGGAGCTTCATTCCTTCACCAATGTAGATAAGTCTCAACTGATCTTGATGGGACCGGCAAAGCATTCACTGGAGCTGAGCAAGAAATGTCGGTCCTGTCAGTGACGCACTCATTCACTGGGAAACGATGAAATAATAATTGTGACGTTTCTCCCTGATGAATGTCCAGATACCCGCCCCTCAGTCACTTTAAGCAAACCTTCCTTCGAAGAGATCTGGACGAACAGGACGGCGACCATTCTGTGTAAGGTGGTTCACAATGATTTACAGGGATTCAGGGTAACCTGGCAGGTGGACGGAAGGAGGAGAGAAGATGGGGTGAGGACTCAGGGTCCACACAGCGACAGAGGTGAAGACACGATCACCAGCAGACTGACAGTCCCTGCTGCAGAGTGGGACAGTGGGGCTGAGTACTTGTGTCGGGTGGAGGACAAGAGTTTGCCAACGCCGGAGAAGAGATCCATCAAGAAGGACACAGGTACGTGTGGACAGAGCTCGGTGTGAGTCTGATCTTCACAAATGGACAGAGTTATCACCTTCCAGCACTGTGACAGACCAACAGAAAATGAGCAGCAGTGGGTCACTGGGCCCCTCCATCCTCCTCAGCCATTCAAATATGGTCTTGGCTGATCAACCAAATTCAGTCCCCTGTTCCTGCTTTCTCTCCATATCCCTTGATCCCTCCACCCGAAGAAATATATACAACTCACTCTTGAATATATTTAATGATGAGGCTTCAACTGCTTTCTGTGGGAGAGAATTCCACAGGTTCTCACTCCCTCTCACACCAACACAGCTTAGACTGCCAGCCCTGGTCCTGGATTCCCCCACCATCCCCCAACATTCTTCCTCCATCCAGTCTGTCCAATCCTGGTAAGAATTTGACAGGTTTCTATGGGATTCCCTCTCATTCTTCTAAACTGCAGTGAATGCCCAGTACAGTTTGTCAGAGAGTGTGAGGGACCAAAAGAAGATTTAACCCCCCTGATTAACCACATCAGTAAAATCCCAAATCCCCACAGCAGCCTCACCCAAAACCACACTGGCTCCTGTGTGGTGAGTTCCTGTGATGGGGTAGAGGGAGAGGGATTTGCAGCTTTCACAGCATGAGGTTGAGACTGGGTCAAGTCAGTGACTGGAAGGGCAGGGAGGTTGAGGCACAGACTGAAGGCGAGATAGAACAGACAGCACAGGATGACACAAGTCCAGGGGCTGAGTTCCACTTTCTGTCAAGTCTCTGTGTTCAGTGGCTCCCGTTGATTAAACTGAATATACTAACCTCACTGGAAGCTATAAAATGCACCAGATTCAAGATTTCCACTCTGCACATCCCAACAATGAGCAGAAAAGGAAAAGCCTTTAGTTTCAGGAAAAGTGAAGTCCCTCAAAATGCAGACGTTGCCCATGTTGGTATAAGAGCAGAATGTGTTGCGTTGGAAATTATTGAAAGATTCAGTCTAACTGAGGTTCTCTCTGTTCCCAGGTGGTGTTGTGACTCGTCCTCACGTCTACCTCCTCCCCCCTTCATTGGATGAGGTAGAGACAGATCAGACGGTGACCTTGATGTGCCTGGTCACCAACTTCTCTCCTGCAGAGATCTACGTGGCCTGGATGGCCAACGACACCCTTCTGAAGACAGGGTTCGTGAACCAGCCAGTGACCAAGGACCCCAGAAACGGCTGGAACACAATGACCAGTCAGTTGAAGGTTTCTCCAGAGGACTGGAATAGCGGCACCACTTTCTCCTGTCTGGTGGGACATGAGTCGATCACAACCAGTCTGTTCCGAAGCATCAATAAATCTCAGAGCAAACCCACCCTGGTCAATCTCTCACTTGTTCTGACTGATAGTTTTAAATCTTGTGTATAAAACCGCATGATTCAATCAATAAAACCCTTGTTTTGATAGTTTTATGATTATTAACTGTCATAGAGGACAGTTTAACTCATTGAAACATGATCAAAATCTGGACCTTTTAAAATAATTAAGAACAAAATTAGAATCAAGAATCAAATGAAGCTACAAACATGATTCACCACAAACCTCAGAGCTTCTGGGACCCGTTTCAGACCTTTTTCTGCCATGTTCAAATGGAACACTGTGGGATCGCACGAGGCAAGTGGATCACAGAGAGGAAGGGGAAGAGTCAGGTACTAGAGAGTACCCTGTGGCTGTACCCCTTGACAATAAGTGGTCCATCTTGAGTGCTGTTGGGGGAGACAGCCTACCTGGGGGAAGCAACAGCGGCAGTCCCTCTGGCCAGAGTCCAACCCTGTGGCTCAGAAGGGGAGGGAAAGAGAGAGGAGGGCAGTAGTGATAGGGGACTCTATAGTTAGGGGCTCAGACAGGCAATTCTGTGCACGTGAGCGAGAATCCCAGATGGTATGTTGCCTCCCAGGTGCCAGGGTCCGGGATGTCTCTGACTGGGTCCACAGCATTCTCGAGCGGGAGGAAAAGCAGCCAGGAGTCGTGGTGCATGTTTGTACCAACGACATAGGTATGAAGGGGGATGAGGTCCTGAACAGTGAGTTTAGGGAGCTAGGGAGAAGGCTGAAGAACAGGACCTCAAGGGTAGCAATCTCAGGATTGCTGCCAGTGCCACGTGGTAGTGAAGGTAAGAATAGCAGGAGATGGCAGATGAATGCGTGGCTGAGGAGTTGGCGCAGGGGACAAGGTTTAAGATTTTTGGATCATTGGGCTCTCTTCTGGGGAAGATGGGACCTCTACAGAGTGGACGGGTTACACCTGAACTCGAGGAGGGACCAATATCCTTGTAGGCAGGTTTGCTAGTGTGGTTCGGGAGGGATTAAACTAGTTTGTAAGGGGGATGGGAACCAGAAGGATAGGTCAGTGGAAAAGTGCATGGAGTAAAGACAGATCTAACATAGAGTTTTGAGGAAGGAGAAGCAGAGTATAGGGTATAAAAGTAGTAAGGTGGATGGGCTCAAGTGCACTTACTTAAATGCAAGGAGTATCAGGTATAAGGCTGATGAACTGAGAGCTTGGATAAATATATGGAACTGATATTGTGGCTCCTGCAGAGAATTGGCTGTCACCAGGGCAGGAATGGATACTGAATATTCCCGGATTTTTGGGTTTTAAAAGGGATAGGGAGGAGGGGAGAAGAGGAGGAGGGGTGGTGTTACTGGTCAGGGATACTATTACAGCTGCAGAAAGGGTGGACAATGTAGCAGGATCCTCTCTGGAGTCAGTACGGGTGGAAGTTAGGAACAAGAAAGGAGCAGTTACTCTACTGGGAGTATTCTACAGGCCCCCTAGTAGCAGTAAGGATACTGAGGAGCAGATTGGGAGGCAGATTTTGGAAAGGTGCAAAAATAACAGGGTTGTTATCATGGGAGACTTCAACTTCCCAAATATTGATTGGCACCTGCTTAGTACCAAAGTTGAAGACGGGAAAGAGTTTGAGAAGTGTGTCCAGGACGGATTCCTGTCACAGTATGTTGACAGGCCGACTAGAGGGAATGCCATATTAGATCTAGTATTAGGTAATGAACCAGGTCAGGTGACAGATCTTTTGGTGGGTGAGCATTTGGGGGACAGTGACCACTGCTCCATAACCTTCAGCATTGTCATGGACAGGGATAGGAGCAAAGAGGACAGGAAGATATTTAATTGGGGAAGGGCAAATTATGAGGCTATAAGGCTGGAACTTGCGAGTGTAAATTGGGATGATATTTTTGAAGGGAAATGTACTATGGAGATGTGGTTGTTGTTCAGGGATCTCTTGCAGGATGTCAGGGATAAATTTGTCCCAGTGAGGCAGAGAAAGAATGGCAGGGTGAGGGAACCATGGGTGACAAGAGAGGTGGAACATCTAGTTAGGAGGAAGGAGGCAGCATACATAAGGTGTAGGCAGCAAGGATCAGATAGAGCTCATGAGGAATACAGGGTAGCAAGGAAGGAACTTAAGAAGGGGCTGAGGAGAGTAAGAAGGGGACGTGAAAAGGCCTTGGTGAGTAGAGTTAAGGAAAACCCCAAGGCACTTTTCACTTATGTAAAGAGCAGAAGGATGATGAGAGTAAAGGTAGGACCAATTAGAGACAAAGGAGAGAAGATGTGCCTGGAAGCTGTGGAAGTGGGTCAGGTCCTCAATGAATATTTCTCTTCAGTATTCACCAAGGAGAAGGGCATTGATGATGCTGAGGACAGTTTTGGTAAGGTTAATGTTCTAGAGCATGTGGATATCAAGAAAGAGGATGTGTTGGAGCTGTTAGAAAATATTAGGACAAATAAGTCCCCGGGGCTTGATGGAATATTCCCCAGGCACCTCCGCAAGGCAAGGGAGGAGATTGCTGAACCGTTGGCCAGGATCTTTGAGTCCTTGTTGTCCATGGGAATGGTACCGGAGGATTGGAGGGTGGCAAATGTTGTCCTCTTATTCAAAAAAGGTAGTCGGGATAGTCGAGGGAATTATAGATCAGTGAGCCTTACGTCTGTGGTGGGCAAGCTGTTGGAAAGGATTCTTGGAGATATGATCTATGGGCATTTGGAGAATCATGGTCTGATCAGGGACAGCCAGCATGGTTTTGTGAAAGGCAGATCATGTCTCACAAGCCTGATAGTGTTCTTTGAGGAGGTGACCAGGCAGACTGATGAGCGTAGTGCAGTAGATGTGGTCTTCATGGATTTTAGTAAGGCATTTGACAAGGTTCCACATGGTAGGCTTCTTCAGAAGGTCAGAGGGCATGGGATCCAGCGAAGCTTGGCAGTGTGGATTCAGAACTGGCTTGCCTGTAAAAAGCAGAGGGTTGTGGTGGAGGGAGTGCATGCAGATTGGAGGGCTGTGACTAGCGGTGTCCTACAAGGATCGGTTCTGGGACCTCTGCTTTTCGTGATTTTTATTAATAATGTGGATGACGGGGGTAAAAGGGTGGGTTGGAAAGTTTGCAGATGACACAAAGGTTGGTGGTGTTGTCGAAGATTGCAGAGGGACATTGATGGGATGCAGAGCTGGGCTGAGAAGTGGCAGATAGAGTTCAATCTGGAGAAGTGTGAGGTGGTACACTTTGGAAGGATAAACTCCAAGACGGAGTACAAAGTTAATGGCAGGATTCTGGGTAGTGTGGAGGAGCAGAGGGATCTGGGGGTTCATATCCACAGATCCCTGAAAGTTGCCTCACAGATGGATAGGGTAGTTAAGAAAACTTATGGGATGTTAATATTCATAAGTCATGGGATTGAGTTTAAGAGCCACGAGGTAATGATGCAGCTCTACAAAACTCTGGTTAGACCACACTTAGAGTACTGTGTCCAGATCTAGTCACCTCATTATAAGAAGGATGTGGAAGCATTGGCGAGGATGCAGAGGAGATTTACTAGGATGCTGCCTGGTTCAGAGAGTATGCATTATGAGGAGAGACTAAGGGAGCTCGGGCTTTACTCTTTGGAGAGAAGGAGGATGAGGGGAGACCTGACAGAGGTGTACAAAATATTAAGAGGAATAGATAGAGTAGACAGCCAGCGCCTCTTTCCCAGGGCACCAATACTCAATACAAGTGGGCATGACTTTAAAGTAATGGGTGGGAAGTTCGAGGGAGATATCAGAGGAAGGTTTTTTACCCAGAGAGTGGTTGGGGCATGGAATGTGCTGCCTGGGGTATTGGTGGAGGAAGGTACATTGGTCATATTCAAGAGATTGCTAGATAAGCATATGGAGGAATTTAAAATAGGGGGATATGTGGGAGGAAGGGGTTAGATAGAATTAAGTGAGGTTTAAAGGTTGGCACAACATTGTGGGCCAAAGGGCCTGTATTGTGCTGTACTGTTCAATGATTCTATGATCAAGTCTTTGCATGTTTCAATCTACTGATCCAAGTTCAATCAATGTGACATGAAAATGTTTGGTTTGTGAGTGTCCCTTGTTGGTGTGGGTTTAGGAGGCAGGAAATGAGTAACTTTGGACATGAGGTGTGGTAGGTGATGCACACTCAGGGAGAAATAAGTATGTTTAGATCAATGGTGTCCCAAACCTTCCCGCATCGGGTGTCCTCACACCATCCCTGGAGCTGTTGTTGACTAGTGGACAGAGATTGTTTGCAATCATTGACCAACAACTCCATTATCACTGTGTCATGTGACAGAAGGTGAACGGATTGCACCATGGTCTTTCCTCGTCTAACTGTCACAATGTACTCCAAGCAAGCTCCCACAGAGCAAATCGGATCTGGTCAGATCTTCTGTGTTTAGCTGCTTGTTGCATGATAAACTCCAAGGAGAACTCTCATATTCCTCTTCCAGTTGTGTCGGGGATGACTGAGATCTACTTAATAAGCCTCTGCTTAAAACCTCATCCCAATGACAGCACCTCAAATGGTGGATCTGACCCTCGGGACTTCTCTGGAGTGTTGGTCTTGATTATTGGTGCAAGGCCCTGGAAAGAAAATTGAACCCACAACCTCTGACCAAGAGGAGACATTGCGAACCACTGAGCCACACATTACATCTGTGTCAAACAAGGGGGATCACTGTCCTCGGTCACCTTGCTGTTGCTCACCAGCTCTGCACGTGTGGGGCTGAATAAAAGAAACATCTCAGTGTTGGGAACTGTTCTATTCCGATGGTGCAGTTAAACCTTTGTCTCTCAGGACTGTCAGACAGTTAGAGGCTGGACAGTCTGGGTCTGTATTCCTTGGAGTTTAGAAGAATGAGGGATGTCTTTACTCAAACATGCAAGATACCGAAGGGACATGAGAGGGTAGATGTTGAGATGTTTTCACCAGTGAGAGAGTCACAAACAAGGGGACATAGTTATAAAGTCAGGGGCCGGTCATTTAAAACTGAGGTGTGGAGAAATTTCTTCCCTCAGAGGGGGTGAATCTCTGCAATTCTCAGCCCCAGAGAATGGTGGAGGCCAGATCATTCCATATATTTAAGGTGGAGAAGGATAAACATTTGAATTCAGGGCTTTGGAGAAGAGGCACAGAAGAGGAGTTGAGGCCAGCACAGATCAGCCATGATCACACTGAATGGCAGGGCAGGTTGGAGCTACCTGGTGATCTGCTCCTGCTCCCATTTTCTTTTGTTCTTGTGAGACGAGTGGAGACAGAGACGGAGAGAATTGCAAACAGAGACAAAAGATGAAATGGGAGAGAAACAGACAGAGAGAGAAATAGTGTGTGAAAGAATCAAAGAGGGAAGGCAGTAGGACAAACTGAGAGGCTAAAGCAGGGAGAGACAGAGACAGAGGGAGGCCCTCTAATGATTTACTGGCCTCAGTGCTCCTCCACTGGGACCTCACTCCTCACTGTATCTCCAGAATGTCACTGATACTCTGTGCAGAGTGCAGAATGCTGTTACGTGGTTCACAATCTAAACAGGGTTGTGACGAACATTCGGCTGAAATCCTAATGCACTGTTTGTGCTCAAGTGACTGCAGCTGCGACACCAGTTCTGATCCAGTTCACTGAAGGTCCAACACAAGCAGCTTTATTGTTGGGTCAGAGATTAGATGTTATATCTGGAGGGGTGATTGAGGACACACTTTCCTCCAGCTTTCCACAACATCTCTCCTTGGCATTGATCACACTGAATGTCCAGAGGACTATATCAGCCAGCCTTTATATTGGTGGAGATCTCAGAGTTCCATTGGAGCAGGCATTGTGGAATGTGACTGGAGATCACACATGAGATTTGTCCAGTCCCAATGAGAGGTTAAATGTATGTCAGTGTCACCAATCAAAGAAAATATGAAAATGCAGGTGTGTTTTGGGAGACATTAAACGAGTACCTTGGGAAATGAGTTGTGGTAGGTAATGCAGACTCAGGAGAAATGAGTGACTTTGGATCTACAGTGGACAACACCTTCCACCAGTGGGTGTCCCCACACCGTGCCTGGATCTGCTGTAGACTCATGGACAGAGATTATTTGCAATTGTTCGTCGACAACTCCATTATCACTGTGTCGTGTGACAGTCAGGGTGACAGAAGGTGAACGGATTGGACCTCGGTCTTTCTGAGTCCACCTGTCACAATGTACTTGAAGTAACTCCCACTTAGCCAATGGGAAATGGCCACATCTTGTATGTTCAGCTGGGTTGGGAATTGGCTGAATGACAGGAGACAGACAGAAGAGACGATGGGTGGGTACTGAACCCAGCAGGATGTGATGATGAACAGTATCCTGCAACGATCTTTGTTGACACTGTAACTATTAACTGACCTTATTAATGACGTAGATCATGGGATGCAAAGCTATTTCTCTGAGCTTCCAGCAACAGTAAAGCAGGTGCCATTGTAAGAAGTGTGGCAGGAAGGTTTAAAGTGTCAAGGTGCCAATAGATGAAGTGAACGGGACAACTGCAGCAAAGTGAGATCATTGACGGGGGCAGGTCCGAGGGGCCAGGAGGTCTCCTCCAGCTCCTGTTGTCTTCTGCATAAAACAAAACGCTGGAGGAACTCAGCAGGTCAGGCGTCATCGGTGGAGGGCACTGGACAGTCGATGTTTCCCTCTCCTCCTGGTCTCCCCAGTTCCTGCTAAACCCATCCCAGCCACCCCATCATCCTGTTTCTTCCCCCTCCTCCACCCCTCATCTGCCCATCACCCACACACTCCCCCTACTGTTCCCACCTGCCCTCCCCACCTCCCTCATTTTGTTCCATGTCCCACCTTCCTTTCCCATCAGATTCCATCATCAACAGCCCTTTGTCACCTCCACCTCTCACCTCAAAGCCTCTGTCGCTATTTCCACTCTTCCTCCTCCATTTGCCGATCAGCCCTCATCACCTGGATCCACCTATCACTTGCCAACTCTTGCTGCAACCCTTCCCCTCACCTCAATCTCCCCTCTATCAGACCAGATGAAGGGCTCGACCCAAACCACCGACTGTCCATTACCCTCCACAGATGCTGCCTGACCTGCTGAGTTCCTGCAGCATCTTGATTTTGCTTCAGATTCCAGCCTCTGCAGTCTCTTGTGTCCCTATTTTCCTGTGTTCTTGTTTTCTTATGACCCGCAGATTAGGGTTTGCATCAGGAGCAAAACCTATAACAGTTCTATTTTCCTGCTTCCCAATCACTGAGTTCAGTCAATGATAGAAATTTGGTATTCTCAAGTTCAGGTCGGTGTTTGGTTAAATTCCACCCTAAGGTTTACAAAATTAAACACTGCTTTCGGATTAGCACTGCAGCACAGGGCTGAACACTTGGCAATCTTCAACATCAGGGCACTGCTGACTGAACCTAAATTCACAAATCATTGCCCAAACTCTGACCAACCTTTACCAATCTACGACTACAGAATGTCGTAGTGCTCCATTTGCCCAATACGTTTGAAAAGAAATTGGCCACAAACTTATTCAGACATCAGTGAAAAGAAATAGAGAACACTGTAAATTTATTGAAGAAAGGGCCCTGTCAACAGGCCCTCAGCTCAACCTGTAGCCGAAGCAGTTCACTCCTCTTACCTTTGTACAATTCAGTTTTAACACAGCGAATCAGACACAGCGAATCACACAGGCACCCTCCCTCTCCACACAAGTCTTGGAGAGTGAGATCAGTCAATGTGGACCAGAGTGAATGCGTGTGTGGATGGTGCACAGAACATGCAGTGAGCTGAGGGGTACCTGAGGTGACGATGGTGCTTTACAAGACAGGTGACAGTGTAAAATACATGTGATAATTGATCAAACCTTCTGTTCCTCATCCAACGACGGCATGTGCTATGAGGAGAGGTTGGTTAACTTGGTTGTTCTCTCTGGAGCGGCGGAGGCTAAGGGGAGATCTTATAGAAGTTCATAGGAGTATGAGAGGCATAGATAGAGTAGACAGTCAGTATCTTCTCCCCAAGGTTGAAATGTCTCATACCAGAGGGCATGAATTTAAGGTGATAGGGAGTAAATTCTAAGGAGATGTGCAGGGCAAGTTTTTTTTTACACAGAGAGTGGTGGGTACCTGGAATGTGCTGCCTGGGGTGGTGGTGGAGGCAAATTTCATTAGGGGCATTCAAGAAGCTCTTAGATAGGCACATGAATGTGAGGGAAGTGATCGGATACGGACATTGTGTAGGCAGAAGGGATTAGTTTAGTTGGACATTCTATTACAAATGTAATTGGTTTGGCACCATATTGTGGGCTGAAGGGCCTGTTCCTGTACTGTACTGTTCTATGCTTTATGATTCAGGTTTGAAAGTTGGGGGAAAATACCTCTCTGCAGAAGTAGTCACAACCTTGAGAAGAAGTGTTTTGCACAGCCATTGCAAATTACCTTTCTTTGCCTGGTGATCATCAACAAGTTCCCATCAAAGAGTTCCTTTGAAAAACTTAAACACACCAAGTACTTCACTGGAGCATTGACAGACAAAGCTGTCACCAAGCCAGAGAACAGGTGCCCACAAACCTGGTCAAAGATATTTGATTCATTCAAAGCATTTCGACCTCAGTGGCAAGGCCAGCGTAACATGCCCATCCCGAAATGTACTTGAAATCAGGGATTGCTGGGCCATTTCTGAGAGCAGTCACAAGTGGGTGTGGAGTCACACATGGACCAGAGCAGGGATGGATGGCAGATTTCCTTCCATCAAGGATGTCAGTGAACCAGTTGGTTTGAACAATGTAGTCATCTTGTTGTCGGTGTTATTGACACTGGATTTATTGCAGAATTGGTTTCACTGAATTTGAATTCTCAGCTGCCTTGTTCGGATGTGAACTCGTGTCTCCAGGCCAGTCGCTGAACCAATATGCTACCTTACCACATGTGATTGTTTCAAGGATCAGCTTGAAGGAGGACAGAGGGGATTTACCACTGAGGTTTAGTAAGTGACTTCCAGTGCTTGTGACCGACGTTACAGAGAAGGCACAGTCACCGGTCACAGGAGTCCTGTTCACTGAGGGACAACAGCGGGAGGAGTGTAATATTCTCTGAATATTCTTGTTTTGTTGGTGGAAGTTACAGACATGGAGAGAGGCAGGGTCATGGAGATTGGAAAGTCGACATCAGGATTTTCAAGCTGGAGGAATCCCAGGCTCAGTCTGAACAGAGACGAGATACCTCAATGATTCAGCAGGCCCAATGTCACAAATGGATCGACAGTCCCACACAGGCACCCAGACAAGAAGAATTCAGGAAATGTTTTCTTTGGTCAGCAACTGCATCTCTGATTGCATTTCACAGCTCTGAGATCACATTTTATTGACAGCAAAGCAGGTAAATGTCGCAGCCTTGCAACTATCTTGAAGTCCCACTGGTTCCCCACGAAATGAGTTACCTGATGTTTGATTTTACTTTCCCAGTCAAAGGCTGTAAGCAGAGAGAATCAACCCCCCCCCCCCCCCACCATAAACAACCCTGGTTTCATTCCAATGTACAGTTTGTACAGAGTGAGATTCAGTGCAAGTCTATGCTGAAGTTGTGAAGCCAGCTGACACCAGAGCTTGTCCGCTTTGTAAGTTTTCTATTTCTCATCTGCAGAATTGTCTGTCTTTATCCAAAATCCCTCCACTGAAGAGATTTGGATCAACAAGACGGCTACTCTGGTGTGCATGGTTGTGGGTGCTGATCTGAGCCAGGTCCAAATCTACTGGCAGGTGAGCAAGAAGGAGAAAATTAAAGGAGATGTGACCAAAAAACTGAGAGAGGAAGGGACCCAAGACACAGTGATCAGCCAACTCCAGACCAGTGTGGAGGAGTGGTCCAGTGGGGTGGAGTACTCGTGCTCTGCCCAACAACCTTCTTCACCCTCATCAGTGTCAGCGCGGACAAAAAGTACCAAAGGTGGACAAGAGACCAGCGATTAAATGGCCAACGTTTGTTACCCGGGTAAAACTGTTTGACATTTCCATTGTTTGCTCGTCTATTCCAGTGGAGACAAAAAGTCCCAAGGTCAGACTGCTGCCTCCACCACACGAAGGGACCAAGAGTAGGAACACGGCCACCCTCGAGTGTGTGGTCTCTGGATTCTACCTGGACCTCATAAATGCCACCTGGGAGAAAGACGGCTCCCTGATCTCCTCCAACACCAGTGCTATACCGACTGCTCTGGAGCAGGGGGGTACTTTCAGTGCCAACCACTTCCTGACTGTGAGTACAGAGGAGTGGAAGAAAGGCTCAGTCTTCAGCTGTACAGTGTCTCATCCCCCCTCCAACACCAGTGTCAGCCGGGAGGTGAAAAGCATTCAAGGTACGGTGCTGGGATTCACTCCGATGTTGACATCCTCGGTCACTGCCACTAACTAGAGCCAAGGAAGTTCTTCAGTGAATGACAGGTGTGGCATTGTTGTGCTTGTGTGAGTGAATTAATAACCCAGAGGAATTGGGTTCTGAAACAATTATATTTCCTTCACGGCTTCACAGGTTCTTCCAAAACACGAACACAAGATCTGTCCGTCCATTGTTGAAGGCTCTCAGGGCCTCTCCGGACCATCTCAGATTGATGGCATGTGTGAGAGTGCAGCACTCCTTCAGTACTAGCACCAGGAACTATCACTTCACTTTGTTCCCAAGCCTCTCGAGAATGGCTTGAATACACAAGCTTTTGTGACAGTGCGGGATTTTAATTTTAGATTAAAAGTAAAAACAGGAAAAAAGTTGTTGTTATCAGTAGAAGTGATAATGAAACTGAAAATCAAATAAAAACTAACAGATTCACTGATGTCCTTTTCTGAAGCACACCCAACTTCCTCCCTTTTTACCCTAATTCTTCAGTCCCACACCAAACTCTTCACTGCCCTCTGATGGACCTGGTGATTCACTCAGTGGAACAGAGCAAGAAATGCTGGCCTTGTCAGTGAGGGAACGATGAATCACTATTTGGACACCAGCATCTCAGAAAGTTGAAGCAAGTCTGCCTGTCAGCCGAACTGGAGGAACAGGATGATGACCACCTTATGTGAGCAGCTTCTCAGTGATTTCAGGGTCACCCGGGAGATGGACGGAAGTGAAGGAGAGGATGGGTGAAGACTCGGGACTCATGAGGAGCAGGGATAAAGACATCTTCAGATGACGAAAGGTCCTGGGGCAGATTTGGAGAGTGGGGTTGAGTACTTGTGTTTGTAAAAATGTTTGCCAACACTGGAGAAGAGGTCCATCAGGAAGTCCCAGGGTAAGTCAGGATGGAGCTTGGTAGAAGCCTGTGAGCAATGGGGTGATGTGCAACCATCTGCTGGCAAGTTATCCAACATTCTGCAGAACTGCTTATGCACCATTTGTGCTCAAGTGACTGCAGCCGTGACACCAGTTCTGATCCAATTTGCAGTGTTTCATGTTTTTCACTGAAGATCAAACACAAGCAGCTTTATTGTTGGGTCGGAGATTAGATGTTATTTCCGGAAGGGTGATTCTCTGCACATTTTCCTCCTCACATCTCTGTGTCGTTTGTCACACTGGGTGTCTGGAGGACTATAATCACTAGACTTTCTTTTTTTCAGATATTCGTTCAAGGAATGTGGGCTTTGCAGGCTGAGCCAACATTTAATTGCCCATTCCTTGTTGCCCTTGACAAGGTGGTGGTGAGCTGCCTTCATGAAGCATGGCAATCCTTGAGGTGTGGGCATCCTTCTGGCTTTCCAGTCGTTTATTACAACTGAATGGCTTATTGGGACTTTTCAGAGTCAACCACATCGCTGTGTCTGGAATCACGTGCTGGCCAGGCCAGATAAGGATGGCAGATTTCTTCCTTGACAGAAGGAAGATTTCCTCCCCTTCCAACAATCGATAATGGTTTTCATGGTCATCCTTTAATTCCAGAATTGGAATTTGAATTTATCACCATCTGCCATGGTGGGATTCAAACCCACTTCCCCAGTACTGTGCCCCGGGTATCTAGATTGTTAATCCAGTGATAATACCACTGCGCTACCCTCTCCCTGATGGAGATATCCCAGTTCCACTGGAGCAGGCATTGAGGAATGTAACTGGACACCAGACAGTTGTTGAGTTCTGGCAACCCAGAGAGCTACACGGTACTCAGCCAGGGAGAGAACCAGTGTTAAAGCAGCGGTGCAGAGTACACCTGTGATGCCACCTCAAATGTTATCACTTTCTCTCTCCGCAATTGTTCTCAGACCTGCTGATCACTTTCTGCAATTTCTCTTTTATTTCTGAAAGAGAAAAGCCTTTATTTTTAGATGTGATAGTGATATAAAAGTTGCTGAGGTCTGTGCAAGAGCAGAGTATTCAAGGTAAACATCAGATGAATAAAAGAGTCTATTCCCAGTAGACTCGTGCTCAAGGCTACCCTCCCCACCGGATGAGATGGAGATGTGTCAGTCACTGGGTTCTCTGCAGCAGAGATTTCCACGGACAGGGTGGCCAACAACACCACTGGCCAACCACCAATTGATGGTTGAACCTATAACAGTGTGGTTTACCTCACCATGACATCACCCTCACTTCAACAATCAAAATTAAGTCCAATATCATCAACTGAGAATGAAAATATATTCCATGATCAAATCCATATCAAATATCATTGACCAGCATTTCTGAGATCCTGTATTCCTGTTAAAACTTGCTTGTGTCGGGTCTGATCCTGTTTGAAATCTGTGTGGGCTCCATGAGAAGTTAAATGTGTGTATACGTCAGTGTAACCAATGAAAGTTCAATAAAGAAGATGCAGAAAGGTTTCGGCTGTCAGTGTTCCTTGCCGGTATGTTTGGGCAGACAGTAAATGAGTGACTTGCACAAGGGGTGGGAGGTGTTGCCTGGTTGGAAGGAACAGGTGACCTTGGAACAATGGTTTCTGGTCTGTCTCTCACTGTATACATTTATAAACATTTATGCACATACAGTATGTGTGTGTTATAGTTTCCACTGTCCAAATGATAGAACATTCCTGATCAACCTAACTGGTCAATGGTTAAAAAAATTCAAAGTTAATGGACAGGGAAAAGTATTTTGATCAACTTTGTGAAAGTATTTGGTGACGTCCTTCAGAAAGTGGAGAGATACAGAAAGAAGGGGCAATGGGTGGGCAGTTGCCTTCATGTTATTGGGGTGTTGTTGACCTTCATGAAACATCTGCAGGAAACTAACAGTCTGACTCTCTCTATTGTTTCAGAATCCTGCACAGACTTGACAGGGGAGGAGGGGAAGGAAGAACTGGGAGACTTGGATGGAGATGACAATGTGCTGGCAGTTGCTGCCTTTGCCATTCTGTTCGTTATCAGTTTCCTCTACAGCACCTTCGTCACCATTGTCAAGGTAACCAAATGACCAACAACAGGGATATCCCATGAAGCCCACACTTTCACCTTCCATTTCTCACTACATTGTGTCCTCGGACTCTGGGATCCCAACTACAGCACAATCAACAGACGATGCAGTCTGGGGCCCTGGGACTTTGAACCTTTCCTCTTTACTCCTGTCCTCTGGGCCTTGATACAGCAAAAGGTTTCAGAATGTGACTGGGTATCTGGGGCAAGGAAATCAAACAAGAGTTGTATTTAGTGAACAACAGGGTACTCAGGACCCAAAACAGGAGCCCAACTGCAGGATCTCTCTGAGGCCACAAGTGGTATCCACACTGTCCTTTAGGGGTGACCTCAGAGGATAATGACAGACCACCTGTCCATGGGGGTCCATCTCCCAGAACGAGGACAGACTGCATGTTATTTGGTTTCCCTGTCCTTACAGGTTATAGTCTGTGCTGCACCTCGGCACATGCAATATCCTACTCTCCTGTCTATACTTCAGGTTCAGCAGTGACCAGCAGATACACGGCCCACATTTAGTCAAGAAATCCCCGTGTGGCCTGCTGATGTTTGGAAATGGATTCTGTCTCTCACTCACTCAGCAATCCCAGGCTACTGCACTGCAACTGCTCATTTCAGGAGATAAACCTCCAAATGCACTGGGGATGCTGGAGGGGAAATAGGGGGACAGAGGGGGGTAGGTGGGAGGGAGGGACAGGAGAGGACGTCACAGTGGGAACATGTCAGGGTTTGTGACACTGGAGGGAGGGGGATTCAGGAGGGGGAGAGGAAGGCAGGGGTAATGTTTGGGAATGGGGAGCAGGGGATGGCAGTGTGGTCAGTGAAGGAGGAGAGGGGAGTGAGGATGGGGGTATTGATATTGCGGAGCATGAAGGTTACCTGGGGAGGGGGAGTGTGAGGAGGGTGGGCTCGGGGTCTTGCTGTGTCATATTTTGTAAATCAGATGTTGTGGAAATCATTGCCTGTAGCTTATTTTTCAGTTTTCCGCTGGAGTGTATGTCTTGATTTGAAGTTAGATGCAATAAAACCAAAGAAAAGAAGGAAATGAAATGATTTGAGTTGATAAGACTGAGGAAGCCATTCAGCCCATCTTAGTTCTCTCACCACTGCAGCAACCTCACCTGCCTCAAAATCCAACAAGTTGGTAATGCATCCCAGGACAAATATTGGAGAGATTTCCAGCCTGTAATGTGCGAGTGCAGCCCCACCCTTACTGCTCATGGTCATAAGAGATTCCCACAGTGGGAATACAAGGGGCGATGCTCCCCAAGAAAGATATCGAGGAAAACATGGAGGCTCATTGCAGGAGTTTCTCAGAAGCCTGTTCTACATCCTGGAGCCAGATATTGGTGGAATGTTACACAATGTGTGTCTCAATCCCATATTTAAAGGTATTATCCTGCTCTCCACACTCCACATCCCATAAAGCTGTGGGGAAAATACACCCGATACTGGGTAAAACACACCAAGAGTAGAATACATGGACAGGTACTGGGTTAATGCAAACCAAGAATAGAATAGGATACAACAGATATTTGGGTGATACTCTGCTCGTATCAGGTGCTTGTGTGTAAGTCCAAGGGGCAGACATTGGAGGAAGACACACCAGGAATGGACATTTGGGGAAAACTCTGAAGGTCGAGACAGTGGGAAATACCCCCAGAATCAGATGTTGCGCTTAATTATCAACCTCATGCATGAGAGAACACTACAGAGCTCAGGAACGCATGATCAATCTTAGGGAAGGTTCTGATTCCCATGTACGAGAAGCAAGTTATACAAGAAACAAAGTTATTTGGGAGAACCCCAGGATCAGATTCCCAAACCCACCTCTGAGGGAATGCCCCAAGTTCAGATATTTGGCAAAGTATACCTGGATAAGATTTGAGAGACTGCACCCAAAATTACATAGTGGGGGAGATTCCCAGTGCCCATAACCCAGAATGCAGAGCAGGTAGTGAGGAACATGGCCCTGGTTCAGATACTGGGGGAATGTATCGTAGGAACCAGTGATGGGTGAATATGACTTGGGTCCAGATCTTGGGGAGATTACCTGTCCCACGTATAAGCAGGCCTGACCAGTAAAATTTTTTGCAGAGTGATTCCCAATGCCATATCTGAGGGAATTCTACCCACATCCAGTTATACAAAGGAAACAACTTGTCAATAGAATTTCCTTGGAAACAAGTCAATACAATATCATGACATAAGTCAAATAAAACATATTGTGAATCTGTCGTGAAGTATTATAACATTGAATCAATTACATTTCAGTTTAGTTAAAACTCACACCCAATCCTGTGGGATCCATCTATAAAAACAATGTAGTGGTAGATCAGTCATAACACAACATGACAGTGGGTGACATTTAGTTATTCATTCATGGGATGTGGATCAGACCAGCATTTCTTTCCCATCCCCAACTGCTCTTGAACCAGGTGGATTACTGGGCCATTTCACAGTGCAGTTAAGGATCAGCTACATTACTGTGGGCCTGGACTCCAGCTACATTACTGTGGCCAGACCAGGTAAAGTCACCAGATTTCCTTCCCTCTGTCAGTCATGTGTTTAGACACCAATCCATTTCTCAAACTCACAACTACTGACACAGGCCTTTAATTCCACAGACTTCATGAACTGACTTTAAACTCCCCAGCTGCCGTGCTGCTGTGATTTGAACTCACATATCCAGATCATGAACCCAGCTTCACACTTCCATCCAGCAACTCAAACATTGTACCAGTGTATCCCAACTGAATCATCAGGCAGAGAGACCAACAACACAGTCCAGTGTTTATATCCAGCAAAGAATACCCGTCCCACTCACATTGTCTGCCATTCTACAACACCTTCATTCAATCTCCTTCCTCGTGCTCCCTCTTTCTCTCTCCTGCTCCATACACTCAGCTTCCTTCTGATTCCTCTGCCTTCCACTTCATGACACACTTCTCCCTTCTGTACCATTAGTCCTTTCCTTTCTCCTGCTTGATAACACATCTCTCCCCTTGTACTCTCTCTCTCTCTCTCTCTCACGACACCATGACAACTTCCTTCCATCTTTCACAGCAGCGTGGTGACAGCAGCCAACAAACAACGTGTGTCACTCAGCAACCAGTCTCCCTCCCACCCTCCTGTTTCAGCCATCTCCAAACCCAGGATGTACAATAAATGAGGACCTTACCTTGCTACTGGCCTCTGCTCCCCGCCAGAAATGTCGGCTCCCCACACTGGCCTGCCATCTCCTTCTTTCCCTCCGTGAGTAAGTGCCGCCAGTCCTCCAGTATATTTTACACACTTCACTGCTCACAGATAACAGCTTTGACTTCTGCTTCCTGTTTGTGTCTCTGCTTCTCTCCTCTCAGCCAATGGCTCAGACAGTCTGTTTGTACAAAGTGCAGCCAGCTGGTCAGAGGCAGCTTCTGACCCTGTGCCCTGTGGGGTGGGAGGGAGAAAGGAGGCAGCAAATTGAAGGGTTTGAAAAGTCTGGAAAGGAGGTTGGAGAAGGTGGGAGGAGAGAGAGAGAACTGGTAGGGATAAAGCAAGGAAGGGCATTTGCGGGGAGGAGAAAGGGGAGGGGAAGGAGGGAGGGAGCACGGAGTGAGAGGGAGAGAAGGGGAAAGGAAGCAGCGTAGCAGGATGAGTCTCTGCCACCCCAAAGGCCAAGGTACCGACCCAATATCTGAATCCAGGCCACACTCCTCACCACCTGCTCTGCACTCTGTGTTATGGGCACTGGGAACCTCCCCCCGCATGTGAGCATGTGATCCAGGTATACAAAGACTGAAGCAGGGGGCATTCCCTCAGAGATGGACTGAGAATTGTCCCTTTGAATCTTATCCTGGGGGTTTGCCCAAATGACTGATCATACCCGGATGGAGGAGTTCTCTCACACATGGGAATCGATCCCATATTCCCGAGTATTTCATGACAGATGACACGAACACAGCCGGTATCACAGGCAGTGAAGAAATATATCAACAATTTCAGTGGGATCTTGAACAGCTGGGGAAGTGGGCCGAGGAATGGCAAATGCAGTTTAATTCAGACTAGGATGTCTCTGAGCAGTTGCACAACATTCTCAAGGGGGAGGGGGAGCAGCCAGAAGTGGTTGTGCACATTGGCACAAATGACACAGGTAGAGGATCAAATATGCAGGGAGATTGCAGAAAGTAGCAAGAATAATTGTCCTCCAACCAATGGTGGCAAGCAGGAGGGGCGGGGTGGTGCAGATCTCCAATCAATAGTGGCAGGCGGACGGTGTGTTCCTCCAACCAATGGTGAAAGGCGGGCGGGAGGACCCCGTGGTCCTCCAACCAGTGACAGCAGGTGTTGGTTCATTGTGTCTGCCAGCCCTTTTCTCTGGTGGTTCCCCTTCTCCCCCTGCCTTCTACTGAGAGCCGGTGGTGGAAAGAGCCTTTGCATGTTTGACATCCCTGAACTCTAGGAAGTGCCACATTGCTGCATGAAGGACAATTTCCATTCCAGGTGCACTATATTCCCGTCACATCAATAGGCTCGCAAATTCAGCCAGTTTCTTTCCTTCAGAATGCTTCAGTCAGTCGCAGTGTAATGTTAAATTGTACTGAATGCTGTGCCCAGCAATTGCGATTGTAGATATTTATTTCTTAAAACAGTACAGCACAGGAACAGGCCCTTCGGCCCAACCTGTTGTGTCCAGTTAAGCTCATGACACCACATTTCTTCTGCCTGCAAATGGTCCAAATCCCTCCATTCTCTGCATATTGATATGCCTGTCGAAGATCCTCTTAAACAACTCTGTCGGATCTGCATCCACCACCACCCCTGGCAGTGCATTCCAGGCACCCACCACTCCATGTAAATAAAACTTGCTCCCACCCCCACATTTCCTTTGAATTTTTCCCCTCTCACCTTAAATGCATTCCCGCTGAACATGTCGATGTTGTCAAGTTTAAAACAGTAAAATATTATTCCACCTGTAGCCAAAAGAGCAAAGTGCAGCCTGATCAGGTTCCCTGAAATGTAAATAAAGTAGTTTTAACCTTCTGTGCATTTCAGAGTTGTTCTGTGGAGGGCCAGAGGGGAAGGTCCACAGCCGGGAGGGTGGAGGGAGGACGGGAGTCAGCTGCCTTGGAGTGGGGATGGATGACGGGGGACTACAGACACTGAGCCCACTGTGTGCAGATGAAGCTTCAAACTGCCTGAAGATCTGTCCAGTCCAAGCTCAGGAAAACGAAGCTACAGCGGATCTTCATCTTTCCTCGGGAGGTTCAGGCTGGCCTGGGGCAACAACCTCGCAGCCCCTCAGCGCAGTGTCCTTCAGAGCAGCTGCCATTCATCACAGATTGACAATTCGGGCAGGTCATTTAAGATGACAGACGGGACTCACAGCAAATTACTCGATGGACTGTGATTCCTGAAAGGTGATGAGGAGACGCTCCGCAGACGCCTCACTGACAAATGTGCCTGTCATCTGTTATCTTTGATTGATATTTATCGACAGTACTGTGCATGGTTTTAGTTCCCCCTCCACCCATTCAATGGCATTACCATCACTGAATGCTCCACTGTCAATATCCTGGGTGTTATCATTGACCAGAAACTGAACGGGAGTTGCCTTGTACACAATGAGCAAGACACAACAGCAGGTCAGAGGCTGGGAATCTGCGAGGAGTAACTCACCTCCCAACTCCCAAAAGCCTGCCCACCATCTACAGAGTTCAAGTCAGCAGTCTGATCGAGAACTCTCCACAGGCCTGGAAAAGTGCAGCTTCAACAACACTCGAGAAGCTCGACACCATCCAGGACGCAGCAGCTCGCTTGACGGGCACCCCATCCACAACTGTTCACTCACTCCACCACTGATGCACAGCAGCAGCAGTTTGTACCATCCACAGGATGCACTGCAACAACTCACCAAGACTCCTTAGACAGCACCTTCCAAACCTTGCTTCTATAACCGCTCCCTCTCCGTCTTCTGCCCAAGCCGTGCTCCCTGTCTCTCACTGTACAGACTGGGGGAATGGTGCTGGGGCCAGTTGTGGAGGAGCTGCTGTGGGACTGTGGGGAGCTCAGTTCTCAGGATGAACTGGGCTGGTCATCTCTGAAGTGGGGTCCTGGGGAAGGGAGTCACACACAGAGACAAACCCTCAGTGGGGAAGGGGAGAGTTGGCCTCACTCGTCAGCCAGTGCTGAGGCCCTGATATCCCCATCAAGTTCCAAGGAGACATTAAACCCAGGCACTGGAGGGACACAGGAGACTTACATGAAGCAAACGGCCTTTATTACTTTGTGAAACCTGGTGTTACAGCCTCTTCTGATGGACGGTCTCGTAGTCCATACCCCAGTGCACGCACGCCGTCTCCCTGACCCCTGAACTCGGCAACAGCCCCCCGCCCACCTTCCCCAACCTCAGCTTGAAGATGTGGCCACTGAACCCTGAAGTTTCACATTACTAGACCCCTTGACCTCAGCCCACCAGGTGTTACAGGGTGGTCCACAGATCGGGGAAGCAGTGCTTTAACCACTGTCCCAACCCACTGACCCCCGCCGTGAGGTCAGGACACGACGTCCCTCAGGGCAGCCCGCAGCTCGGGGAGAGGAAATGATAGCAGCTGTCCAGGGTCCACTGGGGTACCACCCACTTCCCCTCCAGCAGCATCACCCAGTAGGACCTGGACCAGAGCACCAGGCACAGGGAGGGAAGATGGTTGCCCCAGGACATCCGCCAGCACCCCCACAGACTTCCCATTGATGCTGCGGCCAGGGGACACCCCGTTCAGTGCCCCACGCACTCAGTCACCCTCCAGAACATGCAGCAGGATCACAGTCAGGTCATCAATGTGGATCCACAGGACCTCCCAGGCCCAGCCAGAAGTGCCATAGCATCTGCTTCAGTCCTCCTCCATCCTTCCCCAGGACCACCCGTGGGAAACAGAGAAAGGGGGTTAGAGGGGGAATGTACAGACACACCTTGGGGGACAGAGTGAGGGGGTTAGAGGGGTCATAGAGCAATGCAGCACAGATACAGGCCCTGCGGCAAAATGAGTCATGCCCACCACATTATCCACCTGGCTAGTCCCAATTTCCTGCATTCAGCCCACATCCCTCCAGGTTCATCCCATCCATGTATTTTTCAAATAAAATTAAAATAAAATTTAAAAAATCCAAAATAACATTTTGCCTGTAGCACCTTCTACGATTGTTTTTCCCAGCCTTCTATGATAATTCTCCCTTATTATCCACCATAGAAAGCATCCTATCTGGATGTATCACGGCTTGGTACAGCAACTGCTCTGCCCAGGACCACAAGAACTGCAGAGAGTTGTGGACACAGCCCAGAGCATCACGGGCACCAGCCTCCCCTCTTTGGACTCTGTCTTTACCTCTGGTTGTCTTGGTGTAGCAGCCAGCTTATTCAAAGACCCCACCCACCTGGGACATTCTCTCTTCTCTCCTCTTCCATCTGGTGGAAGATACAGGAGCCTGAGGGAACGTACCACCAGGCTCGAGAACAGTTTCTACCCCACTGCGATAAGACTACTGAACCGTTCCCTCATAAAATGAGATGAACTCTTACCTGCCAATCTACCTTGTTGTGACCTTGCACCTTACTGCACTGCACTTTCTCTGTAGCTGTGACGCTTTACTCTGTACTGTTATTGTTTTTACCTGTACTACATCAATGCACTTTGTACTAACTCAATAGAATGGTCTGCAGCACCGGCTGCCCAAGCTCTTTCCAACCACCTGGAACGTCACCATGTGTTCGAACCCAACGGCCGGAGCGCGGGCGGGAAGAGCGGCAGCTGTGATTGGACGATCGGCCAGCACGTGGGGGCAGCCGTTGGAGCCGCGCGTTCGAAATGCAACAGTCGGAGCTCGAGGGAGGGGCCGAGCGCGCGGCAACGGCTGAAAGATCGGGAGGGGAGCGGGAGAAAGCGGGGCTCCGATTGGTGGACGGGTGAGCATGTGAGCGGAGGAGGCATCGGCAGGAGGAAGGAGGCGCCGGCCCTGAGCTGTGGTGTCCGGGAGCCCGCGGTTGGCGACTGGAGGAGGCCGAGGGACGGGGTCCCTGGGCCGGGGGAACCTCAAAGGCCAACGGGACAAGACGCTGCAGGGTAAGGGGAGAGGCAGGGCCGGGGAACCTGTCAGTTTGCTGGTGTGTGGAACCAGCACAGACTGCGGGCCGAACTGGAGCGGGGAAAGAGGAAACCCACAAGATGAGGGTGAGCCGGAGACACGGGGGCTGCAGATGCGGGAATGTGGAGCAATAGACAACCTGCTGGAGAAACTCAGCGGGTCAGGCAGCGTGTGTGGGGAGAGAGAAACTGGGTTAATGTTGCATGTTGGTGAATGTTCTTCATCGGGGCTGGACAGTTCTGTCACAAACTGGAATGGCTGGTTATCTGAGATTGTTGAGGACGTCTCTGAGCCCCAGGGCTGTAATGTGCCTCATTGGGAGATGTGATGTCCTCCCTTAGGCTTCATTGGAACACATTGGGATGTCAGAGTGAGAACGGTCAGAGTGGGGCGGTGAATTCAGGTGAGAGGAAAGTGGAATCTGTAGAAAAGGAGGAGTTCTTGAAAGCAGCCACTGGGTCTGTGGTTTCCCCGGTGTGGGAGAGTCCAAGTCCTGAGCAGGGGACCAAGTACAGTAAATGGAAGATGCACAAATGAATCACTGCTTCACCTGAAAGGAGCCCTTGGATCTCTCAGAGTTGGGATGTTTGATCTCCTGCAGTGAGAAGGGCAGCGGATGTTGTACGGTCACAGTTGATCAATGCAGAAGATTGAAATGGGGAGTTGTGGAGGAACTGAGCCTTTGGAAGGTTACATGGGAGGGGAGGGAAGATTTGTCTGGTAATGACATTGCATTGAAGGTGGTGGAAATTACAGAGAATTGCATTGAATGTGGGTGCTTGTGGGTTTGATGATGAGTGGGAGGGAACAGTGGAGTGAGAGCGGGAGTGCTGTAAATGGAAGAGATGTGGTTGAGAGTTTGGTCAACTGTGGTGGAGGAGAAGCCACGATTAAGGGGAAAAGGACACCTTGAAAGCACTGATGTGAAGGTAATATCAGAGGAGATGCGAGATCCAAGAAAACAATGTAAGAGAGTCCTTTCAGCAAGTGGATCAGAAACATGTGAATCTGATTCAATGGTTGAGTGGACACTAGGTTGTTTATTCTGTGTGTGTCACTAGGACAAAGGTTGGGCTCTGAATGAATGGTGGTTAACTTTAAGGGTTCTAGACAGATAGACGGAGCCACGCTGTGATTGAACGAATGGTGGGACTTTGATGTCATTGGTGGGGGTGAGTTTCTTGATAATGATGGGATAGTGTCATAGAGCGTGTGGTGTGCATGGTCGGTGGTGAGTCTGTTTGGATGGTGCGTGAAGTGGGGGTGAGGCATTGGGTAGTCAGTGTGGTGCAGGGAGGACTCTGGAGGGTGGTGTTGGGAGAGGTTCTGATTGTTTGACACATGGACTAGGGGTGCAAATCTTGGTGGGCAGGGTTGGGAGAGGTGATTGTATGACTGTAGAGGTGGACTAGTGTGGCCTGTGAATAGCTGGTAAGGCTGGTGATGGGGCTCTGATTAGATGGTGGGTGGCCAGACATCAAGAGAGTTCATCTGATGATTTGTGATGTTACTGTGAGCATCTGTGAATTGGCAGCCTGAAGCCTTCGCCAAGGCAGCCCACAACCAGCCCACCAAAGCCAATCACTAACAACACACATTTGTTCCCAGTGTGGTGTCCATTCATTTCAAACTCTTGGTGGAAAGTTAACTCCAGGTGAGGGTCTCAACTGTCAATCCCCAATCCCAGTTCATCCCCCACCTTGTTTCCAACCAGAATTCCTCTTGTTTTTCTTTCCAGTTCTGTTAACTCAGTCCATACAATGTGATATTGCCTGACTGTTTCTGTAATTCACCCATCAGTTCTTTAGATTTTCAGGACATTGGTAATAGAAACTTCTTTCTCTTCCTCTAACTAAATGAGTCTGTCAGGCTATTCATCAGTGGCACTGCAGGATAATTTGTCACATGTCTTTGACCATCAGGCTGTGGAAATAACCAGCTTGGTCAAACCACTGCTTTCTCAGGATTGCAAACGGACTTTGGACCTCCATTGCCTGTCAGCTCTGGAGTTCATGGACTTCCTCTTCAGGACTCTCTCCATCAGGACAGGAGAGGGGGTTCTCTCCTGATTACCAGGACACCTTCACTGATGTTCACAGTGTAGCTGGACCTGTCCTCAGTGGGTGTCTTTGTACGTTGTATGTCTGTGTTCCTTTGGCTGAACTCTGGACAAAATGACAGTTGAATGCCCCATGTTTTCCCAGTTAATATTATTCACAATAATTTAAAATAATTTGAAGCACTGTAGTTGTGATATTGCACCAGTAGCAGAGACACTGATTCAGAGCCCACCATAACCGAGGAGAATTTGCTTTAGTTCGTTAAAGTAACCTGGAATTCAAACACTGCTAGTTGAGAAGATCAGTGATGTGCTACCACTGGATTGTTGTAATCTATCAGGTTCACTGCCCTTTAGGGAGGGAAAATTGCCATTCCTTCCTGCTCTGGTCCTACACAAGACTTCAGAAACAAAGCTGTATGTTTGACTGTGAACTACTCTAGTTGTCCTGAGGTTGAGAAAGATGTTGTAAAAATACAAGTTCATTCTTTTTACTGCAACTGTTCTCCTCTATTCAGACCTCTTGTCCATTCCTGGGTCTTCTACACCCCTCCAATGGCAGCCATACCTTCAGCCTTCCAAGCTGTCAGCATTGGAGTCCTCACCCAGAATCCTTCTGTGTCTCTGTTTCTCCCACCTCTGAAAAGCTGTTCCATAAAACACACATCTTTAACCAAGATTGGGATCAGCTGAACAAACACCTGGATATGGTGAGAGACAGATGTTGCCTCCATTCGTCTGCATTTACAATCCCACTGCTGAGAGCTGCTTCAGTTAGTCAGGAATGATGGCACCAATTGGCCTGTCAGTGTGAAGGCTTTGGAGGTCGTTTGTGGAGGAAGACAAATCGTACAGAGAGAGAGATAAACAGAGAATAGATGCAGAATGTGGATATGAAAAGAGTGATAAACATAGAACAATTACAGCACAATTCAGGCCCTTCGGCCCACAAAGCTATGCCGAACATGTCCCTACCCTAGAAATTACTGGGCTTACCCATAGCCCTCTATTTTACTCAGCTCCACATGCCTGTCTAACAATCTCTTGAAAGACCCTATCGTATCAGCCTCCACCACCATTTCTGGCAGCCCATTCCACACACTCACCACTCTCTGAGTGAAAAACTTACCCCTGACATCTCCCCTATATCTACTCCCCAGCACCTTAAACTTGTCCTCTTGTGGCCACAAATTCAGCCCTGGGGAAAAGCCTCTTTCTACCTACCCTATCAATACCTCTCATCATCTTGTACACCTCTATCAGGTCCCCCCTCATCCGCCGTCTCTCCAAGGAGAAAGGGCTGAGTTCCCTCAACCTACTTTCATAAGGCATGCTCCGCATTCCAGGCAGCATCCTTGTAAATCTCCTCTGCACCCTCTCTATGGCTTCCACATCCTTCCTGTAGTGAGGCGACCAGAACTGAGCACAATACTCCAAGTGGGGTCTGACCAGGGTCCTATATAGCTGCAACAATACCTCTCGGCTCCTAAATTCAATTCCCTGATTGATGAAGGACAATACACCATATGCCTTCTTAACCAGAGTCAACCTGCGCAGCCGCTTTGAGCGTCCTATGGACTCTGACCCCAAGATCCCTCTGATCCTCCACACTGCCAAGAGTCCTACCATTAAGGCTATATTCCGCCAACATTTTTGACCTACCAAAATGAACCACTTCACACTTATCTGGGTTGAACTGCATCTGCCACTTCTCAGCCCAACTCTGCATCGTTTCTATATCCCTCTGTAACCTCTGGCAGCCCTCCAAACTATCCACAACACCCCCAACCTTCGTGTCATCCGCAAACTTACTAACCCTCCCCTCCACTTCCTCATCCAGGTCATTTATAAAAATCACAAATAGTAAGGGTCCCAGTACAGATCCCTGAGGTACACCACAGGTCACCGACCTCCACTCAGAATATGACCCCTCAACAACCACTCTTTGCCTTCTGTGGGCCAGCCAGTTCTGGATCCACACTGCAATGTCCCCTTGGATCCCATGTCTCCTCACCTTCTCCATAAGCCTCGCATGGGGTACCTTATCAAACGCCTTGCTGAAATCCATATACACTACATCTACTGCTCTCCCTTCATCGATGTGCTTAGTCACATCCTCAAAAAATTCAATCAGGCTCGTAAAGCAGGACCTGCCCTTAACAAAGCCATGCTGACTATTCCTAATCATATTATACCTCTTCAAATGTTCATAAATCCTGCCTGTCAGGATCTTCTCCATCAGCTTACCAACCACTGAGGTAAGACTCACCGGTCTATAATTTCCTGGGCTATCCCTACTCCCCTTCTTGAATAAGGGAACAACATCCACAACCCTCCAATCTTCCAGAACCTCTCCCGTCTCCATGGACGATGCAAAGATCATCGTCAGAGGCTCCGCAATCTCCTCCCCCGCCTCCCAGAGCAACCTGGGGTACATCTCATCCGGTCCCTGCAACTTATCTAACTTGATGCTTTCCAAAAGGTTCAGCACCACCTCTTTTCTAATATCTATATGCTCAAGCTTTTCAGGCCGCTGCAAGTCCCCACTACAATCCCCCAGATCTTTTTCCGTGGTGAATACTGACATAAAGTATTCATTAAGTACCTCCGCTATTTCTTCCGGATCCGTACACACTTTCCCACTGCTGCACTTGATAGGCCCTATCCTTTCACATCTCATCCTCTTACTCACCAGATGCCTCACCAGAAGATTTACCAGATCCTGATCCCACCCACCCTCTTCAGCTGACTGTCAGTCATCAGTAAAGCAATGGCGGCTGCCATCTGTGGTGCTATAAAATGGGACCTGCTCATAAATGAACTGCTCACCGATGCTCAGCTTGAGTTTCCTCAGGACCACTCAGTTCCAGTTCTCAATGGGGCTTTGTTCCCAGCATGGACGATAAAGGCAGAAATGTAGAGATGAGACGAGACCCAGCACAGTCTGTACATCGGTGAGACCAAGTGCAGACTCAGTGACCGCTTTGCCGAGCAGCTACGCTCCATCCTCCGATGGCCATTTCGAAGTCCCTGATGCAAGCCATTTTTATTCCCCTCGCCATTCCCACTTGTCTGTCCTCAGTCTCCTCCACTGCCAGAGGCCCAATGCAAGCGAGAGGAACAGCAGCTCATATTCTGCCAGCATAGTCTACAACCTGACAGCATGAACACTGAATTCTCCAAATTCAGGTAACCTGCTCTCCTTCTCTCTCCACCTGGTCTACCCAGTTCCTCCTAAACACATCCAACCAGCACCCCCGCACCCCCAGCCCCTAATCACCCTGTAATCACCCCTCCTTCCGCTACTCCAACTGCCCATTGTCTGCACACTCTTCTCACTGGGTCCCCCGACCCCACCGTTCCCATCTGCCCACCCACCTCCCTTATTTGGCTCCACCTTCCTTTCGTACTGGATTCCATCATCTGCGGCCTGCTGTTGCTTCCACCTATCACCTCCCGGCCCCTGTTGCTGTCTTCACTCTGCCCTCCTCCATCTGCTGATCACCACTCCTTCCCTGGATCCACTTGTTGATGACCAATTCTTGCTGCACCCCTTACCCTTGCCTCTTTATCCTGGCTGTCTCCCCTCGACTCTTATAATCCTATCCCCAAGAATCTTCTCCCATAATTTCCCTGCCACTGATGTGAGGCTCACCTGCCTGTAATTTGCTGAATAATCCCAATGCCCTTCTTAAACCAAGGAACAACATTGGCTATTCTCCAGTCCTCTGGGACCCCACCTGTCATTAAAGAGGATAAAAAGATCATCTGTTCTCGCCCACCCATCCCCCTCACCTCTTTATACTGGCAATCTCCCCTCTACTCTTTTAGTCCAGATGAAGGACTCGACCAAAAATGTCAACTGCCCATTTCCCTCCACAACGTCAAACTTGGACCATTTCCAACACCTCTCTCTCCTTTCTTGATGTCTCTGTCTCTATCTCAAGAGACAGTTATGACAAACCCACTGACTCCCACAGCTACCAAGACTGCACATCCTCCCATCCTGTCTCTTGTCAGGATGCAATTCATTTCTCTCAGTTTCTCCACCTCTGCAGCGTCAGTTCTCGAGATGTCTTCCTTTTTGAGAAAAAAGGGCTTCCTCCCCATTGCCACACGGTGGTTGGTGGAGCCCTTACCCACATCTCCTCCATTTCCCACACCTGCTCTCACTCCAGCTCCCCCCAGACAGAGCAGGGAGAGAGTTCCCTTGGTCCTTTGGATTTCACCTCACTTGCCTCCACATCCAGCAATTCATTCTTCGACATGTTGAACAGTTACAACAGGATCCCACCACTAGTAACATCTTCCCCTCCCCACCCCTGTTTGCTTTCCGGAGGGACCACTCCCTCCGCGATTCCCCGGTTTGCTTCTACCTCCCCCTCCCAGGCATTTTCCCTGCAATCGGAGATGGCATCACATCTGTCCTTCCATCTCCTCCCTCACCACCATCCAAAGACATAAACAGCCTTTCCAGATGAGGCAGAGATTTACACGCACCTCCTCCAGTGTTGTCCATTGCATTCAGTGCTCTAAATGTGGCATCCTCTACGTCAGTGAGACCAAATGCCGACTCAGTGACCGGTTTAACAAACACCTGCACTTCATCTGCCGTGGCCATCTGGAGCTCCCACTTGCAAGTTATTTTAATTCCCCTCCCCGTTCCCACTCCAACCCGTCTGTGCTTGGCCTCATTCACTGCCAGTGTGAGGCCAAACGCAAACTGGAGGATCAGCGCCTCATATTCCACCTGGGTAATCTGCAACCCAATGGTAGGAATGCTGAAATCTCCAATTTCAGGTAAGCTTCTCCCACTCTGTCCCTCCTATCTCCTCCTGATCTACCCAGGTCCTCTCTCTCATTCTTCTTTCAAACACCGCACCTCACCCCCCCCCCCCAACCCACCAGCCCCCTATCATCAAGTTTCTTCCCCTCCCCCACCTGCTCCATTTGCCCAACACCCTCATACTGTTCCCACTGGGTCCCCCCACCCCTTCCCCCACCACCCAACTGTTCCCATCTGCCCACTCCACCTCCCTTATTTGGTTCCATGCTCCACCTTCCTTTCCATTATCTACAGCCCTTCATTGCCTCCATCCATCACCTCTCAGCCTCTGTTGCTATTTCCACCCTTCCCTCTCCCATCTGCCAATCAACCACTGCTCACCTGGATCCACCCACCACTTGCCAGCTCATGCACCATCTCTCCAGCTCTCGCTCTCTGCTCTTTATACTAGCTATCTCTCTTTCAGTCCAGATGAAGGTTCTCAACCTAAAACATTTGACTGTCCATTTCTCTCATAAGATGCTGCTCGACCTGTTGAGTTCCTCCAGCAGCTCATTTTTTTGCTCCAGATTCTGGCATCTGCAGCCACATGTGTCTCCGTACAAAGATCATTGATGGGGTGTGGGTGTCACAGACAAAGTTGGCAAAGATTGCCCACCCCCTTGACCCAGCAACCTGCTCTGTTCAAGGTCATTTCAGAGACACAGTAAACAGAGAAGCCATATTGCTGTAGATGTGGGGTCACATAGCGATCAGGCTGGGTAAGGGCATCTTTCTCCCAAAACTTGATGCTCATATTTCTCGGACAAGCTCTTCATTCCAGGATTATTTAATTTACTGAATTTGAATTCCCGGCTGCCTTGGATGGATTCAACATTTGCCTCTGGATCACTGGTCCAGGAACAGATCCACAAACCAGTCCAACTCACTCAACCCATCTCATTATCCTATTCCCTCCCACCCCCAACATTTCAGCACCTTTTACCATTTCCCTCCCCCACCATCTGAGCCTCTCTCATTGACCGAGCCCTGACCATTTAACCTCATTACACCATCATACTTCCAAACATTTCACCCTTCCCTGCATCGGACCCCCTGCTATTCAACCTCATCTTGATTTCTTAACCAACTGCCAGCCTTCAGCTCCATCTTAGCTGCTTCCTCCCCTGCCATTTTACCTCTTGGTGTCTCTGGAGGCTGATCTGTGATATAATTTCAAAGTGAATTGAGGGAAGATGCAGTGGGAATCCTCACGCTCTGCAATAGGTGGGGCACGAGCTGCTTTATGGAACAGCAGGTGGTTAGTTTGAGAGCTGGTGCACTCCTTTCACCATTTACAATGAGCTTCTTCGTACTTCTGAGAAAAGCTCTCCTCGTTCTCTCCCAAATATGAGTGACCAAGGACCAGAGATTCCCATGTTGAGGGAATATTCCACATTTTTAAAAGGCTTTGAGAACGTTCTTGAATTGCTTCCTCTGTCCACTTTCGAACCACTTGCAGTGAAGGAGCTGAGAGTGACTGCGAGTCTGGTATCAGGAAAGTAAATAATGTGGTCGGCTATTGCAGCCCTCTGAGTGTAATTAGAACCTCAGTGCTATCATGAAATTTGGTTGTTGTCCTGGGGAGGTGATGCTGAGGTTGGTTCACTTACCCTGTCTGTGAACTTGAAGGCTTTTGCAGGGACAGCATTGGTGGTATCTGTCCAATAAGATGCCTGCTGAAGGAAGTCAGTGTCTCAGGAATGTACAGGAGGGGGCAGATCACTGCTGACTGGTAAACCATGAGCTTTGAGCTGGGTTTGGAAGGTCGAGATGTTCAAACACTGATTTGGAGTTTCATCATCAATTCTCTGAGGAAGCTCCTAAGGTTTGGGAAGTGGTCCATGTTTTCCAGAGTCTCGTCATGGACCTCCATTGCTAAGTGCTATAATTGTGCAGCAAGGCAAGTTGGGAGAGGACCTATGTTTTGGGAATGGTTGTTGCAAGACCATTCATACATTTCAGTGATGCTGACTTGGAGCTTGGCCCCTGAACCTGCATATACAGAAGCATTGTCTGTGTACAGTAGCTCACTGGATGAGGTTAGTGTGGACATTCGCTCTGTTGTGAAGGTGATGTGCATTACGGAATTTCCCTGTTGTTGTGCGGATCAGCTCCACTGCAGCAGGATACTCCAGTGTTCAGAAGAATTATATGGATAACCAGTTGCCATGGGTCACTAACCAGGATCCTCGTGACTTGAAGGTTTTATCCTGCACCAGATGTTGGCATTGCCACCAAGGCCGGCAATTTCCTTGTCCATTTGTAATTGTCTTTGAGCCAATTGGATGGAAAGACTTTGGTATCTTGCAATAATAACCTGCAACCAGCAGGGATCAGAGGAACCTCCAACAACTGAGGCTTCAGTCAAACTGGCTGCTGTAAGAGTAACCGACAGCCACTGGGTGTCAGTGTAACAGTGCCATGCGCTTGAAAGTCTGACCTGATTTGATTTTCCAAAATGCAACATCTCTCACTTATCTAAATTAAACTCCATTTACTGTTCCTCACTGCACTTACTCAGCTAATCAAGATCCCCCTGTAATTTTTGATAACCACCTTCACTGTACACTATACCACTTATTTTACTGGTCTCGTGCACAGTGTCATCAGCAAACTTAATAACCATGCCTTGTACTTTCTTATTGCAATTGTTGATATAGATGGCAAACTACAAAGGGCCCAGCACTGACCCCTAAGGAACATCACTTGTCACGGGCTTCCACTCTGAGAAACAACCTTCCACCGTCACTCTCTGCTTTCTACAGTCAAGCCAATTCTGTATCCAATTCACCAGCTGTCCCTAGATTCCATGCAATCGTACCTTCCTGAGCAGATTACATTGTGGAACCTTATCAAAGGTCTTACCGAAGTCCATACAGACCATGTCCACTGCCCTGCCCTCATCGACCTTCTAGGTCAAGTCATCAAAAAATTCAATTACATTCGTAAGACATAATTTCACACACAAAGCCATGTGGACTACCCCTAATCAATCCTTGTCTTTCCAGATGCATGTACGTCTTGCATTGAGCATCGAACTTTACAGCACAGTCCAGGCCCTTCGCCCTTGATGTTGTGCCGACATTTTATCCTGCTCTAAGATCTATCTAACCCTTCCCTCCCACATGGCTCTCCATTTTTCTATCATTGATGTGGCTATCTAACAGTCTCTTAAATGTCCCTGATGCATCTACTCCCACAATCTCTGTCGGCAGTGCATTCCATTCACCTACCACTCTGTGTCTAAGAAGAAAAAAAAATTGCCTCTGACATCCCCCTTATACATTCCTCCAATCACCTTAAAATTATGCCACCTCGTATTAGCCATTTTCACCCTGGGAAAAAGTCTCTGACTGTCCACTTGATCCATGTCTCCTACCATCTTGTACACCTCGATCAAGTCACCTCTCTTCCTCCTCTCCAAAGAGAAATGCCCTAGCTCACTGAACCTATCCTCATAAAACGTGCTCTCCAATCCAGGCGGCATCCTGATAAATCTCCTCTGCACCCTCTCTTAAGCTTCCACATCCATCCTACAATGAGGCAACCAGAACTGGACACAATACTCCACGTGTGGTCTAGCCAGAGTTCTATAGAGTTGCAGTATTACCTCCTGGCTCTTGAACTCAATACCCCAACTAATGAAGGCCAACACACCATACGTCTTCTTAAGAACCCTATTGACCTGCGTGGCAACCTTGAGGGATCTATGGTCATGGACCACAAGATCCCTCTGTTCCTCCACACTGCTAGGAGTCCTGCCATGAACCTTGTATTCTGCCGTCAAATCCGATCTTCCAATGTGTATCACTTCACACTTTTCCAGGTTGAACTCCATCTGCCACTTCTCAGCCCAGGTCTGCATCCTATCAATGTCCTGTTGCAACCTACAGCAACCTTCATGTCATCAGCAAACTTACGAAGCCACCCTTCCACATCCTCATCCAAGTCATTTATAAAAATCACAAAGGGCAGGGGTCCCAGAACAGATCCCTGCGGAACACCACTGGTCACGGACCTCCAGGCAGAATACACTCCATCTACCACCACACTCTGTCTTCTATGGCATGCTATGTCATCGCCGGAAGCACGGCGACACTTGCGGGCTGCCCCCAGAACACTACGCAGAAAGATGTATTTCACTGTGTGTTTCATGTGACTATCTTATCCATGGGTGAGCCGATTCTGATCCCTCAGAATCCTCGCCAGCAACTTGCCTCCCATTTACTGATCTATAGTTCCCAGGTTTTTCTTTGCAGCCCTTCTGAAATAAAGGCCCAAAATTTGCTGCCCTCCAGTCTACCGGCACCTTATCTGTGGCTAACGATGATGCAAATATCAGTGTAAGTGAGGAGTAGAATCTTAGGGGGGAGTCAGGTGGAGACAATTAATGAAAATGTGGGGAGAATTAAAATAATGGGATGAACGTAGTTAATGGTTGGTGCAGGCTCACTGGGCTGAAGGGCCTGTTTCTGTCCTCTGTCACTTAGGGAACAGTGCAGACAGGGAAGAGAAGCCCTTGTAAGTGTTCCTGCGGCTAACTATGGAAAGAGGTTAGTGTGACCCCACTCAGCTAAACAGAACAGGAGAGAAGGCAGCAGAGACTGGGATGGACAAATATTTAAAACCCTTTTGACGACTCAAGTAGACTCGGATAAACTTTGTCACCGTCACATAAAATGTAATGGTGTCTTTTTTCAGGGGAATTGTTTATTTCTGCAAAGCAAATGTTATGGGGCAACAGGGCCTGTATGAATTTATTCACATGGGCTCCTGGTCAGGGTGGAGAGTCAACGTAATAGTGAGATGGGATGTCTTCCTGCTACTGGATTTGTTCAGTAAATCTCTAACTTCCTCAGCTCTGGTGAACGGCACTGACTTGAAATATTAGTTTGTTTCTCTCTGCACAGACACTGCCTGTTCTGTATTTCCATGAGGTTTGATTTCTGACTTGCAACATGTGCAGTTATGTTTGTATCGGTGGTGATTTCATTCTACCTGTTGGAGCCCAGGTGCCAATTTGGACTGAAGCTAATTTGACAGAAAGGATTTGTTACCTTGCAATAATAACCTGCAACCACTGGGGATCAGAGGAACCTCCAAATATTGAGGCTTCAGTCAAACTGGCTGCTGTATTAGTCACTGACACCACTGGGTGTCAGTGTAACAGCCAGAGAGAGAGGGGCTGCTGGAGGGTGTGGGTGAGGCAGTGCACAGGAGGATTCCACTGCACCAGGAGGTCCTGAGACTGCAGGAGCTCTTCAGATAAATATGTCGCATTGGAAGTGACAGACAGGGAAAGGGCAGGGTATTAACTCACCAGTTAGTAACTCACTGACAGGGCAGAGCTTTACAACAGGATGTAACGGACATTTTCTACTCTTCTTGTTTCCTCTCGTTGTGTTTTTCTGACAGTGCATCATTATTTTTCCCACTCTTTCTCTCTCCTTTTCTCTTTCTGTTTCTCCTTCAGTTCTTCCAATTCCATCTCCATTCTTCTCTTGGTCAGGCACTTTCTTGGTCTCTGTTTCTCTCTTTCTCTCACTTTCTCTCTCTCTTTCTTGGTCTCTCTTTCCTTCAGTCTCTCTTCTGCTTTACCTTCTCCCTTTCAGGCTCACTATATCTGACCCATTCTCTCTCTCCATCTTGTTCTTTCTCCTCTCCCCATCACTTTCTCCAACCCAGCCTGACTCTCTCTCCTTCTCCCCTCCCTCTGTGCTGTGTTCCCCTGTTTAAAGCTGTCAGGGATTGAAAACCTGCCCTTCTCCCTTGCCTGTCATGTCATTTTATTTCATACCCTTTGGATGTGATTTCCTTCAAATCTGAGGGGGAATGCAGACCTGAATCACAGTGATTTCTGTTCTTCCCACACACTGCTGCCTCGCTGTGCTCTGATTTTGTTTTCTGCTCTCTTGCATATTGTAATACTGAAAGAGACTTTCTTGTGACTCAGCCCTTGTTCATCATCAAGGACTATTGTGGCTCATTTGTGTCCATGGTTGGCCTGCAGTGCAAAATAATTGGACAGTTTCACCTGACAGCAACTTCTTGCATTTACAGATGGGCTTTAATATAGCAAATCATCACAAGGTGTTTCACAGCATAAATCAAATGCCAGGACACAGAAGGAGATGGAGTGGCAGGTGAGCAACAATCTGGTCAAAAAGGAGTCTGGAGGCAATACCATAATCTAACAGGATGAAATGCTGAAATGGTTTGGACCACAACTTACTGACTCATTGAGAAGTCTGACTCAGTGATGAAAGAGTGAAGGGCACGGAAATGATGTCTGTAATATGGATTTCAAGGGGAAGAGCAAGATACAGTTTAAAGTTAATGAGAATGAATCTTTAGACTGTTGAGGAAGTTCCTCAAAACAGTAATTGACAGTAGACTGGATTCCCATATGGAGCAGGGTGAGAGGAAAGTCAGGACTCGTTTTAGAATGAATTCATGGCAAAAGTCAGGAAAGTTCAAGGTCTTGCATCTATGGATTTAAGAGTGAATGTCAAATATACCCTCAGCTCTATCACCAGTCCTACACTGCAACTGAGTTTGTGTTGATTTTTCCAGCTTGTCTGTTGGATAAGTAGATCAGCACTTAAACCTGAGAATATAAAATTTCTCAAACAACAAGTCAGTACCCTTTCTGCACCTTCCTGGGAACAGTTAATTGCAGGTTCTGTGCGATCTATCCATTTCACCTTCCCAGAGTTGACCCAGAATTTAAAGAGACTCAAATCCAGTTACAGTGAAATTATTTTATTCAAGATGAACCCAAAAATCTAAAAGCAAGTTACTGACACAAGGCTGTTACAGGAATAAAATTATACACATTTCACTGTCCAGATGCCAGAAAGAAAGGTTTTGCAGATGTCTATCCTCGCAGACCTCATCAGCAGACAACCTTTCATCTTCCCTTGGATTACATTTTATTGATTCTCTTCGAATACCCAAGCTTGTAATCCCTTAATCTGCAGGGCCTGTGAACTTCCAGGCCAATCATAACCCCCAGCTCCCACAGTGATCCACAGCTGATTGTGGTCTGTGATTCTGCTTCAGTCTTAACCTTGATTCACCAAGCAACCTTGGTTCTCATCAGCAAACATTAGCTTGACCATGTTATACAGGGATCCTGCTCATTGCCTTTTGTAATGTTGACAAGGCAGTCCTTGCAACTTTTTGTTTGTCCTTATTTTCTGCTTTAATGCTGCCAATTTCCAACTATCTGATCACCTTAACTGCAGTCATCAGGGTGCAGTTCTGCGATCAGTTTGAGCAGACACACAATAAGCTGTTGGTGGGAGACTCACAACTGCTTCAGAACCTAAAATGCAGGTGTACTTGCATGTGAACTGCTCACTCCCACTACATAATCAATCAATCAGTAACAGTCAATCATCATCACTGTGAGCCTGTTTCTTACACGTGGTTAATGTTCTGAAATGAGAAGAGGATCTTGCTATCTGTGGATCATTTGCCCATTGGTTTCGATTTCTTCTGTCCCATTTGGTTTGGTAAACGTGAACCTGTTGGTTGGTGCAAAGCACAACATTAGAATTGTATTTCCATACGTAAAGAAGTGTTTATTCTATTTAGTAACAGGGCTCCACTGGGAGGGCCCCCTGCTCAAATTAAACCTGCCTGTGAAACCTGAGAGGAAGTGTAAGGAGAAGGACTGAGTCTTAATGTTATCGCAGAGTTTCAGACATCTGTCAGATATCAATAACAAATGGTTACTGAGCTTCAAGTGAACATAGAACAGTGCAGCACATGAACAAGCCCTTCAGTCCATGATGTCTGTGCCAACTATGATGACAAGTTAATCTAAACCTATCTGCCTGCACACGATCCGTGTCCCTCCATCACCGGAATGTTCATGTCCCTGTCTAAGTGCCTCTAAAATGCCACCATTGTGTCTGCTTCCACCAGGACCCATGGCAGTGTGTTCCAGGCACCAACCACTCTCTGTGAAAATAAAACATACCCCACATATTTCCTTTAAACTTTCCACCTCTCACTTTAAAACTCTCTCTTCTACCATCTTACATTTCTGCCCTGGGATAAAGACTCTGCCTGTCTGTCCTATCTGTGCCTCTCATCATTTTATAAACTTCTATCACGTGACCCCTCAGCCTCCGACACTCCAGAAAAACAATCCAAGTTTGTCCAACCTCTCCTTGTAGCTAATACTCTCTAATCCAGGCAACGCACTGGTGAACCTCTTCTGGACCCTCTCCAAGGCCTCCACCTCTTTCTTGTAATGGGGCAACCAGAACTGAGAGATCATGAAGTTCCACCCAGGTTAATGCAAATGTGAAAACCTGTGTTTTCCTTTGGACAAAAAGCAATCTCTGCACTCCTCCTACTCAGTCCCATGACATTCTCTTGGCAGGGTCACTGTCTCCTTGATGCTGTAATGTACTGGATGCAACATTGGGGCTCTTTTCTGTGGAAACAGAAGGAAATTTTGACTTCATTAGTGACAGAAGTGGAAGGTTTAGATGCTCAAATTAACCCTGTATAAAAGGTTCATGAGAAGGTTGAAGGGGAAGGCATATTTCCACCTCCAAGATGATGAAAATATTTGATAGGGTGGAGGAAAAAGATGTTTCAGTCTGCAGGGGGACTAAAACCAGTGTAAATAATCACCAATAATCCCATCTGGATAATTCTTTATCCAGAGAGTGGGGAGAATGTGGAACTCTGCCACAGAAGTGAATGTGGGGAAAGGGAACAGAAGGAGACGTTAACCCAGTTGGACGATGATGGAGCGGCTGCAGGCTCCTGTGGACAATAAACACTGGAATGAAATAGCTGCTCTGAATCTGCTCCTGTGCCGTATGTTCAATGTAAGTCTGTGTAGTGCCAGAGTCACAGGGAGGAACAACATCAGTTCCCGTCTTCCTCTCCCACCCTCCTCCATCTTTTCCCGTCTTTCTCTCTCCTCCCTTCACCAGCTCTTTGCACATCCATGTTGTTTCTCTCTCATTTCCTCTTCCCCCCCATCACCACCTCCTCTCTTCCTCCCCCTTTCCATTCCCTCCCACTTCATGTCTCTTGTGCTCTGACTCCTTCACTCTCTCTGCATGTTCCCTCTCTTTATTTTTCCTTCATTTTTCTCTCCATCACCCACTCCCAAACTCTCTCTCAGGAGCTGCTGTTTCCCAGCGGCAGCAGTTGGCTCCCAGACCTGTGACCTGCGGTCTGGTATGTCAGATCATCAGGCTCGGGTAACTTCTGCCTTATGTCTCAGCTCAGAATGGGAGACAGAGCTGGAAAGGGACAGTCAGCTGTGAGATTTTTATCTGACAGCCATAAACCCAGATAGTTTTAGAACCATAGAACCATAAAACAATACAGCACAGTACAGGCCCTTCGGTCCACCATGTTGTGCCGACCATCTAACCACACCTAAGCCTATCTAACCTCTTCCTCCCACATATCCCTCTGTTTGAAGTTCCTCCATATGCTTATCTAACAATCTTTTGAACTTGACCAATGTATCAGCCTCCACCACCACCCCAGGCAGTGCATTCCATGCACCAACTACTCTCTGGGTAAAAAAAACCTCCCTCTGACATCTCCTTTGAACTTCCCACCCATTATCTTATAGCCATGCCCTCTTGTAAGAGACACTGGCTGTCCACTCTATCTATTCCTTTTAATATTTTGTATACCTCTATCAAGTCTCCTCTCGTCCTCCTCCTCTCCAGTGAGTAAAGTCCTAGCTCCTTTAGTCTCTCCACATAATCCATACTCTCCAATCCAGGCAGCATCCTGGTAAATCTCCTCTGCACCCTCTCCAACGCCTCCACTTCCTTCCTATAATGAATAATGAGGCGACCAGAACTGGACACAGTACTCTAAGGGTGGTCTAACCAGAGTTTTGTAAAGCTGCATCATCACTTTGCGGCTCTTAAACTCGATCCCACGACTTATGAAAGCTAACATCCCATAAGCTTTCTTAACTACCCTATCCACCTGTGAGGCAACTTTCAGTGATCTGTGGGATGAACCCCCAGATCCTTCTGCTCCTCCACACTGCCCAGAATCTTGCCATTAACCTTGTACTCTGCCTCTGGAGTTAGTCCTTCCAAAGTGTCCCACCTCACACTTCTCCAGATTGAACTCCATCTGCCACTTGTCAGCCCAGCTCTGCATCCTCTCAATATCCCTCTGTAAGCTTTGACAGCCCTCCACACTGTCCACAACACCACCTATCTTTGTTGTCTGCAAACTTGCTAAACCACCCACCCACCCCCTCATCTAAGTCATTAATAAATATCACAAAAAGTAGAGGTCCTAGAACTGATCCTTGTGGGACACCACTAGTCACAGCCCTCCAATCCGAATGCACTCCCTCCACCACAACCCTCTGCTTCCTACAGGCAAGCCAATTCTGAATCAACATGGCCAAGTCCCCCTGGATCCCTTGGCCTCTGACCTTCTGAAGAAGCCTACCATGTGGAACCTTGTCAAATGCCTTACTAAAATCCATGTAGACCACATCTACTGCACTACCCTCATCAATCTTCCTGGTCACCTTCTCAAAGAACCCTATCAAGGCTCATGAGGCAAAATCTTCCCTTCACAAAGCCATGCTGGCTGTCCCTAATTAGTCCATGTTTCTCCAAATGCTCATAGATCCTATCTCTTAGAATCCTTTCTAACAGCTTACCCACCACAGATGTAAGGCTCACTGGCTGGTAATTCTCTGGACTATCCCTACTACCTTTTTTGAATAAGGGGACAACATTTGCCACCCTCCAATCCTCCGGTACCATTCCTGTGGAAAACGAGGACTTAAAGATCCTAGCTAATGGTTCAGCAATCTCCTCCCTCACCTCACGCAGCAGCCTGGGGAATAATCCATCAGGCCCCGGGGACTTATCGGTCCTAATATTTTCTAACAGCTCCAACACATCCTCTCTCTTGATATCTACATGCCCTACAACATTACCCTTACCAACATTGTCCTCAGTTTCATCAAGAACCCTCTCCTTGGTGAATACTGAAGAGAAGTATTCATTGAGAACCTCACCCACTTCCATAGCTTCCAGGCACATCTTCCCACCTTTAATCGGACCTACCTTTACTCTAGCCATCAGTTTTAAACAAACTTTAATGAATACGGGCAACTGGTAGGTGTAGGCATGTTTGTCTGAAAGGTTTCAGCTGTGACGACAAGCATAAGGAGGGAAACTGCCCAGAGTAACAGAGGTTGTTGTTTGGTGAGCTCTTGTTTCAATTGAGCTGTTGTTTCAACTGTGACAAAGGACTGACACAGATTCCATAAGGGAAAGACCAATCCTATTGGACAGAGAGGAAAGGTGGAAAGTTTGCTTTGTGTTCAGAGACCACTGGCAGGTTTGGCATTTGATCCTATGGATGAATTTGAACCAAAGGTCCCAATGTTCATCAGTTACTGGGGAACACAGGGATACAAAGTGGTGGACATTATGCTGCTATGCAATAGAGCTCTGAATACATCACATCTGGGGCACTTGCTGTTATTCTGGGCATCACCACTCAGGACGACGTACTGTCCTCGTGGGGGGTGGCCCAGGGCCAGCAGAGTGGTGCTGGGAATGGAGACACAAGAAATTCTGTAGATGCTGGAATCTGGAGCAATATACAGAAAGTGCTGGAGGAACTCAGCAGGTCAGGCAGCATCTATGGAGGGAAATAAACAGTTGATGTTACAGGCCGAGACCCTTCGTCAGGACTGGAAAGGACGAGAGCAGACCCCAGAATAAGAAGGTGGGAAGGGGAGGACCACACGTAAGCAGGGGTAGGTGTGTTCAGGTGATAGGCGAGTCCAAGTGAGAGGGGAAGGTAGGTGGGTGGGGGAGGGGGGAAGATGTAATAAGCTGAGAGGTGATGGGTAGAAGAGGCAAAGGGCTGAAGAAAAAGGAATCTGGTAGGAGAGGGCAGTGGACCATGGAATAAAGGAATTTGGGGGGGGGGGGTGGTTGGGTGGGAGGGAGAACAAGAAAGAGTGGGGTTACCGGAAGTTAGAGAAATCGATGTTGAGGCCATCAGGTTGGAGACTCCCAAGGCGGAACATGAGGTGTTGTTCCTCCAACCTCTGTCTGGCCTCAATATGGCAGTAGAGGAGGCCATGGATCGACGTCAGTCTGGGAGTGGGATGTGGAATTGAGGTGGGTGGCCACCGGGAGGTCCTGGCTGTTGTGGCAGACAGAGCAAGGGTGCTCGACTGGGACTGGTACGGTTAGAACATTAGGTCTGGTCTTGTGTTCCCTGAAGTGTGGAAAATTAAAGGCTGGTGTAATTGGGGAGTTTAAAATCATTGAAGAGCGCAGAAGAGTAACAGAGAGAATCTGTTATCTCTCCTGTGGATTTCAGAGCCAGGATATTCAGGGCACTGGAAATCAGGAACTCTCTTGGAAAACTGCCAAGGCTGGAGTCAGTTGAAAATTTCTACATTGATAGTATTTTGTTAGATTTATTCAAGGATGTGGAGCCAAGGTGGGTAAATGGAGCTCAGATGCAGGTCTGCATCAGTGGGAATAGACTGGAGGGCTGAACAACCTCCTGACACTCGATGCATGGGACAGATTTGAACAGAATCTCTGTGAGCAGCTGCTGATTTACCAAAAGCACATTTCATATTTTCATTGTTGACGGGTGTGTGAAACTGTGCCGTGATCTGGGGTCTATTTTCTTCTCAGACTTCCTGAGATGGCAGCTTGACTTAATCTGAACAGGGGGCCTCCCAGAGGGAACAGACTTACTATAAAGAATAAGCAGCAACTTGAGGTATGGAAATGTGTTTCTGATTTCAGGACCAACACCAAGAAACAATTCTTGTGTTACCGAAAAGGGGACTGACTATTGGGACTAGAAGTCTGAAGGGAGAAGGGGGTAAAGACACATGCGCCATTCAAACATGGAGAACATCTGTCTTTGAGGGAGATAAAGTGCTGCCTTGAACTGAATCAAATTATTAGGTTCAACTGGGAAGAAAACAGATGTGTCTCAGATTTATGGTGTTGCGTAATTATGCTGAAAACAGGAAAATTTGTGTTCTGACCTGATCCCACTGAACTGGGCATACCAGCTGAACTGTTCCAGTACAGATACAACACTGACACCTACACAATAATCTGAAACATTGCCCAAGTATGCCCCATTCTCAAAGAACCAGACAATTCTAATCAGTTAATTAGTGCCCAACCAGTCCACTCAATCTTCTGTAAAGTAATGGAAGCCATAATCAACAGTATTGACAATTGGCACTGACTCACCAAATAACCTAATCACCAGTGACCAGTTTAGATTTTGCTGGGACCACTTGGTTCGTCACCTTGTCACAGCCTTGCTCCAAGCATGGATCAAAGAGCTGAATTCCAGAGATGAGGTCACACTGTCCGCCTTTGACAACAAAGCAGCATTTGAATGAGTTTGGCATCAAGGTGCCCTGGTAAACTGCTCATTGGGTATCAATGGGTAAACACTCCAATGGTTGGAGTCATGCCTCACACAAAGGAAGATAGTTTGGTTGCAGGGTCTATCATCCCAACCCCAGGATATCACAGGACAACACAGATCACTGTAGCCCAATAGACAAAGAGTTTTGTGTTAGATTTTAAAATCCTGCTTTTCCGTGATGAATTGAACTTTGTGCTGGTGCATTGAAGACGATGGGGAATTTCATCACTGACCTCTGGCTCTGCTGAGAGGTGAGTCCTGAGTTATGGAAAACAGCTCACATTTTCTAGGTTCATGTTTTTACTGCCTTCTTATCAGAAAGTTTCACAGCAAGACCCAGGAAAATCTCCTTCCACAGCCTGTGGGCTTTCTACACTGTCCCAGTCTCAACCCAGCCATTTAATTTCCTTCCACATTCCATGTGCACTCTCCCTTACTGTGGAATCTCTCCTTTTATGTTATCTGCTCGGCCTTAGAGGGAACATAGAACAGTACAGCACAGGCATGAGACCTTAGGCCCACCGTGTCTGAACCGACCATGATGCCAATTTAAACCAACACCATCTTCCTGCACATGGTCCCATCGCTCTATTTGCTGCCTGTTTACAGACCTCCATTCAGAATGAAACCCCTCCACCATTACCCTCTGTCTTCTATGATCAAGTAAGTTTGAATATAACCTACCAAGTCATTCTGGATCCCAAGATCTCTGAGAGCAGCCAAACATATCTGTACAGTGATATCTGTGCACTGACTGGTGTCTCACAGTCCCTCTCCCTCAGTGGGGATATCTGTGCATTGACCGGTGTCCCTCAGTCCCTCTCTCTCTCAGGGGGATATCTGTACACTGACTGGTGCCTCTCAGTCCCTCTCTGGGTGTTTCCGTTTACACAGGCGGTTCAACAGTGAAGTTCCTGAATGGAGCAGAATGTGACAGATCTTTAGTCCAGATCTGATCACTGCCGCTGACCTGCCCCCTTGTTGTGGAGACAAACATCTTTTGGAGAATTGAAATCGCTGCTGGGGGAGGGGACAGGAAGCTGCGCCTCGGGTTTCAGTGGGTGGCGGCCTGTTCAAGCCGCGGCTCCTCTCTCACCCACAGCCCACGTCCCTACAGCGCTCACTGCGGCTCCCGACAAAGCCGGCCCGAGCTGAAGCCGCCGATTTCTGGAGTGTCCGAGTCTGGCTCAGTGCACAGGGCGATGGGGGTCGCTCCTTATCTCTGTCTCCTTCTGTCCTGTCTGGCAGGTGGGTGTCCCCGCCGCTTGTGCCCCACCCGGGGCCCGGCTGCTTCTCGAAGGCTCTGTGACCCTCTGCCCGTGGAACTGTTTATTAAAGTCCGCTCTTTTTTATTGACAGGTGTGCGGTCCGACGTCGTGCTGACACAGCCCGCCTCAGCGGTGGTAAAGCCCGGGGCGTCCCACAGACTGACCTGTGAGGTCAGTGGGTTCGATCTCAGCAGCTACTACATGCATTGGGTGAAGCAGGTCTCCGGGAGAGGGCTGGAGTGGCTGGTGCAGTATTACTCCGAAAGTAGCAACAATTACGCGCCTGGAGTCCAAGACCGGTTCACCGCTTCCAAGGACCGCAGCAACTTTTATTTGCAAATGAACGACCTGAGACTGGACGACACGGCCACCTATTACTGTGCGAGAGATATTGCTGGGAGGGGGTATGGAGCACGGCGGTGGGGAGCTGAACACAAACTGGTGCCGACAAGTGAGCGTCTGCAGCGCAGCCTGTCTCCAGCGACTCCGCATTGCTGCTTCCCAGAGTCAAACACCTGAGGCCTGACTCGGACGGCTGGGGGCAAATGTCCATTTCTGGGCAATGAAAAGCCCAAAAAGAGGCGATTGTGTTTCTGGGCGACGGCGGGGGCCGGTGTCCGCAGACAGGACAACGGCAAAAATGCCTCTTTATTCCCACTGCCGGAAGAGAGCAGCGCGGAGTTTGGGAGGGAAACACAGGGAGCGGCTGCTCCCGGTCCGGACACGGTTCATGTTGACACTTTGCTGGGATTGTTGGATGTGACGGACAAGTGAAGTTACTGCATTGGGACAGTGGGGAGACGCAGCAGTGTGACTATCTTGAATACTGGGGGAAAGGAACGTCGCTGACGGTGACTTCAGGTAAAACCAATTCTCAATGCCATCCTCACCCATTTGTATTTCATTAATTTACGGTATTGGCGAATTCGGTGATTCGCCTGAAATCGGTGAGATATTTGGAGCAATGACATGAATCTCCCCGAGACGGGCGCTTTCTCCAGAGTCAGAACGTCCCCAGGAACAGTCCAACGGTACATCCCCCACCCCACCAGTGACCCGTCCACAGCCCGGGAACAGGCTGCAGGGGAATGGGGTTGGATCTTGTCCTCAGGTTTTGGCTGTGCCTCGACACCAGCCGATGAACCCTGTGTGGTGAGTGAGCTCAGTGTTTGGTTCATGTCTGGGTTCTGATACTCAGCGCCAACTGAACCCACGTTCAGGGGGCTAAGCGTTTCAGTGCAGTTTAACGTGTTTCCTGTCAATGACAACAATGGATCTTTTCAGGGTCAAGTTACTGGGTCAGGTTTTACTGTCCGCTGCTTCATGTTGAAGGTAATTGGATAAGACATAGTCTGAGGGAATGGTCTGCAAATGTATGATCTGTTTGATGGCTCAATATCCGCAGGGTACAGGTGGGTGTCAGTCCCGTCCTGGAATGTCTGGGGTGAGGCCCGTCCCAGGATACAGCACAGTATCAGGCAGCACTGAGTGCACATTGAGAATATCCCAGGATTAATTGATGGGATTAAGCGTTTCGTTTTATTCCCTGGTGGGTGGTGGGGAGGTGGGGTTCAGTGAGAGAAGTTTGGATTTGAGAAGGCAGCGGGGGGAGTGGTGCCGGAAAGGTAAGGCAGGGAATTGAAGGCACAATTACTTCATACATTGCAGGCAGCCTTGCATTGGTGGGTGGGGTGGGGAGGGAAACATTCAGAGTCAATAATGGGGAATAGGGGAGCATTGAAGGGAACGTTTGTTGATGCAGCAGCTGTGATCTGGAACACACTGCCTGAATGATGGTGGTAGCCGACTGAAGACTGACTGCAGAGAGAGAACAGGAGGAGATCCTGCTTTTCTGGGGATACAGGGAAAGAGCAGAGGGAGCGATGGGTTCATTGGGTTTGCTCAACTAAAGGGAAGCACAGATACAATTGGATGAATGGCCTCGTTCTGTGCTCTGTCATTCAATGGAATATTATTGATTTCGTAAATCTGGCAAATGCTTCCTCAAAGAGATCCCATCAAGTACCCCAGAGCACACAGAGCACGAGTTAAATGCAGAATAAAGCTCCCCCTACTGTCCTGTCAGCTATGGATTTGATACAAAGTTCCTTCTGCACTGTCCCATCACAAGTTACTCACAGAGTGAGGCTCCCTCGACACTATCCTGTGACACACTCCCAGGGCATGGGTTAGACAGAGTGAAGTTTCTGCTCCACTGTCCTGTTACATCCTCCCAGGGCAGGGACAGTGTGTCAGACACAGAGTAAAGTTCTCTCTACATTGCTCTGTCAAACACTCCCAGGCTAAATGCTTCAGAACACAGGAGATTGTTTAGATTGGAAAACAACTTGATGCCATTTAATTCAAAGACAAAAGTTCAATACAATGATTCATTTGAACAAAGGAATATGTTACATGTGGTCCAAACTGTGGGTTTGGCACAACAGTTTTTCTTTGTTTTCTGTTGCATTTCAACACTTGGATCCTTAGTAACTCAATATTTTATCCATCATTATGAATTCACTGACAGCTCGTAGTTTAGCTTCCAAGTCAAGTTGCTTGATATTTCTGTTGTTAGCTTTACTGTTCAAAAGAACTGCTTATTCTCAGTTCACAGATGGAGCAACTGCTCTAATTTCTTGCTCTCCTCCGTCACCCGACTGTATGTTTAACAGGCATTTTCCTACATTAACCAGTGTTGCTTGTGGTTCAGTGAAGGGAGCTGTGAGAATCTCTGTGAAGTACTCAGGGACACCATGAAATGTGCCCTGTAAATGTCAGCACAATGAAGTACTTTCACAGTACAGCCCTGTTGTAGAGAAGGGAACACAGAACATTACAGCACAGTACAAGCCCTTCGGCCCACAATGTTGCGCTGACCATTTAGCCTACTCTAAGATCAATCTAACCATTCCCTCCCACATGCCCCTCCATTTTTCTATCATCCACCTGACTATCTAAGAGTCTCTTAAATGTCCCTGATGTATCTGCCTTCAACAGCACCCCCGGCAGCACATTCCATGCACCCACCACACTCTGTGTAAGGAAAAAAAACTTGCCTCTGATATCCCCACTGTACTTTCCTCCAGTCACCTTAAAATTATGCCCCCCCCCCCCCCCCCCATGTTGGCCATTTCTGCCCTGGGGAAAAGTCTCTGGCTGTCCATTCGCTCTATGCCTCTCATCATCTTGTACACCTCTCAGGTCACCTCTCACCCTCCTTTGCTCCAAAGAGAAAAGCCTGAGCTCACTCAACCTATCCTTGTAAGACATGCTCTCCAATGCAGGCAGCATCCTGTTAAATCCCCTCTGCACCTTTTCCAAAGCTTCTGAATCCTTGCGATAGTGAGGTGACCAGAACTGAACACAATACTCAAAGTGTTGTCTAACCAGGGTTTTATGGAGCTGCAATGTTACCTCACGGCTCTTGAACTGAATCCCCTGACTAATGAAGGCCAACACACCATACGCCTCCTGAACAAACCTATCAACGTGTGACAACTTTGAGGGATCTATGGACTTGGACCCCAAGTTCCCTCTGTTCCTCAACACTGCAAAGAATCCTGCCATTCACCTTATATTCTGCCTTCAAATTCAACCTTTCAAAGTGAATCACTACACACGTTTCTGGCTTGAACTCCATCTGCCACTTCTCAGCCCAGCTTTGCATCCTATCAATGTCCTGTTGTAACCCTGGACAACCTTTTACACAATCCACAACACAACTGACCTTTGTGTTATCTGAAAAATTCCTAACCCACCCTTCTACTCCCTCATCCAAGTCATTTATGAAAATCACAAAGAGCGGGGGTCCCAGAACAGATCCCTGTGGAACACCACTGGTCACCAACATCCAGGCAGAATACACTTCATCTACAACCACACTCTGCCTTCTATGGGCAAGACAGTTCCAAATCCACACGGCCAAGTTTCCGTGGATCCCATGCCTCTGAACCTTCTGAATGAGCCTCTCATTGGGAACCTAATCATGCGCCTTACTAAAGTCCCTATACACCACATCCACTGCTGTATCCTCATCAATGTGTTTTCTCAGATCCTCAAATAATTCCATCAGGCTGGTGAGGCACGAATCACCCCTCAAAGGCATGCTGACTATCCCGAATCAGACGATGCTTCTCCAAATGCTCATAAATCCTGTCCCGAAGAATCTTTTCCAATAATTTGCCCACCACTGAGGTAAGACTCACTGGTCTATAATTCCCAGGGTTATTATTACTCCCTTTCTTGAATAATGGAATAACATTTGTCACCCTCCCACCATGTGGCACTACTCCTGTGGCTAGTGAGGATGCAAAGATAATCGCCATGGGCTCAGAAGTCTCTTCCCTCACTTCCCGTAGTATCCTGGGATATATCCCGTCCAGCCCCAGGGACATATCTCTCCAAGTGTTTTTCAAAGCTTCCAGCTCATCCCCCTTCTTAACATTGACCTGTTTTAGCTCATCAGCCTGTTTCACTGCTGCCCCTTGGGGAAGGAGATCTGCCATCCTTACCCAGTCGAGCCTATTTAAGACTCCTGACCCACCGATGTGGTTGACTCCAAATGCCCTCTGAATGGCAGCTCTGACAGATAATACATGCTGACTTTACTGGCAATGCCCAGATCCCAAAAGATGAATAAATAAACATCACCCACCTGTGGTACACTTATGACGGCCTGATTTTACTCTGTACTGAGTCTAACCTGAGCTGCTGATTCACCAGTGAGCATTTTGTACAAATACCCAAGTGTAATTTCATCCCCAGGTTCTTCTTTCAGAAAATCCAGCTCCCTGCCGACCCACCCAGCTCCCTGCCGACCCACCCAGCTCCCTGCCGACCCACCCAGCTCCTGTTCCCCCTTCACCCCAGCTCCCTGCTGACACTTTGGGTGTTTTCCAAAGACCCTGATCCACCTCCTGCCCACCATTGGGAACACTGATCCAGATGGAACTGTACTTACCACCTGCTGGCCCCAGGATGTAAACTATCCTCAGCTGCAGATCTCACTGACCGACATTAATGTGCCTCAGCAGCTCAGGGAACATCTGTGAGGAGAGAAAGAGAGTTAAAGTTTCACGTCCATGACCTTTCATCAAATACTTTCAGTCAGTTTTCTGGCAACCACACTGTTTCTAGTTTTATTTTGCTGGATTTGTTTTGTAAAAAATCTGCTTTTCATTTGACTTCCACACCCCATAACATCCCAAAGCCTTTCCCTGCCCAGCAAGTACTTCTGTAGTGCAGTCACTTTGTACACAGGGGGACTCAACATCCAACTTGTCTGCATCTTGGTCCCACAAACTGAACCAGAAAATGAACAGATGGTCTGTTTGGGTGATGTTGGGAGGGAATGGTCACTCTGGGTCTGCAGTTCCCAAAGCTCTCCACCACTGGGGACCCCTCATCTGAATTCTGACTCTGCGGTAGATGGGTAGATAGACATTGGTTGGTTGAAGGCCGTCCAGATGGTCCCAGGTCTTTGGTCCAGCAATTCCCCTGTTGTCAGGGGTTAATGTTGATGAAGAGCAGCAAAGTTCCTCAGACCACTGCTGACCATCCCTTTCCTGAGCAGCTGAGTACCCAGGACGCTGAGGATATTGTGGGACGAATGGTGCTGGCTGTGGCTGGCAGTTCCAAAGGGAACCACCAGTGTTCAGCCACTTACACTGGAGTCAGTCCTGGACCTCCACAGACCCACTGTACCCCGGAATTTACTGAACGGCAGATGCCGCCGGGCCTGTCACCACACTCCACCACATGGAGCCAGGTCCTGCTGGACTTCCCAGGATTACACTGGGGAATCCACCTCAATGATTCCCTCCCAGGCCGGACCTGGCAAAGGATCACAGTCCCCATTCATGTGACTGGGGACTGTGGGCCTGCAGAGTCGGGAAGACAATTAGTTCTGAATGACTTCTGGGCAACTATTGTGTTTTTAGTGCACTACAGATTTTTTATTTTAAACAAAACACACTAAAATATTATTTGTTGCAGGAATTTAAATCAAATATGTTTAAGACATTTAAAACCTGTTAAACTGCATGACAGCTTTGACACAAGACAACCTCCACCCCAGGTTTACCTTGTGTCAAGGTGTTCTGAGCTCAGAGATCCTGCCTGAGGCTACTCAGTGCTGAGGCCTCGATACACCTTGCCGCAGGCCTCCAGCATCCAGAAGCCCAGTGAGGTCCCACCTTTCCCTGTGCAGCAGTGTGGGAAGAGTCCCAGCAGCAGGTTGGAACCAGCACCATTCAGCCCGGTGTGTGGATATGGTCCAGCTGGCACCGTGCCCTGTGCTTCCTGTCCTGTGACACTTCACCCACAGCACAGGTCGGTTTGTCCCGCTGTTTGACAGAAGTTGTCTTCCCAACGGGCAGTCTGAGATCAGCATTTCACTGGTTGTTTCAGGCATAGTCTGAAAGGAATTAGAAAGGGACAATTTCTCTGCTCTGCCTGACCTTCTGTTAGCCTGAATCACCTGTGTTTACTCAGGAATGCAAATGTTCTGAGTGAACAATCCTGACAGTGTCACCTGGAAGAGGTTCTTAAACATGTAGCTGTAATTATTGACCAGTTCAATCATGCCCATTGCTATTTGCTTGTTTTATATCTTCTACTTGAAACCAAGATTTCAACATTTTATCTCCTTCCTCCCATGGAAGTTGTTGTGAAGTAAATATTTCATTATTTTGTTCTATTGCTGATTGAAATCCTGACCTTCCCACCACTTTTTCTCCAAATTTTGAATTTGCTGCCCTTCCAAAAGCAGAATATATCTCAGTGTGTGTGTGGCTGCTGACCATCTGACTGTTGGACAACAGAGCCCTCACCTACTACAATTCAAACTGTCTGATGTCTACTTTCCTGCCAGTCTCCTGCTCCCAGGGTCCCTGCATGTTCTTGTCTGTCCACACATTCTGATTGGGTGATTTAACCTCATCCATGATCAACAAGCTGCCATCGGCAGAGTCTATCACAAGGTAAATGACATCACGTCAGTGGGCCAGAACAAGCTGCGCACACAACACTGCTCAAGGTAATTCTGACAACTGGTGAAACCACATCCCCTTGACTTATCCACCTGTCCAAGCTGTCAATATACTGAACAGTCAAAAACTATTCAAATCTATCGAACTATTAAGATTAAAATTATGTAAACAAAAGCACTTCAACATTTAGAAATATCTGAAGTAATTTAATTGAACTTGATACTTGCTAAGTCAACAGTCCTTCATTTCCAGTGAAATGAATTGAGAAGCAGCTCTTTCGAGTAGATTTTGCACCTTCAGTGGTTGGGAATTGCCGTAACCTGCATTTCCTCTCCGGGCTCATCAGTCAGTGAAAATATCATCTAAATCTAACCGCATTTTGAGATTTCTGCATCTGCTCAGGAATCTCATCCTTACTGTCAGTTGTGTCGGCCAACACTTTCCCACATAGTCTGGGCTCCTGTATTTCCACAGTTCCTCTGTCCGTTCTTACCCACGTTACCATTCCCTCCTGGTTGGCCTGTAATTTACACAGGCTCTGTGGGGTTGAAATTCTTCCTCAGTTACACACGTTAAACGTGTGATGCAGTGTCAGCTGCATAGTGTGGTCAGTTCAGTTGGATTTCAGAAGCAGAGTCCATTACACAGACACCACTATATCACACATGTGGTCCAGGAGACAAGGTACAGGTATCCACAGCAGTTTTACTTCAGCGTTCTAACCAACATCACCACCGAACTGATCATAATTATTTGAATAAGTTTACTGCTAAATTCTTCCTTTTTCTGTAAACTCCACTGATCTGATACGAACAGTCCATTTCTTTGTCTAATTTCAGAAGCCTCTCCACCACCCACCACCCCTGAACACCTCCCTCCAGATCAGCTCCCGGACACAGAATCACACAGAGACCGCAGGCCCATCGTGCCCCTGCCAGCGGGACGACAATTTAAACTTTACCCCACTCCTCCTGCACTTCCCCCTCCACCCTGCAGCTGTCCCCTCTCCAAGTAAAATCCAATTCCCTTCTGAATGTGACGAAAGAATCTGCTTCCACTGCTCCCTAACCATCGTCTTCCAGATCTGAACAAACCTTTGCAGATAAAACAAAATAATTTCCTCCTGTCCATCTGTTCTTCCTTCCCATTTATTCTAGAATTGTGGTTCCCAAACCTCGTGCCAGTGGAACCAGTTCCAGCCCATCCACTCCTGCTGACGGGAAGTGGTGTCGGCCATTCTGTTCCCTGTGCCTGCTTCACCAAACAATTAGATCACGGATGGTCTGCACATCAGCCCCACTGACCCAGCTCTCTGCCTTATCACTGCAGAATGTGGCACACTGCTTGGCAGGCCAGGGTTACACATCCAGCCCTACCACTCACAGATCCCTCCACTATGGGGTCCTCCATGTCAACAGTAAATCAACAACATTGTGGAGAGGGCTGGTATTGGGGGACTTGCCCTGGATGTTGGGGGAATGGAGTCCACCGACACTGTGGCCAGTCATGTAATCAGAGATATCGTCATATGTTACATACAGCTCGACCTCCAAAGCTCATCCCCGTTGTTCCATCCCCGGAGGTTCTCCACAGTCAAACAACTGCTGTCCTGGGCTGTGCGATATCTGGATTCTATCCTGACAACATTAAGGTTTCCTGGGAAAAAGCTGGATCTACTCGAGCAGGCATCGTTCTCGCTTCCACTTCAACAACTGATGGCGGATTTCAAACAGTCACTTACCTGACCGTCCCTGTGCAGGAATGGATCAGCAAACAGGAATATACTTGTGAAGTGACCCACACACCTTCTGGTTTCAGAGAGAAGGTCAACATGAGGTATCAAGAGGGTGAGTGGTTTCTGAAGGAACGTTAATTTACTTACAGTGTTAAACTACCTCACTGCTAGTCCCACCCAATTCCTGTCCCTAATGTCAGTTCCTGTTGAGTATTTTCTGAGATCGCATTTTATTGACAGCACAGTGGGTAAATGTCGCACAGCCTTGCAACTATCTTGAAGTCCCACTGGTTCCCCACGAAATAAGTTACCTAATAGTTGATTTTGCTTTCCCAGTCAAAGGTTGTAAGCAGAGAGGAACAACCCACCCTTTAAACAACCCTGATTTCATTCCAATGTACAGTTTGTACAGAGTGAGATTCAGTGCAAGTCTATGCTGAAGTTGTGAAGCCAGCTGACACCAGAGCTTGTCTGGTTTGTAAGTTTTCTATTTCTCATCTGCAGAATTGTCTGTCTTTATCCAAAATCCCTCCACTGAAGAGATTTGGATCAACAAGACGGCTACTCTGGTGTGCATGGTTGTGGGTGCTGATCTGAGCCAGGTCCAAATCTACTGGCAGGTGAGCAAGAGGGAGAAAATTAAAGGAGATGTGACCAAAAAACTGAGAGAGGAAGGGACCCAAGACACAGTGATCAGCCAACTCCAGACCAGTGTGGAGGAGTGGTCCAGTGGTGTGGAGTACATGTGCTCTGCCCAACAACCTTCTTCATCCTCAGCAGTGTCAGCGCGGACAAAAAGTACCAAAGGTGGGCAAGAGACCAGCGATTAAATGGCCAATGTTAGTTACCTGGGTAAAACTGTTTTACATTTCCATTGTTTGCTCATCTGTTCCAGTGGAGACAAAAAGTCCCAAGGTCAGACTGCTGCCTCCACCACACGAAGGGACCAAGAGTAGGAACATGGCCACCCTCGAGTGTGTGGTCTCTGGATTCTACCCGGACCACATAAGCGTCACCTGGGAGAAAGACGGCTCCCTGATCTCCTCCAACACCAGTGCTACACCGACTGCTCTGGAGCAGGGGGGCACTTTCAGTGCCAGCCACTTCCTGACTGTGAGTACAGAGGAGTGGAAGAAAGGCTCAGTCTTCAGCTGTACAGTGTCTCATCCCCCCTCCAACACCAGAGTCAGCCAGGAGGTGAAAAGCATTCAAGGTACGGTGCTGGGATTCACTCCAATGTTGACATCCTGTGCAAACTAGGGCCAAGCAAGTTCAACACTGAATGACAGGCGTGGCATTGTTGTGCTTGTGTGAGTGCATTTATAACCCAGAGGCTCAGAATAGGAAACAATTATATTGACTTAGGTGCTTTCACAACTTTAGGTTCATCCAAAGCACCTGAATAACCAGGTCACAGAGGAGGCCAACACTAAAACTTCGTGGTGACAGAATGGATCAGTTCACTGTTTGGGCATCTGTGCAGCATGTCAGACAGACAGCATGTCTGAGGGTGCAGCAGTCCCTCAGTAGGAGCATCAGGAATGTTGGCCTTGACTCTAAATTGTGCTTGTCAAAAAAAATGTTAGAGAATACGAGAGGCAGGGTCATGGGAGATTGGAAAGTCAACATCAGGATGTCCAAACTGGAGGGATCCCAGGCTCAGTCCGATCACAGATGAGAGACCTCAATGATTCAGCAGGCCCAATGTCACAAATGGATCGACAGTCCCAAACAGGCACCGAGACAAGAAGAATTCAGGAAATGTTTTCTTTGGTCAGAAACTGCATCTCTCATTGCATTTCACAGCTCTGAGATCGCATTTTATTGACAGCACAGCAGCTAAATGTCGCACAGCCTTGCAACTATCTTGAAGTCCCACTGGTTCCCCACGAAATGAGTTACCTGATGTTTGATTTTCCTTTTCCAGTCAAAGGTTGTAAGCAGAGAGGAACAACCCACCCTTTAAACAACCCTGATTTCATTTCAATGTACAGTTTTGTACAGAGTGAGATTCAGTGCAAGTCTATGCTGAAGTTGTGAAGCCAGCTGAAACCAGATATTGTCCGCTTTGTAAGTTTTCTATTTCTCATCTGCAGAATTGTCTGTCTTTATCCAAAATCCCTCCACTGAAGAGATTTGGATCAACAAGACGGCTACTCTGGTGTGCATGGTTGTTGGTGCTGATCTGAGCCAGGTCCAAATCTACTGGCAGGTGAGTGAGAGGGAGAAAATTAAAGGAGATGTGACCAAAAAACTGAGAGAGGAAGGGACCCAAGACACAGTGATCAGCCAACTCCAGACCAGTGTGGAGGAGTGGTCCAGTGGTGTGGAGTACGTGTGCTCTGCCCAACAACCTTCTTCATCCTCAGCAGTGTCAGCGCGGACAAAAAGTACCAAAGGTGGGCATGAGACCAGCGATTAAATGGCCAACGTTAGTTACCTGGGTAAAACTGTTTTACATTTCCATTGTTTGCTCATCTATTCCAGTGGAGACAAAAAGTCCCAAGGTCAGACTGCTGCCTCCACCACACGAAGGGACCAAGAGTAGGAACATGGCCACCCTCGAGTGTGTGGTCTCTGGATTCTACCCGGACCACATAAGTGTCACCTGGGAGAAAGATGGCTCCCTGATCTCCTCCAACACCAGTGCTACACCGACTGCTCTGGAGCAGGGAGGCACTTTCAGTGCCAGCCACTTCCTGACTGTGAGTACAGAGGAGTGGAAGAAAGGCTCAGTCTTCAGCTGTACAGTGTCTCATCCCCCCTCCAACGCCAGAGTCAGCCAGAAGGTGAAAATCATTCAAGGTACGGTGCTGGGATTCACTCCAATGTTGATATCCTGTGCAAACTAGGGCCAAGCAAGTTCAACACTGAATGACAGGTGTGGCATTGTTGTGCTTGTGTGAGTGAATTAATCACCCAGAGGCTCAGACTAGGAAACAATTATATTGACTCAGGTGCTTTCACAGCTTCAGGGTCTTCCAAAACACCTGAATGACCAGGTCACAGAGGAAGCCAACACTAAAGCTTCGTGGTCACATGATGGATTAATTCACTGTTTGGGCATCTGTGCATCATGTCAGGTGCAGCAATCCCTCAGTAGGAGCATCAGGAATGTTGGCCTTGACTCTAAATTGTGCTTGTCAGAAGAAATGTCAGAGATTGCGAGAGGCAGGATCATGGGAGATTGGAAAGTCAACATCAGGATTTTCAAACTGGAAGAATCCCAGGCTCAGTCTGATCAGAGATGAGAGACCTCAATGATTCAGCAGGCCCAATGTCACAAATGGATCTACAGTCCCAAACAGGCACCGAGACAAGAAGAATTCAGGAAATATTTTCTTTGGTCAGAAACTGCATCTCTCATTGCATTTTACAGCTCTGAGATCGCATTTTATTGACAGTACAGCAGCTAAATGTCACACAGTCACATTTCAGTCTTCTGCTTTTGCACTTTGAATCAACTCTTTCCATCAGTAACTCCAACACCATCTACTGGACAGGGAAGGTGCACGATTGGGTCTCCTATCTGTTCACTCACACAGTTTTAGTTCTATCTGTGAGCAGTGACAAGAAAAATGAGACGGTGAGCAAAACACACGTCCCATCCTTCACACCATCTGGAGAAAATCTCCCTTTTCACTGTCTTCTCAATGTTCATTACTTAAAAAGCATCTCTGCAATTTCCTATTTGATTGCTTCTCCACAGTCTGTTTCCTGAGAGCCTGTTCTGTAGGTTGTCCACTCATGAAACATAGCTGCCCTGGATTATTTTTGAACTGACCCCCAACCCTTGCGTGAATGTTGTGATTTTGTGTTCTGATCCTGGACCAGGTGAAGTAGTTTATCATGGTTTGCATAACCTCATCCTTCTAGGATGCCAGATACAGAGGACAGAGATTGGGAATATGTGGGGCTCCCATTTTCCCAGCACAGGAGGGGAGGTGAAAGTGTCTAACACTCAAATCTATGTATCTTCCATTTCCAGGTCGAAAATGTCCCAGCTCTTGTTCAGAGTGTGTGCCAATGTTCTTGCAACAGACTAATCTCAATGCGACATTTTCAGATGGTTCTACCCGACAGTATCATTGTTGGGCAGGAAAGTGTGAAATAAAGTGATTGGCTGTGGATGGAATTCGTCATAGAGTTTTATTACAATCCATTTACTGGATTCCAGTCCAACCTCTGGTATCCATTGGGATTGAAGTGTAACAGAGAGAGAAGAAAACACCTGATTCAAACTGCCTCCCTCTCCCCTCCACACCTCATCTACACACTCATTCATTTGTGGACATTGCTGCTTCAGTGTGACTCAGATCTCAGTTCCAGTTCCCTTGGTCAGCAAGAACTGGAACTTATTTCTCACTAAGTGCCTGTGAGGCAGGAGGTTATGAAGGTGAACGGGGCTGAATTGACAAATTGGCTCAGTGAAAGGATGGGTGACCCTTTGATAAAGATTGGGCTACAACAAATTGGTGAGACAAGACACGGGGTCTAACCCGTGTCCTGTCCACTCCGACAAGTTTTGGCAGTAAAATCTGGATCTCACAAAGTGCAAAAATTCCATTAACCTACCTCCCAGACACTGACTTCAGTCCAAGAGAGAATGTCAGTGATCACAAGGAATGTCACTAAGGAGACTGCTTTGTTAGAATCACCCAAGGATTAACAGAATAATAGGCTTCTAGTGGAATAATATCAGCGTTTTGTAATAAGGAGAGCTCTCCTGACTCTGTCAGGTTTTGAGGGGGTTCGCCTCACCAGGGACTGTTGAACATCACGACTATTGTCACTGATATGGAACGGGACTAAGCACTTTGCGAAAGGCAAATGTTTAACATGACAATGCTGATCAAACCAAGATTGACAAAAGCAAGAGCCTACAGTGCAGACCTAGGTTTACACATTACACACTGCAACAATGATCATCCAGACTAGTTCCATGCACTTTCTATTTTTAAAAGGAAATTGCTCACGATCTTGTATCAAGAAAGAGGGGTTAAGAAATATACAACATCACACGTTGTCAAATGATACATCCCCTGTCAGACAGGCACAGTGTGCATTACATCTGCTCTAAATTCAATCAAAGGCATTGACTCACAGTCACATTAAAGATTTCAACACTGACACAAACACAATCACCATCCACAATAAGTGTCAGAGAGCAAAAATACCCATGTGGCCCAAAGTGACCAAGTGTGTAAGTGGGGTACACAATGTGCTGAGAGCTGCGATGTAACTGAGCGGATGGTGGTGCTGCAGGAGACAAGAGACAGTGCAGACCACATGCGATGAGTTAGTGAATCACTCTCCTCCTAGCCCAATGGTTCTGAAATAAAACAGGGGAAAGTGCATCGAATGCAGAAAATAATCCCAACCTGTGGCAAGAGGGAGACTTCTGTCACTTCTCTGGATTCCTGGTTTGCTCTGTTGTTGCTGGAGAACAAGTCACCTACTCCTTCCTTTTAAATGGTTCCTTTCAAATGCTCAGACACTTCAGCAACTTCATTGGAGCACAATCACACGAAACTGACACAAACCCAGGGGACAGGTGCCCCAAAGCTTGGACAGAGAGATGTTTTATTCATTCATCATCTCATGTCCATCACCGATTGCTCTGGAATTGAGGGGCTTGCTGGGCCATTTCTGATGGCGGTTCAGATTCAGCCGTATTGCTGCAGGTCTGGAGTCACATATCAGCCAGACCAGATGTGGATGACAGATTTCCTCCCCTGAAGAACAACAGTGAACTGCATGGGTTTTATGACAGTACAAAATCTTCCACAGTCCCCACCACCAATGTGAGCTTTTTACTCCAGAATGCATTTATTAATTGAATTTAAATTTTCAGCTGTCAGGTGGGATTTGAACTCCATCACCAGATCATCAGCCCAGCAACTTATGGATACACTCTTACCAGAGCTGCTCATTGCAAGCAGGAGAGACTGGGGTCTGCTGTGGAAGTTTACCGAGTGAGCTTCAGTGTTTGTAAGCAAGACTGCTAAATACACAGCCACCAACAGAAGGAGTGCAGATATATGAGTGACCAGAGTTGGAAGGATGCAAACTTTACTGAAGGTTGTGTGGGAGGTGAAGGTTGCAGAGATGGGGAAGGCCACGGTCAGAGTAAGACTGGAACGTCGGGATGTGAGTTTTTAAAGTGTGTGAATCCCAGGCTCAGCCCAGATAGAGAAAAGGATTCTCATTGATTCACAGTGCTCAGTGTTACTCATCAATGCTACAGGGGCTCCAAGCAGTGTCTCTGCTAAGGAACCTTCATGCTTCTCTCTCTCACAGGAACTAAACGTTGCTCAGCCTTACTGTAAACTTATTGGTCACAGTCATTGGAAAGGGATTCAAAACCTTGTTGGCACGTCTTTTGTTCTGATTTTATTTTCACAGTCAAAACTTGCAGCAATATGTGAAACCCTGGGTGTTTCTGTCATTCTGTTTCCAGTAAATACAGCTGTAAAGTACTGATGATCCGTCCTGACCAAAGATAAGCAATAGGAAAGTCTGCAGTAAGATTCTGAGCTTTTCCATTTTCAATCCACAGAATTGTCTGTCTTTATTCAAAACCCTGGCATTGAAGAGATGTGGCTCAACAACACCGCTGTCCTGAAGTGCACGATTATCTGTACTGATCCGAGCAAGGTCCACATCTCTTGGGAGGTGAGCGGGAAGGACAGAACTAAAGAAGCTGTGACCCGACCACCGGAGAGGGAAGGGATCCGAAACACAGTGATCAGTGAACTCCAGACTAGTGTGGAGGAGTGGTTCAGTGGGGTGGAGTATGTGTGCTCCGCCCAACGACCTTCTTCACCCTCAGCAGTGTCAGCGCGGACAAAAAGTACCAAAGGTGGGCAAAAGATCAATGATTAAATGGCCAACGTTACTTACTTGAGTAAAAGTGTTTTACTAGTCTGTTGTTTGTTTGCTCGTCTATTCCAGTGGAGACAAAGGGTCCTGAGGTCAGACTGCTGCCTCCACCACAGGAAGAGACCAAGAATCGGAGCACGGCCACCCTCGAGTGTGTGGTCTCTGGATTCTACCCCGACCGCGTCAGCGTCACCTGGGAGAAAGGCAACTCCTTGATCACCTCCAACACCAGCGCTACACTGACTGCTCTGGAGCAGGGGGGCACTTTTAGTGCCAGCTACTTCCTGACCGTGAGCTTACAGGAGTGGAAGTCAGACTCAGTCTTCAGCTGCACAGTGACACATCCCCCCTCCAACACCCGTATCAAGAAGCAAGTGAAGAACATCCAAGGTAGGGACTGGGACTCACCCCATAATTGAAATTGTTTGCTTTGCACTATAAACTCTGCCAGACAAGGTCAACACTGAAACATGGTGCAGCCCTGTTGTGGTTATGTGAGTGAAATGTTAATCTAGAAGCCTGGCCAGAGAAATAATTGCATCTCTGAAAATATTTTCATAATTTCAGGACAGTCCAAACCGTTTCACTGGACAGGCGCCCTGGAGAGCCCTGAATTTTAAAATATAAAGCAAATGTGCTGGAATATTTTTCACCCAAAACGCTAACTCTGTTCGCTGAAACTCTAGTCAGCTGCATCTGGAGTTTTGCATTCAGTTCTGGTTGCCCCATTACAGGAAGGATGTGGAGGCTGTGGAGAGGGCGCAAAAGAGGTTTACCAGGATGCTGTCTGGATTAGAGGGCATGTGCTATAAGGAAAGGTTGGACAAACTTGGGTTGTTCTCCCAGTGTCGGAGGCTGAGGGGAGACCTGATAGAAGTTTATAAGATTATGAGAGGCATAGATAGAGTAGACAGCTGGTATATTTTTCTCAAGGTCAAAATGCCTAATACCAGATAGAGGGCATGCATTTAAGGTGAGAGGGGGTAAGTTCAAAGGAAATGTGCAGGGCAGGTTTTATACACAATGAGTGGTGGGTGCCGGGAATGCACGGGCAGGGGTCGTAGTGGAGGCAAATACGATCGAGGTGTTCAAGAGGCTCTTCGACAGGCACATGAATGTACAGAGAATAGAGGGATGTGGACATTGTGTAGGCAGAAGGGATTAGTTTATTTAGGCATTTAATTACTACTTTAATTAGTTCAGCACAGCATTGTGGGCCGAAGGGCCTGTTCCTGTGCTGTGCTGTTCCATGTTCTAATCGAGAATGAATGCATTTAAACGTCAGTGACAAAAACTAAATATTTCTGATGTTTAAATTTTGAAATATTGAGGAAAAGTGCTGGAATAGTTTTCACCTGAAACATTAGTTGTGTATCCCTCTCCACAGACACAGACTGAAATGCTGGGAAATTTCTGTATTTGTATTAATAGCTGTTTAAGTGTAAACACTGGAAAAATAATGTAAGAGCCAAACTTGTTCATGTACATTCCTTCGGGGTGTTTACCCTGTCTGCTCAATAGGGGAGCTTCATTCCTTCACCAATGTAGATAACTCTCAGCTGATCTTGATGGGACCGGCAAAGCATTCACTGGAAGCTGAGCAAGAAATGTCGGTCCTGTCAGTGACGCACTCGTCCACTGGGAAATGGTGAAATAATAATTGTGACGTTTCTCCCAGATGAATGTTCAGATACCCGCCCCTCAGTCACTTTAAGCAAACCTTCCTTCGAAGAGATCTGGACGAACAGGACGGCAACCATTCTGTGTAAGGTGGTTCACACTGATTTACAGGGATTCAGGGTAACCTGGCAGGTGGACGGAAGGAGGAGAGAAGATGGGGTGAGGACTCAGGGTCCACACAGCGACAGAGGTGAAGACACGATCACCAGCAGACTGACAGTCCCTGCTGCAGAGTGGGACAGTGGGGCTGAGTACTTGTGTCGGGTGGAGGACAAGAGTTTGCCAACGCCGGAGAAGAGATCCATCAAGAAGGACACAGGTACGTGTGGACAGAGCTCGGTGTGAGTCTGATCTTCACAAATGGACAGATTTATCACCTTCCAGCACTGTGATAGACCGACAGAAAATGAGCAGCAGTGGGTCACTGGGCCCCTCCATCCTCCTCAGCCATTCAAATATCGTCTTGGCTGATCATCCAAATTCAGTCCCCTGTTCCTGTTTTCTCTCCATATCCTTTGATCCCTTCACCCGAAGAAATATATACAACTCACTCTTGAATATATTTAATGATGAGGCTTCAACTGCTTTCTGTGGGAGAGAATTCCACAGGTTCTCACTCCCTCTCACACCGACACAGCTCAGACTGCCAGCCCTGGTCCTGGATTCCCCCACCATCCCCCAACATTCTTCCTCCATCCAGTCTGTCCAATCCTGGTAAGAATTTGACAGGTTTCTATGGGATTCCCTCTCATTCTTCTAAACTCCAGTGAATGCCCAGTACAGTTTGTCAGAGAGTGTGAGGGACCAAAAGAAGATTGAACCCCCCTGATTAACCACATCAGTAAAATCCAAATCCTCACAGCAGCCTCACCCAAAACCACACTGGCTCCTGTGTGGTGAGTTCCTGTGATGGGGTAGAAGGAGAGGGATTTGCAGCTTTCACGGGATGAGGTTGAGACTGGGTCAAGTCAGCGACTGGAAGGGCAGGGAGGTTGAGGCACAGACTGAAGGGGAGATAGAACAGACAGCACAGGATGACACAAGTCCAGGGGCTGAGTTCCACTTTCTGTCGAGTCTCTGTGTTCAGTGGCTCCCGTTGATTCAACTGAATAGACTAACCTCACTGGAAACTATAAAATGCACCAGATTCAAGATTTCCACTCCGCCAATCCCAACAATGAGCAGAAAGGGAAAAGCCTTTAGTTTCAGCTAAAGCGAAGTCCCTCAAAATGCAGACGTTGAGCATGTTGGTATAAGAGCAGAATGTGTTGCATTGGGAATTATTGAAACATTCAGTCTAACTGAGGTTCTCTCTGTTTCCCAGGTGGTGTTGTGACTCATCCTCACATCTACCTCCTCCCCCCTTCATCGGATGAGGTAGAGACAGATCAGACGGTAACCTTGATGTGCCTGGTCACCAACTTCTCTCCTGCAGAGATCTACGTGGCCTGGATGGCCAATGACACCCTTCTGAAGACAGGGTTCGTGAACCAGCCGGTGACCAAGGACACCAGAAACGGCTGGAACACAATGACCAGTCAGTTGAAGGTTTCTCCAAAGGACTGGAATAGTGGCACCACTTTCTCCTGTGTGGTGGGACATGAGTCGATCACAACCAGTCTGTTCCGAAGTATCAATAAATCTCACAGCAAACCCTCCCTGGTCAATCTCTCACTTGTTCTGACTGATAGTTTTAAATCTTGTGTATAAGACCGCATGATTCAATCAATAAAACTCTTGTTAGTTTTATGATTATTAACTGTCACGGAGGATAGTTTAACTCATTAAAGCATGATCAAAATCTGGACCTTTGAAAATAATTAAGAACAAAATTTGAATCAAGAATCAAATTAAGCTACAAACATGATTCACCACAAATCTCAGAGCTTCTGGGTCCCGTTTCAGACCTTTCCCTGCCATGTTCAAATGGATTTCAACACTGTGTGGGATTGCACGAGGTATTAAATCTTTGTATGTGTCAATGTACTGATCCAAGTTCAATAAATGTGACATGAAAACGTTTGGTTTGTGAGTGTCCCTTGTTGGTGTGGGTTTAGGAGACAGGAAATGAGTAACTTTGGACATGAGGTGTGCTAGGTGATGCACACTCAGGGAGAAATAAGTGTGTTTTGATCAATGGTGTCCCAAACCTTCCGACATTGGGTGTTTTCACACCATCACTGGATCTGTTGTCGACTGATGGACAGAGATTGTTTGTGATCATTAGCCAACAACCCCATTATCACTGCATCACGTGACAGAAGGTGAACGGATTGCACCATGGTCTTTCCGAGTCTAACTGTCACAATGTACTCCAAGCAAGCTCCCACATAGCAAATCGGATCTGGTCAGATCTTCCGTGTTTAGCTGCTCGTTGCATGATAAATATTGGCTGAGAACTCCGAGGAGAACTCTCATATCCCTCTTCCAGTTGTGTCAGGGTTTGACTGAGATCTACTTGATAAGCCCTTGCTTAAACCCTCATCTCAATGACAGCACCTCAAATGGTGGATCTGACCTCTGGAGTGTTGGTCTTGATTATCGGTGCAAGGCCCTGGAGAGAAATTCGAACCCACAACCTCTGACCAAGAGGTGACATTGCGAACCACTGAGCCACACATGACATCTGTGTCAAACAAGGGGGATCACTGTCCTCGGTCAGCTTGCTGCTGCTCACCAGGTCCGCACGTGTGAGGCTGAATAAAAGAAATGTCTCAGTGTTGGGAACTGTTCTAATCCAGTGGCACAGTTAAACCTTTGTCTCTCAGGACTGTCAGACAGTGACAGAGGCTGGACAGTCTGGGTCTGTATTCCTTGGAGTTTAGAAAAATGAGGGATGTCTTTACTCAAACATACAAGATCGTAAAGGGGCATGAGAGGGTAGATGTTGAGATGTTTTCACCAGTGAGAGAGTCACAAACAAGGACACATAGTTACAAAGTCAGGGGCCGGTCATTTGAAACTGAGGTGTGGAGAAATTTCTTCCCTCAGAGGGGGTGAATCTCTGCAATTCTCAGCCTCAGAGAATGGTGGAGGCCAGATCATTCCATATATTTAAGGTGGAGAAAGATAAACATTTGAATTCAGGGCTTTGGAGAAGAGGCACAGAAGAGAAGTTGAGGCCAGCACAGATCAGCCATGATCATACTGAATGGCAGGGCAGGTTTGAGCTACCTGGTGATCTGCTCCTGCTCCCATTTTCTTTTGTTCTTGTCAGACGAGTGGAGACAGAGACGGAGAGAATTGCAAACGGAGACAAAAGATGAAATGGGAAAGAAACAGACAGAGAGAGAAATAGTGTGTGAATGGATCAAACAGGGAAGGCAGTAGGACAAACTGAGAGGCTAAAGCAGGGAGAGACAGAGACAGAGGGAGGCCTTCTAATGATTTACTGGCCTCAGTGCTCCTCCACTGGGACCTCAGCCCTCACTGTATCTCCAGAATGTCACTGATACTCGGTGCAGAGTGCAGAATGCTGTTACGTGGTTCACAATCTAAACAGGGTTGTGACGAACATTCGGCTGAAATCCTAATGCGCTGTTTGTGCTCAAGTGACTGCAGCTGCGACACCAGTTCTGATCCAGTTCACTGAAGGTCCAACACAAGCAGCTTTATTGTTGGGTCAGAGATTAGATGTTATATCTGGAGGGGTGATTGAGGACACACTTTCCTCCAGCTTTCCACTTAACATCTCTCCTTGGCATTGATCACGTGGAATATCCAGAGGACTATATCAGCCAGCCTTTATATTGGTGAGTTCCATTGGAGCAAGCATTGTGGAATGTGACTGGAGAGCACACACAAAATTTGTCCAGTCCCAATGAGAGGTTAAATGTATGTCAGTGTCACCAATCAAAGAAAATATGAAACGGTCAGGGTTGTGAGTGTTCCACAATGCCGGTGTGTTTTGGGAGACTTTAAATGAGTACCTTGGGACATGAGGTGTGGTAGGTGATGCAGACTCAGGAGAAATAGGTGGCTTTGGATCTACGGTGGCCAACACCTTCCACCAGTGGGTGTCCCCACACCGTGCCTGGATCTGCTGTAGACTAATGTACAGAGATGATTTGCAATCATTCGTCGACAACTCCATTATCACTGTGTCGTCTGACAGTCAGGGTGACAGAAGGTGAACGGATTGGACCTCGGTCTTTCCGAGTCCACCTGTCACAATGTACTTGAAGTAACTCCCACTAAGCCAACCAGAAATGGCCACATCTTGTGTGTTCAGCTAGATTGGGAATTGGCAGAATGACAGGAGACAGACAGAAGAGATGATGGGTGGGTACTGAATCCAGCAGGATGTGATGATGAACAGTATCCTGCAACGATCTTTGTTGACATTATAACTATTAACTGACCTTATTATCGACATAGATCATGGGATGCAAAGCTATTTCTCTGAGCTTCCAGCAACAGTAAAGCAGGTGCCATTGTAAGAAGTGTGGCAGGAAGGTTTAAAGTGTCAGGGTGGCAATAGATGAAGTGAACGGGACAACTGCAGCAAAGTGAGATCATTGATGGGGGCAGGTCCGAGGGGCCAGGAGGTCTCCTCCAGCTCCTGTTGTCTTCTGCATAAAACAAAACGCTGGAGGAACTCAGCAGGTCAGGCGTCATCGGTGGAGGGCACTGGACAGTCGATTTTTCAGGTCAAGACCCATCACCTGGACCGAAAGGTGGAGGGGATGTAGCCAGTATAAAGAGGTGAGGGGAAGGGGGGCAGCAAGAGCTGGCAAGTGATAGGGGGATCCAGGTGATGAGGGCTGATCAGCAAATGGAGGAGGAAGAGTGGAAATAGCGACAGAGGCTTGGAGGTGAGAGGTGGAGGTGACAAAGGGCTGTTGATGATGGAATCTGATGGGAAAGGAAGGTGGGACATGGAACAAAATGAGGGAGGTGGGGAGGGCAGGTGGGAACAGTAGGGGGAGTGTGTGGGTGATGGGCAGATGGATTGGGTGGAGAGGGGAAAGGAGCAGGGTGATGGGGGCTGGGGGTGTGATGGGTGCAGGAGGAGGGAGAGAAGGGACAGGGGACGAGCAGGTTGCATGGAATTAGAGACGTCAGTGTTTGATGTTCAATACTGAAATCTCCAATTTCAGGTAACCTGATCCTCCTCTGTCCCTTTTCCCTCTCCTCCTGATCTCCCCAGTTCCTGCTAAACCCATCCCAGCCACCCCATCATCCTGTTTCTTCCCCCTCCTCCACCCCTCATCTGCCCATCACCCACACACTCCCCCTACTGTTCCCACCTGCCCTCCCCACCTCCCTCATTTTGTTCCATGTCCCACCTTCCTTTCCCATCGGATTCCATCATCAACAGCCCTTTGTCACCTCCACCTCTCACCTCCAAGCCTCTGTCGCTATTTCCAATCTTCCTCCTCCATTTGCCGATCAGCCCTCATCACCTGGATCTACCTTTCACTTGCCAGCTCTTGCTGCCCCCCTTCCCCTCACCTCGATCTCCCCTCTATCAGACCAGATGAAGGGCTCGACCCCACCCACCGACTGTCCATTACCCTCCACAGATGCTGCCTGACCTGCTGAGTTCCTCCAGCATCTTGATCTTGCTTCAGATTCCAGCCTCTGCAGTCTCTTGTGTCCCTATTTTCCTGTGTTCTTGTTTTCTTATGACCCGCAGATTAGGGTTTGCATCAGGAGCAAAACCTATAACGGTTCCATTTTCCTGCCTCCCAATCACTGAGTTCAGTCAATGATAGAAATTTGGTATTCTCAAGTTCAGGTCGGTGTTTGGATAAATTCCACCCTAAGGTTTACAAAATTAAACACTGCTTTTGGATTAGCACTGCAGCACAGGGCTGAACTCTTGGCAATCTTCAACATCAGGGCACTGCTGACTGAACCCAAATTCACAAATCATTGCCCAAACTCTGATCAAACTTTACCAATCTATGACTGCAGAATGTTGCTGTGCTCTGTTTCCCCAGTATGTTTGAAAGACATTGGCCACAAATTTGTTCAGATGTCAGTGGAAAGAAATAGAGAACACTGTAAGTTTATTGAAGAAAGGGACCTGTCAACAGGCCCTCAGCTCAACCTGTAGCCGAAGCAGTTCACTCCTGTTACCTTTGTACGATTCAGTCTTAAAACGAAGACAGGCACCCTCTCCACACAAGTCTTGGAGAGTGAGATCAGTCAATGTGGACCAGAGTGAATGTGTGTGTGGATGGTGCACAGAACATGCAGTGAGCTGAGGGGTATCTGAAGTGACGATGGTGCTTTACAAGGCAGGTGACAGTGTAAAATACATGTGATAATTGATCAAACCTTCTGTTCCTCATCCAACGATGGCATGTGCTATGAGGAGAGGTTGGATAACTTGGTTGTTCTCTCTGGAGCGGCGGAGGCTGAGGGGAGATCAGAGGATTATGAGAGACATAGAGAGAGTAGACAGCCAGTATCTTCTCCCCAGGGTTGAAATGTCTAATACCAGAGGGCATGTATTTAAGGTGATAGGGGGTCAGTTCAAAGGAGATGTGCAGGGCAAGGTTTTCACACAGAGAGTGGTGGGGGCCTGGAATGCGCTGCCTGGGGTGGTGGTGGAGGCAGATTTCAATAGGGGCATTCAAGAAGCTCTCAGATAGGCACATGAATGTGAGGGAAGTGATAGGATATGGACATTGTGTAGGCAGAAGGGATTAGTTTAGTTGGACATTTTATTACAAATGTAATTGCTTTGGCACAACATTGTGGGCTGAAGGGCCTGTTCCTGTACTGTACTGTTCTATGCTCCATGATTCAGGTTTGAAAGTTGGGGGAAAATGCCTCTCTGCAGAAGTAATTGCAACCTTGAGAAAATGGTTGTGACAACCTTCAGATAATATTCTACGTCCTGTGTTTTGCGCGGCCATTGCAAATGACCTTTCCTTGCCTGGTGATCAGCAACAAGTTCCTATCAATTAGTTCCTTCGCAAAAATTAAACACACCGAGTACTTCACTGGAACATTGACAGACAAAGCTGTCAACAAGCCAGGGGACAGGTGCTCACAAACCTGGTCAAAGATATTTGATTCATTCAAAGTGTTTGGACCTCAGTGGCAAGGCCAGCATTACATGCCCATCCCAAAATGTACTTGAGGTCAGGGCTTGCTGGGCCATTTCTGAGAGCAGTCACAAGTGGGTGTGGAGTCACATATGGACCAGAGCAGGGATGGATGGCAGATTTCCTTCTATCAAGGACGTCAGTGATCCAGTTGGTTTGAACAATGTAGTCTTCTTGTTGTCAGTGTTATTGACACTGGATTTATTGCAGAATTGGTTTCACTGAATTTGAATTCTCAGCTGCCTTGTTAGGATGTAAACTCGTGTCTCCAGGCCAGTCGCTGAACCAATATGCTACCTTACCACATGTGATTGTTTCAGGGAGCAGCTTGAAGGAGAACAGAGGGGATTTACCACTGAGGTTTAGTGAGTGACTTCCAGTGCTTGTGACCGACGTTACAGAGAAGGCACAGTCACCGGTCACAGGAGTCCTGTTCACTGAGGGACAACAGCGGGAGGAGTGTAATATTCTCTGAATATTCTTGTTTTGTTGGTGGAAGTTACAAAGATGAAGAGAGGCAGGGTCATGGGAGATTGGAAATTCTGCATCAGGATGTTCAAATGGGAGGAATCCCAGGCTCAGTCTGAACAGAGATGAGATCCCTCAATGATTCAGCAGGCCAAATGTCACAAATGGATCGACAGTCCCACACAGGCACCCAGACAAGAAGAATTCAGGAAATGTTTTCTTTCGTCAGCAACTGCATCTCTGATTACATTTCACAGCTCTGAGATCGCATTTTATTGACAGCACAGCAGCTAAATGTCACACAGCCTTGCAACTATCTTGAAGTACCACTGGTTCCCCACGAAATGAGTTACCTGATGTTTGATTTTACTTTCCCAGTCAAAGGCTGTAAGCAGACAGGAACAACCCACACTTTAAACAATCCTGATTTCATTCCAATGTACAGTTTGTACAGAGTGAGATTCAGTGCAAGTCTATGCTGGTTGTGAAGCCAGCTGACACCAGAGCTTGTCCGCTTTGTAAGTTTTCTATTTCTCATCTGCAGAATTGGCTGCCTTTGTCCAAAATCCCTCCACTGAAGAGATTTGGATCAACAAGACGGCTACTCTGGTGTGCATGGTTGTGGGTGCTGATCTGAGCCAGATCCAAATCTACTGGCAGGTGAGCGAGAGGGAGAAAATTAAAGGAAATGTGACCAAAAAACTGAGAGAGGAAGGGACCCAAGACACAGTGATCAGCCAACTCCAGATCAGTGTGGAGGAGTGGTCCAGTGGGGTGGAGTACGTGTGCTCTGCCCAACAACCTTCTTCATCCTCAGCAGTGTCAGCGCGGACAAAAAGTACCAAAGGTGGGCAAGTGACCAGCGATTAAATGGCCAACGTTAGTTACCTGGGTAAAACTGTTTATATTTCCATTGTTTGCTCGTCTATTCCAGTGGAGACAAGAAGTCCCAAGGTCAGACTGCTGCCTCCACCACATGAAGGGACCGAGAGTAGGAACATGGCCACCCTCGAGTGTGTGGTCTCTGGATTCTACCCGGACCTCATAAACGTCACCTGGGAGAAAGACGGCTCCCTGATCTCCTCCAACACCAGTGCTACACCGACTGCTCTGGAGCAGGGGGGCACTTTCATTGCCAGCCACTTCCTGACTGTGAGTACAGAGGAGTGGAAGAAAGGCTCAATCTTCAGCTGTACAGTGTCTCATCCCCCCTCCAACACCAGTATCAGCCGGGAGGTGAAAAGCATTCAAGGTACGGTGCTGGGATTCACTCCAATTTTGACATCCTGTGCAAACTAGGGCCAAGCAAGTTCAACACTGAATGACAGTTGTGGCATTGTTGTGCTTGTTTGAGTGAATTAATCACCCAGAGGCTCAGACTAGGAAACAATTATATTGACTTAGGTGCTTTCACAACTTCAGGTTCTTCCAAAACACCTGAATGACCAGGTCACAGAGGAGGCCAACACTAAAACTTCGTGGTGACAGAATGGATCAGTTCACTGTTTGGGCATCTGTGCAGCATGTCACATAGGCAACATGTCTGAGAGTGCAGCAGTCCCTCAGGAGGAGCATCAGGAATGTTGGCTTGACTCTAAAATTCTGCTTGTCAGAAGAAATGTCAGAGATTGCGAGAGGCAGGATCATGGGAGATTTGAAGTCAGCACCAGGATGTTCAAACTGGAGGAATCCCAGGCTCAGTCCGATCAGAGATGAGAGACCTCAATGATCCAGCAGGCCCAATGTCACAAATGGATAGACAGTCCCACACAGGCACCCAGACCAGAAGAATTCAGGTAATGTTTTCTTTGGTCAGAAACTGCATCTCTCATTGCATTTCACTGCTCTGAGATCGCAATTTGTTGACAACACAGCAGCTAAATGTCGCACAGCCTTGCAACTATCTTGAAGTCCCACGAAATAAGTTACCTGATGTTTGATTTTGCTTTCCCAGTCAAAGGTTGTAAGCAGAGAGGAACAACCCACCCTTTAAACAACCCTGATTTCATTCCAATGTTCAATTTGTACAGAGTGAGATTCAGTGCAAGTCTATGCTGAAGTTGTGAAGCCAGTTGACACCAGAGCTTGTCCGCTTTGTAAGTTTTCTATTTCTCATCTGCAGAATTGTCTGTCTTTATCCAAAATCCCTCCACTGAAGAGATTTGGATCAACAAGACAGCTACTCTGGTGTGCATGGTTGTGGGTGCTGATCTGAGCCAGGTACAAATCTACTGGCAGGTGAGCGAGAGGGAGAAAATTAAAGGAAATGTGACCAAAAAACTGAGAGAGGAAGGGACCCAAGACACAGTGATCAGCCAACTCCAGACCAGTGTGGAGGAGTGGTCCAGTGGGGTGGAGTACGTGTGCTCTGCCCAACAACCTTCTTCATCCTCAGCAGTGTCAGCGCGGACAAAAAGTACCAAAGGTGGGCAAGAGACCAGCGATTAAATGGCCAACGTTAGTTACCCGGGTAAAACTGTTTGACATTTCCATTGTTTGCTCATCTGTTCCAGTGGAGACAAAAAGTCCCAAGGTCAGACTGCTGCCTCCACCACATGAAGGGACCAAGAGTAGGAACATGGCCACCCTCGAGTGTGTGGTCTCTGGATTCTACCCAGACCACATAAGCGTCACCTGGGAGAAAGACGGCTCCCTGATCTCCTCCAACACCCGTGCTACACCGACTGCTCTGGAGCAGGGGGGCACTTTCAGTGCCAGCCACTTCCTAACTGTGAGTACAGAGGAGTGGAAGAAAGGCTCAGTCTTCAGCTGTACAGTGTCTCATCCCCCCTCAAACACCAGTGTCAGCCAGGAGGTGAAAAGCATTCAAGGTACGGTGCTGGGATTCACTCCAATGTTGACATCTTGTGCAAACTGGGGCCAAGCAAGTTCTTCAGTGAAAGACAGGTGTGGCATTGTTGTGCTCGTGTGAGTGAATTAATCACCCAGAGGCTCAGACTAGGAAACAATTATATTGATTTAGGTGCTTTCACAACTTCAGGTTCTTCTGAAACACCTGAATAACCAGGTCACAGAGGAGGCAACAATAAAACTTCGTGGTGACAGGATGGATCAGTTCACTGTTTGGGCATCTGTGCAGCATTTCAGACAAACAGCATGTCTGGGGGTGCAGCACTCCCTCAGTAGGAGCATCAGGAATGTTGGCCATGACTCGAAAATTGTGCTTGTCAGAAGAAATGTCAGAGATTGCGAGAGGCAGGTTCATGGGAGATTTGAAAGTCAGCATCAGGATGTTCAAAATGGAGGAATCCCAGGTTCATTCCGATCAGAGATGAGAGACCTCAATGAGCCAGCAGGCCCAATGTCACAAGTGGATCGACAGTCCCACACAGGCACCCAGACCAGAAGAATTCAGGAAATGTTTTCTTTGGTCAGAAACTGCATCTCTCATTGCATTTCACAGCTTTGAGATCGCAATTTGTTAACAACACAGCTGCTAAATGTCGCACAGCTTTCCAATATTCTTGAAGTTCCACGAAATAAGTTACCTGATGTTTGATTTTGCTTTCCCAGTCAATGGTTGTAAGCAGAGAGGAACAACCCACCCTTTAAACAACCCTGATTTCAATCCAATGTTTAGTTTGTCCAGAGTGAGATTCAGTGCAAGTCTATGCTGAAGTTGTGAAGCCAGCTGACACCAGAGCTTGTCCACTTTGTAAGTTTTCTATTTCTCATCTGCAGAATTGGCTGTCTTTATCCAAAATCCCTCCACTGAAGAGATTTGGATCAAAAAGACCGCTCCTCTGGTGTGCATGGTTGTGGGTGCTGATCTGAACCAGGTCCAAATCTACTGGCAGGTGAGTGAGAGGGAGAAAATTAAAGGAAATGTGACCAAAAAACTGAGAGAGGAAGGGACCCAAGACACAGTGATCAGCCAACTCCAGACCAGTGTGGAGGAGTGGTCCAGTGGGGTGGAGTACACGTGCTCTGCCCAACAACCTTCTTCATCCTCAGCAGTGACAGCACGGACAAAAAGTACCAAAGGTGGGCAAGGGACCAGCGATTAAATGGCCAACGTTAGTTACCTGGGTAAAACTGTTTTACATTTCCATTGTTTGCTCGTCTATTCCAGTGGGGACAAAAAGTCCCAAGGTCAGACTGCTGCCTCCACCACACGAAGGGACCCAGAGTAGGAACACGGCCACCCTCGAGTGTGTGGTCTTTGGATTCTACCCGGACCTCATAAACATCACCTGGGAGAAAGACAGCTCCCTGATCTCCTCCAACACCAGTGCTACACCGACTGCTCTGGAGCAGGGGGGCACTTTCAGTGCCAGCCACTACCTGACTGTGAGTACAGAAGAGTGGAAGAAAGGCTCAGTCTTCAGCTGTACAGTGTCTCATCCCCCCTCAAACACCAGTGTCAGCCGGGAGGTGAAAAGCATTCAAGGTACGGTGCTGGGATTCACTCCAATGTTGACATCCTGTGCAAACTAGGGCCAAGCAAGTTCAACACTGGATGAGAGGTGTGGAATTGTTGTGCTTGTGTGAGTGAATTAATAACTCAGAGGCATCGGGTTCTGAAACAATTAGATTTCCTTCACAGCTTCAGGTTCTTCCAAAACATGAACACAAGGTCTGTCCGTCCATTGTTAAAGGCTCTCAGGGCCTCTGTGTACCATCTCAGATTGATGGCATGTGTGAGAGTGCAGCACTCCCTCAGTACAAGCACCAGGAACTGTGACTTCACTCTGTTCCCAAGCTTCTGATGTGACAGTGCGGAATTTTAATTTTAGATTACAAAATAAAAACAGGTTAAAAGTTGTTGTTATCAGTAGAAGTGATAATGAAACTGATAATCACATAAAACCTAACTGGTTCACTGATGTCCTTTTGTGAAGCACACCCACCTTCCAAACTCTTCACTGCCCTCTGATGGACCTGACGATTCATTCAGTGCAGCAGAGCCAGAAATGCCGGCCTTGTCAGTGAGGGAACGATGAATCAATGTTTGGACACCAGCATCTCAGAAACTTGAAGCAAGTCTGCCTGTCAGCAGAACTGGAGGAACAGGATGATGACCACCTTATGTGAGCAGCTTCTCAGTGATTTAGAGCAGTTCAGGGTCACCCGCGAGTTGGACAGAAGTGAAGGAGAGGATGGGTGAAGACTCGGAACTCACGAGGAACACGGATAAAGACATCTTCAGATGACGAAAGGTCCTGGGGCAGATTTGGAGAGTGGGGTTGAGTACTTGTGTATGTACATTTGTTTTCCAACACAGGAGAAGAGGTCCATCAGGAAGTCCCAGGGTAAGTCAGAATGCAGCTTGGTGCAAGCCTGTGAGCAATGGGGTGATGTGTAACCATCTGGTGGCAAGTTATCCAACATTCTGCAGAACTGCTTATGCACCAGGTGTGCTCAATTGACTGCAGCCGTGACACCAGTTCTGATCCAATTTGCAGTGTTTCCTCCTAAAATCTCTCTGTGTCGTTTGTCACACTGAGTGTCTGGAGGCCTATATTCACCAGACTTTATATTTTTTAGATATTCATTCAAGGAATGTGGGCTTCGCAGGCTGAGCCAGCATTTAATTGCCCATTACTAGTTGCCAAGTTCTCACCAACTTTTACTGATGCACCATAGACAGCATCCTATCTGGATGTATCACAGCTTGGTACAGCAACTGCTCTGCCCAGGACCGCAAGAAGTTGAAGAGAGTTGTGGAAACAGCCCAACGCATCATGGACACCAGCCTCCCCTCCTTGGACTCTGTCTTTACCTCTCATTGTCTTGGCAAAGCAGCCAGCATAATCAAAGACCCCACCCACCCGGGACATTCTCTCTTCTCTCTTCCATCAGGTGGAAGATACAGCAGCATGAGAGCACGTACCACCAGGCTCAAGAACAGCTTCTACCCCACTGTGATAAGACTATTGAACAGTTCCTTTATACAATGAGATGGACTATGACCTCACGATCTACCTTGTTGTGACCTTACACCTTATTGCACTGCACTTTCTCTGTAGCTGTGACACTTTACTCTGTACTGTTACTGTTTTTTCCTGTCCTACATCAATGCACTTTGTATTAACTTAGTGTAACTGCGCTGTGTAATGAATTGACCTCTCGGATCGGTTCGTAAGACAAGCTTTTCACTGTACCTCGGTACAAGTGACAATAATAAACCAATACCAATACCTTGACAAGGTGGTAGTGAGCTGCCTTCTTGAACCACTGCAATCCTTGAGGTGTGGGCATCCTTCTGGCTTTCCAGTCGTTTATTACAACTGAATGGCTTATTGGTCCATTTCAGAGGGCAGTTCAGAGTCAACCACGTTGCTGTGTGTCTGGAGTCAGGTGATGGCCAGACCAGGTAAGGATGGCGGATTTCTTCCCCGACAGGAGGAAGATTTCCTCCCCTTCCAACAATCGACAATGGTTTTCATGCTCATCCGTTAATTCCAGAATTGGAATTTGAATTTATCGCCACCCGCCATGGTGGGATTCGAACCCACTTCCCCAGGACTTTTCCCTGGGTATCCAGATTGTTAATCCAGTGATAATATCACTGCGCCACCCTCTCCCCAATGGAGATATCTGAGTTCCATTGGAGCAGGCACTGAGGAATGTAACTGGACACCAGACAGTTGTTGAGTTCCAGCAACCCAGACAGGTGCACAGTTCTCAGCCAGGGAGAGAACCAGTGCTAAAGCAGAGGTGCAGAGTACACCTGTGATGCCACCTCAAATGTTATCTCTTTCTCACTCCGCAATTGTTCTCAGACCTGCTGATCACTTTCCGCAATTTCTCTTTTATTACCAAAAGAGAAAAGCCTTTATTTTCAGATGCAGAGAGGTCACCAGTGATATAAAAGTTGCTGAGTTTGGTGTAAGAGCAGAATATTCAAGGTAAACATCAGATGAATAAAAGAGTCTATTCCCAGTAGATTCGTGCTCAAGGCTACACTCCCTACCAGATGAGATGGAGATGTGTCGGCTCACTGGGTTCTCTGCAGCAGACATTTCAATGGACAGGGTGGCCAACAACACCACTGGCCAACCACCAATTGATGGTTGAACCTATAACAGTGTGGTTTACCTCACCATGGCATCATCCTCACTTAAACAATCAAAATTAAGTCCTATATCATCAACTGAGAATGAAAATATATTCCATGGTCAAATCCATATCAAATATCATTGACCAACATTTCTGAGATCCTGCATTCCCGTTAAAACCTGTCTGTGTCGGGTCTGATCCTGTTTGAAATCTGTGTGGGCTCCATTAGAAGTTAAATGTGTGTACGTGTCAGTGTAACCAATGAAAGTTCAATAAAGAAGATGCGGAAAGGTTTCGGCTGTCAGTGTTCCTTGTCGGTATGTTTGGGCAGACAGTAAATGAGTGACTTGCACAGGGGGTGGGAGGTGTTGCCTGTTTGGGGGGGACAGGTGACCTTGGATCGATTCCGGCCTGTCTCTCACTGTATACATTTATAAATATTTATGTATGTACAGTGTGTGTGTTATAGTCTCCACTGTCCAAAGGATAGAACATTCCTGATCAACCTGATAGGTCAACGGTTTAAAATATTCAAAGTTAGTGGACAGGGAAAAGTATTTTGATCAACTTTGTGAAAGTATTTGGTGATGTCCTTCTGAAAGTGGAGAGATACAGAAAGAAGGGGCAATGGGTGGGCAGTTGTCTTCATGTTATTGGGGTGTTGTTCACCTTCATGAAACATCTGCAGGAAACTAACAGTCTGACTCTCTCTATTGTTTCAGAATCCTGCACAGACTTGACAGGAGAGGAGGGGAAGGAAGAACTGGGAGACTTGGATGGAGATGACAATGTGCTGGCAGTTGCTGCCTTTGCCATTCTGTTCGTTATCAGTTTCCTCTACAGCACCTTCGTCACCGTCGTCAAGGTAACCAAATGACCAACAACAGGGATATCCCATGAAGCCCACACTTCCACCTTCCATTTCTCACTACATTGTGTCCTCGGACTCTGGGATCCCAACTACAGCACAATCAACAGACGATGCAGTCTGGGGCCCTGGGACTTTGAACCTTTCCTCTTTACTCCTGTCCTCTGGGCCTTGATACAGCAAAAGGTGACAGAATGTGACTGGGTATCTGGGGCAAGGAAATCAAACAAGAGTTGTATTTAGTGAACAACAGGGGACTCAGGACCCAAAACAGGAGCCCAACTGCAGGATCTCTCTGAGGCCACAAGTGGTATCCACACTGTCTTTTAGGGGTGACCTCAGAGGATAATGACAGACCACCTGTCCATGGGGGTCCATCTCCCAGAACGAGGACAGACTGCATGTTATTTGGTTTCCCTGTCCTTACAGGTTATAGTCTGTGCTGCACCTTGGCACACGCAATATCTTACTCTCCTGTCTATATTTCAGGTTCAGCAGTGACCATCAGATACACGACTCACCCCCCCGTGTGGCCTGCTGATGTTTGGAAATGGAGTCTCCCTCTCGCTCACTCAGCAATCCCAGGCTACTGCACTGGAACTGCTCATTTCAGGAGATAAACCTCCAAATGCACTGGGGATGCTGGAGGGGAAATAGGGGGACAGAGAGGGGTAGGTGGGAGGGAGGGACAGGAGAGGACGTCACAGTGGGAACATGTCAGGGTTTGTGACACTGGAGGGAGGGGGATTCAGGAGGGGGAGAGGAAGGCAGGGGTAATGTTTGGGAATGGGGAGCAGGGGATGGCAGTGTGGTCAGTGAAGGAGGAGAGGGGAGTGAGGATGGGGGTGTTGATATTGTGGAGCATGAAGGTGACCTGGGGAGGGGGGGTGTGAGGAGGGTGGGCTCGGGGTCTTGCTCTGTCGTATTTTGTAAATCAGATGTTGTGGAAATCATTGCCTGTAGCTTATTTTTCAGTTTTCCGCTGGAGTGTACGTCTTGATTTGAAATTAGATGAATTAAAACCAAAGAAAAGGAGGAAATGAAATGATTGTTGATCAGACTGAGGGAAGCCATTCAGCCCATCTTAGTTCTCTCACCACTGCAGCAACCTCACCTGCCTCAAAATCCAACAAGAGGGGAATGCATCCCAGGACACATATCGGAGAGATTTCCAGCCTGTAATGTGTGAGTGTAGCCCCACCCTTACTGCTCATGGTCATAAGGGATTCCCACAGTGGGAATACTGGGGCGATGCACCCCGAGAAAGATATTGAGGAAAACATGGAGACTCATTGGAGGAGCTTCTCAGAAGCCTGTTATACATCCCAGAGTCAGATATTGGTGGAATATCATAATATGTTTCATATTGGTGGAATGTTTACAGTCAGCATGGCTTTGTGAACAGCAGGTCGTGCTTCACGAGCCTAATTGAATTTTTTGAGTATGTGACAAAGCTCATTGATGAATGTAGAGCAGTAGATGTGGTGTACATGGATTTTAGCAAGGTGTTTGATAAGGTTCCTTGGGGAAGGCTCATTCAGAAAGTCAGGAGGTGTGGGATCCAGGGAAACCTGACTGTGTGGATTCAGAATTAGCTCACACATAGAAGACTGAGGGTGATGGTAGATGGAGCGTATTCTGCCTGGAGGTCAGTGACCAGTGGTGTTCCGCAGGGATCTGTTCTGGGACCCTTGCTCTTCGTGATTTTTTTTTAAGTGACTTGGATGAGGATGTGGAAGGGTGGGTTTGTAAGTTTGCTGATGATACAAAGGTTCATGGTGCTGTGGATGGTGTAGAAGGTTGCTGTAGATTACAACGGGACATGGATATGATGCAGACCTGGACTGAGAAGTGGCAGATGGAGTTCAACCCAGAAAAGTGTGAAGTGATCCACTTTGGAAGATCGAATTTGAAGGCAGAATACAAGGTTCATGGCAGGACTCTTAGCAGTGTGGAGGAACAGAGGGATCTTGGGATCCACGTCCATTGATCCCTCAAGCTTGCCGTGCAGGTCAATAGGGTGGTTAAGAAGGCATATGGTGTGTGGCCTTCATTAGTCGGGGTACTGAGTTCAAGAGCCACGAGGTAATGTTGCAGCTCTATAGAACTCTGGTTAGATCACACTTGGAGCATTGTGTTCAGTTCTGGTCGCCTCAGTAGCAGAAGGATGTGGAAGCTTTAGAAAGGGTGCAGAGGAGATTTTTCCAGGCTGCTGCATGATTTGGACAGTTTGTCTTATGAGCATAGGTTGAGTGAGCTGGGGCTTTTCTTTTTGGAGAGAAGGAGGATGAGAGGTGAATTGACAGAGGTGTACAAGATGATAAGAGGTATAGATCGAGTGGACAGTCAGACATTTTCCCATGGCGAAAATGGCTAATACATGGGGGCATAATTGTAAGGTGATTGGAGAAGGGTATAAGGGGGATGTCAGAGGTAATTTTATTACACACAGAGAGTGGTGGGTGCGTGGAACACACTGCCAGCAGAGGTTGTGGGGCAGATACATTAGGGACTTTATTAGGCTCTTAGATAGCCACATGACTGATAGAAAAATGGAGGACTATGTGGGAGGGAAGGGTTAGATAGGTATTAGAGCAGGATTGTATGTCGGCACAATATCATGGGCTGAAGGGCCTGTACTGTGCTGTACTGTTCGATGTTCCAATGAGTGTCTCAATCCTATATTTAAAGCTATTATCCTGCTCGCCACACTCCACATCCCATAAAGATGTGGGGAAGGGAACTTCTCCACTGCACTCACAGTCTCACTTCAATGTCTCAGCTGAAAGGAGGCAACTCTCTCCCTCACTTCTACAATGAACAGTCAGCCTGAAGTTTTGTTCTCAGGTCACTTGAGAGGGACTTAGCTCAACAGAATCAGTGCCCTGGAAACAGAATTCACTGCGGGGACCAAAGTTAACCTCTTTGGTCTTCCCAGTATTTAGATAAAGGAAACTCTGTGCATCCTGCAGGGTCCCAAATCAGAGGCAATGGAGGGGTTGATACAAGTGCAGGTGACACAGAGCTGGATGTGGACCATGAACATGTTTTAATGTGATGTCAGCAACAGAGAACATCATGAAAAAATATGCCAGTGCAGGAAAATACACCAGACACTGGGGTAAAACACACCAAGAGTAGAATACATGGACAGGTACTGGGTTAATGCAAACCAAGAATAGAATAGGATACAAAAGGTATTTGGGTGAGACACACCAGCACCTGATATGAGCAGAGTAAGTCCAAGGGGCAGACAATGGGGGAAGGCACCCAGGACCAGACATTGGGGGAATACACCCCAGGAATGAACATTGGGGAAAACTCTGAAGGTCCAGACAGTGGTAAATACCCCCAGAACGAGATGTTGTGGTTAATTCTCAACCTCATGCATGAGGGAACACTACAGAGCTCAGGAATACATGATCGGTCTTGGGGAAGGTTCTGATTCCCATGCATGAGAAGCAAGTTATACGAGAAACTCAGTTATTTAGGAGAACCCCAGGATCAGATTCCCAAACCCACCTCTGAGGGAATGCCCCAAGTTCAGACACTTGGGAAAATATACCTGGATCAGATTTGAGAGACTGCACCCAAAATCACACAGTGGGTGAGATTCCCAGTGCCCATAACCCGGAATGCAGAGCAGGTAGTGAGGAACATGGCCCTGGTTCAGATACTGGGGGAATATATCATAGGAACCAGTGATGGGTGAATATGACTTGGGACCAGATCTTGGGGAGATTACCTGTCCCATGTACAAGCAGGCCTGACCAGTACAATTTTTTGCAGAGTGATTCCCAATGCCATATCTGAGGGAATTCTACCCACATCCAGTTGTACAAAGGAAACAACTTGTCAATGGAGTTTAGTTGGAAACAAGTCAATACAATATCATGACATAACAATCAAAAAATAACATATTGTGTATCAGTCATGAAGCATTGTAACATTGAATTCATTACATTGCAATTTAGTTAAAACTTACACCCAATCCTGTGGGATCCATCTATAAAAACAATCTAGTGGTGGATCAGTCATAACACAACATGACAGTGGGTGACATTTAGTTATTCATTCATGGGATGTGGATCAGACCAGCATTTCTTTCCCATCCCCAACTGCTCTTGAACCAGGTGGATTACTGGGCCATTTCACAGTGCAGTTAAGGATCAGCTACATTACTGTGGGCCTGGACTCACGTACAGGCAAGACCAGGTAAAGTCACCAGATTTCCTTCCCTCTGTCAGTCATGTGTTTGGACACCAACTACTGACACAGGCCTTTAATTCCACAGACTTCATGAACTGACCTTAAACTCCCCAGCTGCCGTGCTGCTGTGATTTGAACTCACATATCCAGATCATGAACCCAGCTTCTCACTTCCATCCAGCAACTTAAACATTGTCCCAGTGTATCCCTACTGAATCATGAGACAGGGAGGCCAACAACACAGTCCAGTGTTTATATACAGCAAAGAATACCCATCCCACTCACATTGTCTGCCATTCAATCTCCTTCCTTGTGCTCCATCTTTCTCTCTCCTGCTCCATACACTCAGCTTCCTTCTGATTCCTCTGCCTTCCACTTCATTACACACTTCTCCCTTCTGTCCCATTATTCCTTTCCTTTCTCCTGCTTGATAACACATCTCTCCCCTATGGACTCTCTCTCTCTCTCTCTCTCTCTCACGACACGACAACTTCCTTCCACATTTCACAGCAGCGTGGTGACAGCAGCCAACAAACAACGTGTGTCAATCAGCAACCAGTCTCCCTCCCACCCTCCTGTTTCAGCCATCTTCAAACCCAGGATGTACAATAAATGAGGACCTTACCTTGCCACTGGCCTCTGCTCCTCTCCAGAAATGTCGGCTTCCCACACTGGCCTGCCATCTCCTTCTTTCCCTCCGTGAGAAAGTGCCGCCAGTCCTCCAGTATATTTTACACACTTCACTGCTCACAGATAACGGCTTTGACTTCTGCTTCCTGTTTGTGTCTCTGCTTCTCTCCTCTCAGCCAATGGCTCAGACAGTCTGTTTGTACAAAGTGCAGCCAGCTGGTCAGAGGCAGCTTCAGACCCTGTGCCCTGTAGGGTGGGAGGGAGAAAGGAGGCAGCAAATTGAAGGGTTTGAAAAGTCTGGAAAGGAGGTTGGAGAAGGTGGAAGGAGAGAGAGAGGACAGGTAGGGAGAAAAGCAAGGAAGGGCATTTGAGGGGAGGGGAAAGGGGAGGGGAAGGAGGGAGGGAGCACGGAGTGAGAGGGAGAGAAGGGGAAAGGAAGGAGTGTTGCAGGATGAGTCTCTGCCACCCCAAAGGCCAAGGTACCGACCCAATATCTGAATCCGGGCCACACTCCTCACCACCTGCTCGGCACTCATTTGTTATGGGCACTGGGAACCTCCCCCCGTATGTGAGCATGTGTCTCTAAAACCTGATCCAGGTATACAAAGACTGAAGCAGGGGCATTCCCTCCGAGATGGGACTGAGAATTGTCCCATAGAACCAGAGAACAGTACAGCACAATACAGGCCCTTTGGCCCACCGTGCTGTGCCTCCCTTCAAACCACACCTAATCCTATCTAACCCCTTCCTCCCACATATCCCTCTATCTTGAATTTCTCCATATGCTTATCTAACAATATCTTGAACTTGACCAATGTATCAGCCTCCACCACCACCCCAGGCAGCGCATTCCATGCACCAACCACAGAGATGCAGCTGGTCAGGACACTCTCAATGGGACCCCTATAGAATGTGGTGAGGGTGGGGGAGGGCAGGTTTGCTCTCTTCAGCCGCCGTAGGAAGTGGAGATGCTGCTGTGCCTTCTTGGCGAGGGAGGAGGTGTTGGTTGACGAGGACAAGTCGTCTGCGATATGTATTCCCAAGAACTTATAGCAGCTGACTCTCTGTACAACGGTGCCATTGATGCACAGGGGTGAGTGGTCAGCCTGGGCCTTTCTAAAATCCACAATCATCTCCCTTGTTTTGTCTATGTTCAAGGAGAGACTGTTGACTGAGCACCAGTCCACCAGCCTCGCCACCTCCTCTGTCAGCTGTTTCATCGTTCCTGCTGATGAGGCCCACCACTGTTGTATCATCAGCAAACTTGATGATATGGTTGGAGCTTGAGTTGGCAAAGCAGTCAAGTTTCAGGTAAGAAGGGAACCTGAGAGGCAACTTTTCCACCCAGAGAGTTGTCAACATATGGAACGAGCTGCCAGAGGAAGTGCTTGAGGCAGGTACAAGAACACCCTTCAAAAGGCACTTGGACAGGTACATGGGTTGGAAAGGTTGAGAGGGATATTGGCCAAACACGGGCAAATGGGATTTGCTGAGCTGGGAACCTTGGTCGGCATGGACCAGTAGGGCCAAAGGTCCTGTTTCCGTGTTCTATAACTCTGTGAGAGGTGTTGCAGTCAAACCAGGGTAAGTCTTTCACAGTGACCAGCAGGGCCCTGGGGAGTGTTCATCTTCCGCCCGGGTCGGCTACAAAATGGTAGCACCAACATGGAATTCTCCAACTTGCAGGAACTGCTCCCCCTCTGTCCCTTTTCACTCTCCTCCTGATCTACCTGCTCCCCATCACCATGTCTCTTTCCCCTCTTCCACCCTCTCCGTCTGCCCATCACCCACACACCGGTTCCCCTCCCTCACTGCTCCCCTCTGCCCTCCCCACCTCCCTCTCTCTATTCCATACTCCTCCCATCACCTCCCAGCTTCTGGCACTTTTACCACTCTTCCCTCCCCCATTTACTCATCACCCCCCTCACCTGGATCCACCCATCACCTGACAGCTCTTGCCCCACCCCTTCCCCCACCTCCTTCTCCTGTCCATCTCCCCTCTATCTTTCAGTCCAATGAAGGGCCTCGACGCAAAACATCGACTCTCCATTTCCACTCAAGATGGAGCTTATTCCCGGTGCAGTGGCGTTTGGGTAAGGGAAGCCTCCATTCATTCCCATTGGCAGAAGATTATAACTTGCATTAATTATCTTTTTTAAAATCACAACCAGTGACTGTCAGGTGTTAAATTCACTCCCACGAGTTCCCTGACGTGTCTGATCCGCATGTGGAGTGGAAAGAATAATTTCAACAGGAATCCCCAAAAAATGTAACCCTCCGGCACAGATGCAAACCTGCAGCGCTTTTTGTTACCATAGAACCATAGAACATGACAGCACAGAAAACAGGCCATTCAGTCCTTCTAGTCTGTGCCAACACGGTATTCCGCTAGTCCCATTTACCTGCACCCAGTCCATAACCCTCCAGACCTCTCCTGTCCATGTATCTGTCCAATTTATTCTTAAAGCTTAAGAGTGAGCCCGTATTCACTACATCAGATGGCAGTCTTTGAGTGAAGAAGTTCCCCCTAATGTTCCCCCTAAACTTTTCCCCTTTCACCCTAAAGCCATGTCCTCTCGTACTTATCTCTCCTAATCTAGGTGGAAAGAGCCTGCTCGCATTAACTCTGTCTATACCCCTCATAATTTTGTAAACCTCTAACAAATCTCCCCTCATTCTTCTGCGCTCCAAGGAATAAAGTCCTAACCTGTTCAGTCTTTCCCTGTAACTCAACTCCTGAAGACCCAGCAACATTCAAGTAAATCTCCTCTGCACTCTTTCAATCTTACTGATATCCTTCCCATCGTTAGGTGACCTGAATTGCACACAATACTCCACATCTGGCCTCACCAATGTCGTATACAACCTCACCATAACATCCCAACTCCTATACTGAATACTTTGATTTATGAATGCCAGGATGCCAAAAGCTTTTTTTACAACCCTGTCTACCTGCGATGCCACTTTCTGGGAATTATGTATCTGAACTCCCAGATCCCTTTGTTCCTCTGCACTCCACCACTTACTGTCTATGTCCTACCTTGATTTGTCCTTCCAAAATGCAACACCTCACACTTGTCTGCATTCAATTCCATCTGCCATTTTCTGGCCCATTTTTCCATTTGGTCCAGATCCCTCTGCAAGCTTTGAAAGCCTTCCTCGTTGTCCACAACACCTCCAATCTTAGTGTCATCAGCAAACTTGCTGATCCAATTTACCACATTATCATCTAGATCATTGATCTGGACATCAAACAACAATGGCCCCAGCACAGATCCCTGAGGCACACCACTAGTCACAGGCCTCCAGTCTGAGAAACAATCATCCACCACCACTCTGTCTTCTCCCACACAACCAATTTCAAATCCAGTTTACAACCTTTCCATGGATACCTAGTGCCTGAACCTTATGAACTAACCTCCCATGTGGGACCTTGTCAAAGGCCTTACTAAAGTCCATGTAGACAACATCCACAGCCTTTCCTTCATCTACTTTCTTGGTAACCTCCTCAAAAAACTCTACAAGATTCGTTAAACACGATCTACCATGCACAAAGCCACACTGACTATCCCTAATCAGCCCTTGGCTATCCAAATACTTGTATATCCAATCTCTCAGAACACCTTCCAATAATTTACCCACTACTGATGTCAGGCTCACCGGCCTGTAATTACCTAGTTTACTTCTAGATCCTTTTTTAAACAACAGAACTACGAGCTACCCTCCAGTCCTCCGGCACCACACCCGTGGCTAAGGACATTTTAAATATATATGCCAGGGCCCCTGCAATTTTTACACTAGTCTCTCTTAATGTCTGAGGAAATATCTTATCAGGCCCGGGGGATTTATCCACGTTTATTCATTGTAAAGCAGCAAGCACCTCCTCCTCTTTATCTCGATATGTTCCATGACACTATTGTCTGTTTCCCTTCCTTCCATATCCACTATGCCAGTTTCCTGAGTAAATACTGATGCAAAAAAACTGTTTAAGATCTCCCCCATCTCCTGAGGCTCCACACATACACGACCATTCTGATCTTCTAGGGGACCAATTTTGTCCCTTACTATCCTTTTACTCTTCATATACTTGGAGAAAAACTTCGAGTTTACCTTCACATTATCTGCCAAAGCAACCTCATGTCTTCTTTTTGCCTTCCTGATTTCCTTTTTTAGTATTTTCTTACTTTTTCTATTCTCTTCAAGTACCTCATTTGTTCCTAATTGCCTATACCTGCTATACACCTCTCTCTTTTTCTTAACCAGATCACCAATATGCTTGTTAACTTTGCCTTTAATCCTGGCAGAAACATGCAAACTCTGCACTCTCAAAGTGAAGTTTAAATGATGTTTTCTGTGTTTAAACATAAAACCTCTCTCCTTTCCTATTTTGCAACTTTGATCAAACATCCACTTTTATCTTGTGAGCCGACTGTGCCTTTCTGTGACATTCTCTTGCCGTTCAACCCTGCCATGACTGGAATATCGTGACCAATGGTAGGTCAAGCTGCATGACGGCATTGTCCTCCAACCAATGGTGGCAAGCAGGAGGGGTGCGATGGTGCGGATCTCCAACCAATAGGGGCAGGCGGACTGCGTGTTCCTCCAACCAGTGACAGCAGGTGTTGGTTCATTGTGTCTGCCAGCCCTTTTCTCTGGTGGTTCCCCTTCTCCCCCTGCCTTCTACTGAGAGCCGGTGGTGAAAGAAGCCTTTGCATGTTTGACATCCCTGAACTCTAGGAAGTGCCACATTGCTGCATGAAGGACAATTTCCATTCCAGGTGCATTTTACTTTCCTGCTACAGGGATAAGTTCGTGAATCCAGCAAGTTGCTTTGCTTCAGAATGTTTCAGTCGCAGTGTAATGTTAAATTGTACTGAATGCTGTGCCCAGAGATTGGGATTTGTAAATATTTATTTCATAAAACAGTACAGCACAGGAACAGGCCCTTCGGCCCAACCTGTTGTGTCCAGTTAAGCTCATGACACCACATTCCTTCTGCCTGCAAATGGTCCAAATCCCTCCATTCTCTGCATATTGATATGCCTGTCGAAGATCCTCTTAAACAACTCTGTCGGATCTGCATCCACCACCACCCCTGGCAGTGCATTCCAGGCACCCACCACTCCATGTAAATAAAACTTGCTCCCACCCCCACATTTCCTTTGAACTTTTCCCCTCTCACCTTAAATGCATTCCCGCTGAACATGTCGATGTTGTCAAGTTTAAAACGGTAAAATGTGATTCCACCTGTAGCCAAATGAGCTAAGTGCAGCCTGATCAGCTTCCCAGTGATGTAAATAAAGTAGTTATTACCCTCTGTGCATTTCAGTGTTGTTCTGTGGAGGGCCAGAGGGGAAGGTCCACAGCCGGGAGGGTGGAGGGAGGACGGGAGTCAGCTGCCTTGGAGTGGGGATGGATGACGGGGGACTACAGACACTGAGCCCACTGTGTGCAGATCAAGCTTCAAACTGCCTGAAGATCTGTCCAGTCCAAGCTCAGGAAAATGAAGCTACAGCAGATCTTCATCTTTCCTCGGGAGGTTCAGGCTGGCCTGGGGCAACAGGCTCACAGCCCCTCAGCCCCTCAGTGCAGTGTCCTTCAGAGCAGCGGCCATTCACAGTTTGACAATTCGGGCAGGTCATTTAAGATGACAGACGGGACTCACAGCAAATCACTCGATGGGCTGTCATTCCCGAAAGGCGATGAGGAGACGCTCCGCGGACGCCTCACTGACAAACGAGCCTGTCATCTGTTATCTTTGATCGTTATTTATCTACAGTATTGTGCGTGGTTTTAGTTCCCCCTCCACCCATTCAATGGCATTACCATTACTGAATGCTCCACTGTCAATATCCTGGGTGTTATCATTGACCAGAAACTGAACGGCAGTTGCCATGTACACAATGAGCAAGACACAACAGCAGGTCAGAGGCTCGGAATCTGAGACGAGTAACACCTCCCAACTCCCGAAAGCCTGCCCACCATCTACAGAGTTCAAGTCAGCAGTCTGATCGAGAACTCTCCACAGGCCTGGAAAAGTGCAGCTTCTACAACACTCGAGAAGCTCGACACCATCCAGGCCACAGCAGCCTGCTTGACGGGCACCCCATCCACAACTGTTCACTCACTCCACCACTGATGCACAGCAGCAGCAGTTTGTTCCATCCGCAGGATGCACTGCAGCAACTCACCAGACTCCTTAGACAGCACCTTCCAACCCCTTCCTCTATAACCTGCCCCTCTCCCTCCACTGCCCAGGCCATGCTCCGTGTACAGACTGGGGGAATGGTGCTGGGGCTAGTTGTGGAGGAGCTGCTGTGGGACTGTGGGGAGGTCAGTTCTCGGGATGAACTGGGCTGGTCGTCCCTGAAGTGGGGTCCTGGGGAAGGGAGTCACACACAGAGACAAACCCTCGACGGGACAGGGGAGAATTGGCCTCACTCGTCAGCCAGTGCTGAAGCCCCGATATCCCCGTCAGATACCAAGGACACGTCAAACCCGGGCACTGGAGGGACACAGGAGCCTCACGTGAAGCAAACTTTGTGAAACCTGGTGTTACAGCCTCGTCTGATGGATGGTCTCATAGTCCATACCCCAGTGCACACACGCCGTCTCCCTAAGCCCCTAAAACACTGACCGCTGACCCCGGCCCTCAGCAGCAGCCCCCGGCCCACCTCACCTTGGCTGCTGACCCCTGAACTTTCACAAGACTTGACCTCCTGACTCCGGCCGTGAGGTCAGGACACCAGGTCCCTGAGGGCAGCCCACAGCTCAGGGAAGCGGAGGCGGTAGCCATTCTCCAGGGTCCGCTTGGGGACCACCCACTGCCCCTCCAGCAGCATTATCAAAAGCTCAGCACCTAGCAGCACCAAGACCAGAGCTCCAAGCACGGGGAGGGCGGACAGTAGCCCCAGGACGTCTGCCAGCGCCCCCACGAACTCCCCGTTGGTGCTGTGGCCAGAGGACACCCCGTTCAGGGCCCCGCACACCCAGTCACACTCCAGAGAGTGCAGCAGGATGCCAATCAGGTCATCGACATGGATCCACGGGAACGGCTGTCAACCGGATCCCATGGGACCTCTCAGGCCCAACCATAAGGGCCACAGCATCTGCTTCAGTGCTCCTCTGTCCTACCCCAGGACCACCCCTGGGGGGGGAGAGAGAGGGAGTTAGAGGGAGAATGTACAGACACACCCGGGGGAACAGAGAGAGGGGGGTTAGAGGGGGAATGTACAGACGTATGCGGGGAAACAGAGAGAGGGAGTTAGATGGGCAATGTACAACACACCCGGGGGAACAGAGAGAGGGGGTTAGAGGGGGAATGTACAGACACACCCGGGGGAACAGTGAGAGGGAGTGAGGGGGGAATGTACAGACACACCCCAGAGAACAGCATCTGCTTCATAGATCTATCCAAGGTCATAACATGGTAGATTGTGAAGTCAAGAGTCCACCTTGTTGTACTAGGGGACCGTTCAGATAGATAGATCTATCTAAGGATATCTTTATTGGTCATATGTACATCGAAACACACACTGAAATGCATCTTTTGCATAGAGTGTTCTGGGGCAGCCTGCAAGTGTCGCCACGATTCCAGCGCCAACATCGCATGCCCACAGCTTCTTAACCTCTACTTCTTTGGAACGTGGGTGAAAACGGAGCACCTGGAGGAAACCCACGCAGACACAGGGACAACGTACAAACTCCTCAGAGTCAGCGGGCGAAATTGAAACCTGGTCGCTGGCAGTGTAACCGCGTTGCGCTAACCGCAACACTACCGCGCCTGTGCAGCTTATTGTCTACCGGCACTGCAGTCCTTCTGTACCTGTGACACCTTATTCTGTATTCTGTTGTTGTTTTACCCCGTACTACCTCAATGCACTGTGTAATGAATTGATCCGTATGAACCATATGCAAGACAAGTGTTTCACTGTACAAGTGATGATAATAAACCAAAACACCAATACTTGCCGCGTTCGCGCCATCGATCCACTGGGCGATCGACCGACAGGCATGCGCATTCGACCCATTTCCTGCATTCTCCGTGCGGTTCGTAGGTTTGGTTCACTGTTCATAAAATGTCATCCATTTTATCTAAAGGAATTCACCTCTTCTTGGTGGTCTACATCCCACCTCAAGCCAACTTCATGGATTATACTAGCCCATCAACTCTCTTGAAACAGCAAACCCTGATGCCCTATTCATCATTGCCGGTGACTTCCACCAAACAAACAGCAGGAATGTACTCCCCAAACACCGTCAGCATGTCTCTTGCGCCATGTGGGGGTTAACATTCCAGACCAATGCCACACTACATTCAAACATGTATATCACTCCATCCCTCACCCTCATTTCAGCCAGTCGGATCATCTGTCAGCACTGCTGCTGCCGGCTCACAGACAAAGATTGAAGCATGAGGAACCAACGAAGAGTGTAATACAGCGGTTGTCCGAGGAGGCTGAGGGTCTACTTCAGGACTGCCTTAGGTCAATGGACTGGAACACTTCATCCAGCCTACCTCAATCATCATTACTTTCATCAAGAAATGAGTTGACGAACCAGAAACCTTGGATGAACAGGGAGATCCACTCTCTGCCAAAGTCCAGATCCAATGCTTTCAGGATGGATAACCCTGTAAAAGAAGCCCAGTGAAGCTATTGGAGATGACAAGAGAAAATTCCAGGACAAGCCAGAGGCTTGATGGATGCCAAGTGACTGAGGCAGGGCCTGAATACCATCATGGGCTATAAGCCAAAATCAGGAATGATCTCTGGCACTGACACATTTCTTGCAAATGAAATCAATTCCTTCTTAAGCCCATTTTGAGCAGACAAACCAATTCCCACCAAGGCGCATCCCCTGCTGGCTCTGTCCCATGCATCTCAGTGGCAGAAATCAGATCTGCTTTCATGAGCGCAATTTCTCGGAAAGCAGTCGGCCCAGATGCAGTCCCATGATGGTTTCTGAGATCACGTGCTTGTCAACCCACCACCCTCTTCGCTGACATCTTCAACCTCTCAGTTCAACAATCTACTATCCCCATCTGCTTCAAGGAAACCTCCATCATTCCAGTCCCTGAGAAAAGTAAAGTGGTCTGTCTCAATGACCACTGACCAGTAGCTCTGACATCGACCATAATGAAGTGCTTTGAAATACTGGAAATGGCCCACATCAGTGCCAGTTTCCCAGACAATCTGGACCCCGTGAAATTTGTGTACAGGAAAAATAAGTCTGCAGAGGACACCAGCTGCCTTGCACTAAGTTCAGCTCTGGATCACCCCGACAACAAGATTATCTATGTCAGGATGCTATTCACTGACTACAGCTCAGCCTTCAATTCCACAATATCAAATAAGCTCATCTCTGAACTCCTGGACCTTGACCTTGGAACCTCCATCTGCAACTGGCTTCTAGACTTCCTGACTGGCAGGGACCAGTTGGTTAGAATTGGTCATAACATTTCATCCAGCCTGACCCTCAACACTGGTGCTCCTCAGGGTTGTGTGCTCAGTCCCTGCTCTACTCCCTGTACACTCATAACTGTGTGGCCAAGTACAGCGCCAACTGGATCTTTAAGTTCGCTGATGAAACCACTGCTGTCAGCTGGATCAACAACAATGATGAGACAAATTACACGAAAGAGATCACAAACCTTGTATCACAGTGTTAGAACTATAGCCTAGTCTTTAATGTTAGCAAGACAAACAATTTGGCTGTTGATCTTAGGAAGCGAGAGGGTGAATACAACCCTGCCCTCATCAATGGAGCTGCTGTAGAACGCCAATGGAGCTGTTCAACATCCAGTTCCTTGACACCAACATCACCAGCAACCTCACTTGGTCCCCTCACACTGATGCAATGACCAAGAAAGCCAACCAGCATATTCACTTTCGCAGGTGTCTGAGAAGATATGGCATGTCCACTAGGATTCTCTCGAACCTCTGGCACGAAGGAGGACAAGTGCACTCAGGGTATTGGAAATGTCACTGCCTGCATGTCATGCACCACCTGCACTTGGAAACAAATCTCTGATCCTACAGTGTCGGTTTATCTATGTCACACAATAAACACTGTCTATGGTGTGAGCACCATCCTTAAAGAACGAACAGCATGGGTATGCAAATATCACATCACTGACACCATCTGATCATTAACATTATTTCTGTATCACTAACAGCCACAGGTATGTGAGCATCACACTAGTGACACAGTCTATAGTATTAACACCACGTCCACAACAAGAACAAGCAAGTATCAAGCTAATAACATCACCTCAATTGTTAGTAATCCCTCTGCAGCACAAACAATAGAAATGTGGGAGACAAGGAAACCATGATGTATATTCAATAAAACTGATTCTGCCACAACAGAGTATTATGCCTAATTCTCAACACAGTATCAGAGGAATGATGTGGAAACCTCAGAGAGAATATAGGAATGATTCCAGGGATGATGGACTTCAGTTCTGCGGAAAATGGGGCAGCAGGTACTGTTTCCTTTGGAAAGGAGCAGATTGAGAGGACATCTGTAAAAGTATTTATAATCATGAAGGTGTCACATGAATGAAGAGAGAAATTGTTCTCATTGATGGAAGAGTCAAGAACCAGAGGATGCAGAATGAGGGGGATTGTCAGAAGAATCAGAGTCACATCAGGAAGGAATGATTTATGTAGTGAATGGCATGTGTCTGGAAAGCACTGGCAGCCCTGGTAGAAGACGCAAATTTAAATGTGTGGCGACTCACCGTCTAGTCGGGCGAACCGGCTCGGCAGTCGGGTCGCGCGGTGTCGGAGCGACGAGGCCCAAGATGGCGGCGGGCCTCGTCTTTCTGAGCGACGGGGAGAACCCGCGCGCGGGAAAGTCCTGATGATGTAGGACTTACGTCATTGCCGGTTTTTTGGGCGGGAGTTTTCTCCCTTAAAGGGCCCGCACAAGGCGGGAAAATAAACCAGTTCTGTTTGGCAATCCTCCGAGTGAGTCTTGTTTTATTCCGCGGTAGCAACCGCGACATTGGTGACCCCGACGGTCCAAACGGCTTTTGGACCCGCGAAATGGACGACAGCGCAGCAGCCAATGCAGTGGCCCTCAAGCTGCCCACCTTTTGGACACTTCGGCCCAGCGTCTGGTTTGACCAGGCCGAAGCGCAATTCCACCTTCGGCAGATCACCTCCAACTCCACGAAGTACTACCATGTGGTTAGCTCTCTGGACCAGGAGACAGCCACCCAGGTTGGAGACTTCATCCAGTCGCCTCTGGAGGAAGATAAGTACCCGGCTTTCAAAGACCTTTTGATCCGGACCTTCGGCCTCTCCCGTCGTGAGCGCGCCGCCCGCCTGCTTCATCTGGATGGCCTGGGGGACAGATCCCCATCCGCCCTAATGAATGAGATGCTGGCATTGGCCGAGGGTCACAAGCCATGCCTGATGTTCGAACAGGCCTTCCTCGAACAGCTCCCCGATGACATCCACTTGTTGTTAGCTGACGCTGACTTCAGCAACCCCCGTGAGGTGGCCGCCCGGGCAGATGTCCTGTGGAGGGCCAAGCGCGAGAGCGGTTCGTCCGTCAGTCAAATCACCAGGCCGCGAGCCCAACGCCCGCCTCGCCCGGCCCCAGCAACCGAGCAGCCACGCCCCAGGAACGCAGACGACGACACGGGTGACCAGCTGTGCTTCTACCATCAGAGGTGGGGTGCGGAGGCCCATCGATGCCGCCCACCCTGCAAGTTTCAGGGAAACGCCAGGGCCAGCCGCCGCTGATGGCTACGGCGGCTGGCCGCCGACAGAGCCTCCTCTTCATTCAGAACAAGAAATCTGGACGGCGTTTCCTCGTTGATACTGGAGCGGAGGTCAGTATTTTGCCCCCGACAGGCCGCGACACTCGTGACAGGCCACCAGGTCCTCTACTCAATGCCGCCAACGGTACAACGATATGGTCTTTCGGCACCCGTACCCTTCAATTACACTTTGGCGGCAGCCGTTTTACCTGGACCTTTACCCTTGCCACCGTCGCCCGACCACTCCTAGGAGCCGATTTCCTTCGGGCCCACAACCTGTTAGTCGACCTGCGAAGGAAGCGGTTAGTTCACTCTAGCACTCTCCGGACCTATCCCCTGGGAGAAATCAGCCCACCAGCCCCACACCTGGACTCCATTTCCCTTTCTGGCGACTATTTCGCCAAGCTCCTAGCTGAATTCCCATTGATTTTGGCACCTTCGTTTACAAATTATAGGCCCACACATGGGGTACGACACCACATCATTACCACAGGGCCACCCCTTCATGCCCGAGCACGGCGATTACCTCCAGACAAGCTCCGCCTGGCAAAGGAAGAGTTCCGTCACATGGAGGAGCTGGGGATTGTTCGCAGGTCAGACAGCCCCTGGGCCTCCCCCCCTGCACATGGTCCCCAAAGCCACTGGAGGGTGGAGGCCCTGCGGCGACTACCGCAGGCTGAATGACGCCACCACCCCGGACCACTATCCCATCCCTCACATCCAGGACTTCACAGCAAACTTACATGGGGCCCGCATCTTTTCCAAAGTGGACCTCGTTAGGGGATACCACCAAATCCCGGTCCATCCGGATGACATCCCCAAAACTGCGATTATCACCCCATTTGGCCTGTTCGAATTCCTTCGGATGCCGTTCGGCCTTAAGAACGCCGCGCAGACCTTCCAGCGGCTGATGGACGCGGTAGGCCGAGACCTGGACTTCGTGTTCATTTACTTGGACGACATACTGATCGCCAGCCGTAACCGCCAGGAACACCTTTCCCACCTCCGCCAGCTGTATTCCCGCCTCCGCGATTTCGGCCTCACGATTAACCCATCCAAGTGCCAATTCGGACTTGACTCTATCGATTTCCTCGGCCACAAAATCACCAGCGACGGGGCAACACCCCTACCCGCCAAGGTGGATGCTATCTGCCATTTTGCCCGCCCCGACACAGTCAAAGGCCTACAGGAATTCCTTGGGATGGTCAATTTTTACCATCGTTTCATCCCTGCAGCAGCCCGTATCGTGCGCCCTCTGTTCTCGCTGCTGGCTGGTAAGGGCAAGGACATCATCTGGACTGACGAGGCTGCGGCTGCTTTTGTTAAGGCCAAAGACGCCCTGGCAGACGCCACGATGCTGGTACACCCCAGGACTGACGTCCCGACTGCCCTCACGGTAGACGCGTCCAACACCGCGGTGGGTGGGGTACTGGAACAGCTACTCGAAGGCCGCTGGCAACCCTTGGCATTTTTCAGCAAACACCTTAGACCGCCCGAACTGAAGTACAGCGCTTTTGATCGGGAACTTCTAGCGCTGTATCTGGCGGTCTGGCATTTCCGATACTTTCTAGAAGGCAGGCCTTTCACCGCTTTCACCGATCATAAGCCTCTGTCCTTTGCCTTCTCCAAAGTCTCCGATCCCTGGTCAGCTCGTCAGCAGAGACAATTATCCTACATTTCCGAGTTCACAACTGACATCCAACATGTCTCCGGAAAGGATAATGTTGTTGCTGATGCACTTTCCAGACCAACCATCCACAACCTATCCTTGGGTGTTGACTACACGGCCCTGGCTGACGCACATCAAGCCAACGACGAACTGCCCAGCTACAGAACTGCAGTCTTGGGTCTACAGCTCCGAGATTTCTTGGTTGGTCCAGGTCAGCGGACCCTACTTTGCGACGTTGCGACTGGTCAGCCCCGCCCTATAGTCCCTGCAGCCTGGCGGAGACGCGTTTTTGACTTGGTACATGGGTTGGCGCACCCGTCCATCAGATCTACTGTCCGACTGGTCGCCAGCAAGTTTGTCTGGCATGGCCTGCGCAAACAGGTCAGTGAGTGGGCCAGGACTTGTCCGCACTGCCAGACGTCAAAAATCCAGCGACACACCAAGGTCCCACCACAGCAGTTCGAGCCTACCCGTAGGAGGTTTGACCACATACACGTCGACCTCGTGGGCCCTCTGCCGGTTTCAAGAGGAGCCCGATACCTCCTTACTATCGTGGACCGGTTCACGAGGTGGCCTGAGGCAACCCCCCTGACTGACATCACAACTGATTCCTGCGCCCGAGCGCTGCTCACAACTTGGGTCTCACGTTTTGGCGTTCCGGCCCACATCACTTCAGACAGAGGCACCCAATTCACTTCCAGTCTCTGGGCTGCATTAGCGAACCTGCCAGGGACGCAGCTGCACACCACCACGGCCTACCATCCTCAATCAAACGGGTTGGTGGAACGTTTTCACCGCCATCCAAAATCGGCCTTGATGGCCCGCCTGAAGGGTCCTAACTGGGTTGACGAGCTGCCTTGGGTCCTGCTCAGCATACGCACTGCCCCCAAAGAAGACCTCCGCACTTCGTCAGCTGAGCTTCTATACGGGGCGCCACTAGTTGTCCCCGGGGATTTCATACCTGCCCTTCGGGACCAAGGGGAACAACCCCCAGCAGTCCTACAAAGACTGCGCGAGAAGCTTGGCGCCTTGGCCCCGATTCCCACCTCATGGCACGGTCAAGCCCCATCCTGCCAGCCCAAGGAACTACGGGACTGTAAGTTTGTTTTCGTTCGCAGGGGCACACCTCGGGCGCCATTGCAACGACCATATGAGGGACCGTTCTGAGTCATACGGAATAACGGATCCACTTTTATTTTGGACATTGGAGGCAGGGAACAGGTTTTCACGGCGGACCGCCTCAAACCGGCCCATTTGGATCTGCAACAGCCTGTCGAGGTTGCCACGCCGCGATGCAGAGGCCGCCCCCCTAAGCGGCAGCTGGCACAGCCCACGGACCTTGGGGACTGTCTCGCTGGTTCTGGGGGGGGTTGTGTGGCGACTCACCGTCTAGTCAGGCGAACCGGCTCGGCAGTCGGGTCGCGCGGTGTCGGAGCGACGAGGCCCAAGATGGCGGCGGGCCTCATCTTTCCGAGCGACGGGGAGAACCCGCGCGTGGGAAAGTCCTGATGACGTAGGACTTACGTCATTGCCGGTTTTTTGGGCGGGAGTTTTCTCCCTTAAAGGGCCCGCTCAAGGCGGGAAAATAAACCAGTTCTGTTTGGCAATCCTCCGAGTGAGTCTTGTTTTATTCCGTGGTAGCAACCGCTACAAATGTAACATTCAAAAGGGAATTGGAAAATTGAAAGAAAAACAAACTGCAGGATGAGAGGAGAGGCAGGGCAGGGGGACCTGTTGGTTTGCTTTTGCATACAGCCAGCACAGACTTAATAGGCCAATTGACTTTCTTCCACACTGTAACGTGTCAGTGATTCTCTGTGATGAGGAAGTCAGCAGCTGTCATCTCCTGTCATTCCAACATCCTTCATGTCCTTTGCTTCAATGACAATGACGTCTATCGGGTGCCAGCACTTGAATAAAATGTGTTGCCATGAGGTCGTTCACTCGTCTCTCACAGTGCAGTGTGTGAGTGACGAACAGTCCCTGTTCTATACAGTTCATCAGGAGGAGGATTCTCTTGAAGACACAAGAGACTGTGATGCTGGAGTCTGGAGCATCAAACAAACTGTGGGAGGAACTCAGTGGGCCAGGCAACATCTGTGGAAGGAAAGGAAGGGGCGGCGTTTCAGGTGGAGACTCTGCATCGGGACGGTCACAGGATCCTTGTCGCACACGATTCTAATGAAGTTGCCTTTACTTCTCTTTACATGCCGACTGAACATTTCCAAAGGTTTCTGTCCTTTCTAATTCTTGCATCAAAATCACCAAAGAGAAACAATTTGTTTCCCATTTCAATTCAGGCCAGGATTTGGTGAGAGTTGCAGAAGAAACGCTCTCTGGCCCCACCTCCAACACCCAGAGCATAGACACCGGTGCCAGGAGTGTGCTGGTTCCATTTTACAGTCACCCACAGGGTCAGGAGACATTCATTTCTTCCAAAGCTGCCATTGGTAAAGTGACAACCAGCTCAATTTCCACAGCTAATCCAACCCCATGAAGACGAGGTTCTCCCTCCAGGTGACCCTTCCAGAATGTGTCCACGCCACCTGGTTCCTTCAGCTGACCTTCTCCTGAGCCCCTCACTCGGGGCGGCAACATCAACGTCCAACCTTCTGTGTTGGTGGCTAAAACAACATTGGGACACCCAGATCTGTCAGTGTTGGGGATGCCCGTGGGGGTTCTCACCTTCCAGCTGCTGAACCTCACTTCATGACTTCTTTATCAACGGCAGTGGGGAATGGTCTCAGTTGTTCCGGCAAAGCAATGGGAAAAGCTGTGGGTATCACCACCAGTGACACTGCCTGTCCTGTCAGCACCGTCCCCGGGGCACCAACAACCCTGGGTGTGCGAGTATCAGCCCAGTGACACGGTCTGTGGGGTCCGCACCACCTCTGCAGCACCGGCCGCCCGGGCTCTTTCCAACCGCCTGGAACGTGACCGTGCGTTCGAAACCCAACGGCCGGAGCGCGGGCGGGAAGAGCGGCAGCTGTGATTGGACGATCGGCCGGCACGTGGGGGCAGCCGTTGGAGCCGCGCGTTCGAAACCCAACGGTCGGAGCTCGAGGGCGGGGCCGAGCGCGCGGCAACGGCTGAAAGCTCGGGAGGGGAGCGGGAGAAAGCGGGGCTCCGATTGGTGGACGGGTGAGCACGTGAGTGGAGGAGGCGCCGGCCCTGAGCTGTGGTGTCCGGGAGCCCGCGGTCGGTGACTGGAGGAGGCTGAGGGACGGGGTCCCTGGACCGGGGGAACCCCAAAGGCCAACGGGACAAGACGCTGCAGGGTAAGGGGAGAGGCAGGGCCGGGGAACCTGTCGGTTTGCTGGTGTGTGGAACCAGCACAGACTGCGGGCCGAACTGGAGCGGGGAAAGAGGAAACCCACAAGATGAGGGTGAGCCGGAGACACGGGGGCTGCAGATGCCGGAATGTGGAGCAACAGACAACCTGCTGGAGAAACTCAGCGGGTCGGGCAGCGTGTGTGGGGAGAGAGAAACTGGGTTAATGTTGCAGGTTAGTGAATGTTCATCGGGGCTGGACAGTTCTGTCACAAACTGGAATGGCCGGTTATCTGAGATTGTTGAGGACGTCTCTGAGCCCCAGGGCTGTAATGTGCCTCGTTGGGAGATGTGATGTCCTCCCTCAGGCTTCACTGGAACACCTTGGGATGTCAGAGTGAGAACGGTCAGAGTGGGGCGGTGAATTCAGGTGAGAGGAAAGTGGAATCTGTAGAAAGGGGGGAGTTTTTGAAAGCAGTCACTGGGTCTGTGGTTTCCCCGGTGTGGGGGAGTCCACGTCCTGAGCAGGGCACCAAGTACAGGAATTGGAAGATGTACAAATGAATCACTGCTTCACCTGAAAGGAGCCCTTGGATCTCAGAGTTGGGATGTTTGATCTCCTGCAGTGAGAAGGGCAGCGGATGTTGTACGGTCACAGTTGATCAATGCAGAAGATTGAAATGGGGAGTTATGGAGTAACTGAGCCTTTGGAAGGTTACATGGGAGGGGAGGGAAGATTTGTCTGGCAATGACATTGCATTGAAGGTGGTGGAAATTACAGAGAATCACATTGAATGTGGGTGCTTGTGGGCTTGATGAGTGGGAGGGAACAGTGGAGTGAGAGCGGGAATGCTGTAAATGGAAGAGATGTGGCTGAGAGTTTGGTCAGCTGTGGTGGAGGAGAAGCCACGATGAAGGGGAAAGAAGACACCTTGGAAGCACTGATGTGAAGGTAATATCAGAGGAGATATAGTGGACCCAAGAAAACAGAATGTAAGAGAGTCCTTTCAGCAAGTGGATCAGAAGGATGTTAATCTGATTCAATGGTTGAATGGACACTAGGTTGGTTATTCTGTGTGTGTCACGAGGACAGGGGTTGGGCTCTGAATGAATGGTGGTTAACTTTAACAGATAAGCGGAGCCATGCTGTGATTGAACAAATGGTGGGACATTGATATCATTGGTGAGGGTGTATCTCTTGATAATGATGGGATAGTGTCATAGAGTGTGTGGTGTGCAAGGTAGGTGGTGAGTCTGTTTGGATGGTGAATGAAGTGGGGGCAAGGCACTGGGTAGTCGGTGTAGTGCAGAGAGGACTCTGGAGGGTGGTGTTGGGAGAGGTTCTGATTGCTTGACACATGGACTGGAGGTGATAATCTTGGTAGGTAGGGTTGGGAGAGGTGATTATATGACAGGTGGACTAGTGTGGACTCTGAATAGCTGGTAAGGCTGGTGATGAGGCTCTGATTAGATGGTGGGTGGCCAGATATCAAGTAGAGTTCATCTGATGATTTGTGATGTTACTATGAACATCTGTGAATTGGCATCCTGAATCCCTGGCCAAGGCAGCTCACAACCAGCCCACCAAAGCCAGTCACTAACAACGCACATTCGTTCCCTGTGTGGTGTCCGTTCATTTCAAACTCTTGGTGGAAAGGTAACTCCAGGTGAGGGTCTCAACTGTCAATCCCCAATCCAAATTTATCCCCCACCTTGTTTCCAACCATAATTCCTCTTGTTTTCCTTTCCAGTTCTGTTAACTCAGTCTACAAAATGTGATATTGCCTGACTGTTTCTGTAATTCACCCATCAGTTCTTTAGATTTTCAGGAAAATGGGGAATAGAAACTTCTTTCTCTTCCTCTAACTACATGAGTCTGTCATGCAGTTCATCTGTGGCACTACAGGATAATCTGTCATATGCCTATGTGGAAATAACCAGCTAGGTCAAACCACTGATTTCTCAGGATTGCAAATGGACTTTCGACCTCCATTGCCTGTCAGCTTTGGAGTTCATGGACTTCCTCTTCAGGACTCTCTCCATCAGGGCAGGAGAGGGGGTTCTGTCTAGCTTTCCAGGACACCTTCACTGATGTTCACAGTGTAGCTGGACCCGTCCTCAGTGTGGGGATGTTAAACTCTCACCAGTGAGTGTTTTTATTCATTGTTTATCTGTGTTCCTTTGGCTGAACTCTGGAGAAAATGGCAGTTGAATGTCCCATGTTTTCCCAGTTAATTTTATTCACAATAATTTAAAATAACTTGAAGCACTGTGGTTGTGACTTTGCACCAGTAGCAGAGACACTGATTCAGAGCCTACCATAACCAAGGAGAATTTGCTTCAGTTCATTAAAGTAACCTGGAATTCAAACACCGTTAGTTGGGAAGATCAATGATGTGAAACCACTGGATTGTTGTAATCGATCAGGTTCCCTGTCCTTTAGGGAGAGAAAATTGCCATTCCTTCCTGCTCTGGTCCTACCCGAGACTTCAGAAACAAAGCTGTGTGTTTGACTGTGAAGTACTTGAGCTGTCCTGAGGTTGAGAAAGATGCTGTAAAAATAAAAGTTCTATCATTTACTGCAACCGTTCTCCTCAGTTCAGACCTCTTGTCCATTCCTGGGTCTTCTTCACCCCTCCGATGGCAGCCATACCTTCAGCCTTCCAAGCCATCAGCATTGGAGTCCTCTCCTAGAATCCTTCTGTGTCTCTGTTTCTTCCACCTCTGAAAAGCTGTTCCATAAAACACACGTCTTTAACCAAGATTGAGATCAGCTGAACAAACACCTGGATATGGTGAGAGACAGAGGTTGCCTCCATTCGCCTGCATTTACAATCCCACTGCTGAGAGCTGCTTCAGTTAGTCAGGAATGATGGCACCAATTGGCCTGTCAGTGTGAAGGCTTTGGAGGTCGTTTGTGGAGGAAGACAAATCGTACAGAGAGAGAGATAAACAGAGAATAGATGCAGAATGTGGATATAAAAAGAGATTCCTCACCAGAAGATTTACCAGATCCTGATCCCACCCACCCTCTTCAGCTGACTGTCAGTCATCAGTAAAGCAATGGCAGTTGCCATCTGTGGTGCTATAAAATGGGACCTGCTCATAAATAAACTGCTCACTGATGCTCAGCTTGAGTTTCCTCAGGACCACTCAGTTCCAGTTCTCATTAGGCTTTGTTCCAAGCATGGACAAAAAAGGCAGAAATGTAGAGTTGAGTCGAGACCCAGCACAGTCTGTACATCGGTGAGACCAAGTGCAGACTCAGTGACTGCTTTGCTGAGCACCTACGCTCCATGCTCCAATGGCCATCTGGAGCTGCCTGATGCAAGCCATTTTGATTCCCCTCGTCATTCCCACTGGTCTGTCCTCAGTCTCCTCCACTGGCAGAGGCCCAATGCAAGCTAGAGGAACAGCAGCTCATATTCTGCCAGGGTAGTCTACAACCTGACAACATGAACACTGAATTCTCCAAATTCAGGTTACCTGTTCCCCTTCTCTCTCCACCTGGTCTACCCAGTTCCTCCTAAACACATCCAACCAGCACCCCTGCACCCCCAGCCCCTAATCACCCTGTAACCACCCCTCCTTCCGCTACTCCAACTGCCCATTGTCCACACACTCTTCTCACTGGTCCCCCGACCCCACTGTTCCCATCTGCCCACCCACCTCCCTTATTTGGTTCCACCTTCCTTTTGTACTGGATTCCATCATCTGCAGACTGCTGTTGCTTCCAGCTATCACCTCCCAGCCTCTGTTGCTGTCTTCACTCTGCCCTCCTCCATCTGCTGATCACCACTCCTTCCCTGGATCCACTTGTTGCTGACCAATTCTTGCTGCACCCCTTACCCTTGCCTCTTTATCCTGGCTGTCTTCCCTTGACTCTTATAATCCTATCCCCAAGAATCTTCTCCCATAATTTCTCTGTCACTGATGTGAGGCTCACCTGCCTGTAATTTGCTGAATAATCCTAATTGCCCTGAAACCAAGGAACAACATTGGCTATTCTCCAGTCCTCTGGGACCCCAACTGTCGTTAAAGAGGATAAACAGATCATCTGTTCTTGCCCACCCATCCCCCTCACCTATTTATACTGGCAATCTCCCCTCTACTCTCAGTCAAGACGAAGGTTCGACCTAAAACGTCTAATTGCCCATTTCTCTCCACAACATCAGACTTACTTGGACCATTTCCAACACCCCTCTCTCCTTTCTTGATGTCTCTTATGACAAACCCACTGACTCCCACAGCTACCAGTACTGCACCTCCTCCCATCCTGTCTCTTGTAAGGATGCAATTCTTTCATCTCAGTTTCTCCATCTCTGCAGCATCTGTCCTCGAGATGTGACCTTCCACTGCAGGACATCTGAGATGTCCTCCTCCTTGAGGGGGAGAAAAGGGCTTCCTCCTCATTCCCACACTGTGGTTGGTGGAGCCCTTACCCACATCTCCTCCATTTCCCACACCTGCTCTCACTCCAGCTCCCCCCAGACAGAGCAGGGAGAGAGTTCCCTTGGTCCTTTGGATTTCACCCCACTTGCCTCCACATCCAGCAATTCATTCTTCAACATTTTGAACAGTTACAACAGGATCCCACCGCCAGTCGCATCTTCCCCTCCCCACCCCAATCTGCTTTCCGGAGGGACCACTCTCTCCAGGATTCCCTGGTTTGCTTACACCTCCCCCTCCCAGGCATTTTTCCCTGCAATTGGAGATGGCATAACATCTGTTCTTCAATCTCCTCCCTCACCATCATCCAAAGACATAAATGGCCTTTCCAGACGAGGCAGAGATTTACACACACCTCCTCCAGTGTTGTCCATTGCATTCAGTGCTCTCATTGTGGCATCCTCTACGCTAGTGAGACCAAATGCCGACTCGATGCAAACTGGAGGATCAGTGCCTCGTATTCCACCTGGGTAGTCTGCAACCCAATGGTACAAATGTTGAATTCTTCAATTTCAGGTAAGCGTCTCCCACTCTGTCCCTCCTATCTCCTCCTGATCTACCCAGGTTTAAGATCTAACCTGCTCTGTTCAAGATCATTTCAGAGACGCAGTAAGCAGAGAAGCTATATTGCTGTAGATGTAGGGTCACATATAGATCAAGCTGGGTAAGGACGTCTTTCTTCCCAAAACTTGATACTCGTATTTCTCAGACAAGCACTTCATTCCAGGGTTATTTAATTTACTGAATTTGAATTCCCAGCTGCCTTGGATGGATTCAACATTTGCCTCTGCATCACTGGTCCAGGAGCAGATCCACAAACCAGTCTTGCTCACTCAACCCATCTCATTATCCTATTCCCTCTCACCCCCAATGCTTCAGCACCTTTTACCATTTTCCCCCTGTCCCCCTGCATCTAAGCCTCTCTAATTGACCGAGCCCTGACCATTTAACCTCATTACACCATCGTACTTCCAAACATTTCACTCTTCCCTGCATCGGACTCCCTGCTATTCAACCTCATCTTGATTTCTTAACCAACCCCCAGCCTTTAGCTCCATCTTAGCTGCTTCCTTGCCTGCCATTTTACCTCTGTATCTCTGGAGGCTGATCTGTGATATAATTTCAAAGTGAATTGAGAGAAGGTGCAGTGGGAACCCTCGCGCTCTGCAATGGGTGGGGCACGAGCTGCTTCATGGAACAGCAGGTGGTTAGTTTGAGAGCTGGTGCACTCCTTTCACCATTTACAATGAGCTTCTTCGTGCTTCTGAGAAAAGCTCTCTTCGTGCTCTCCCAAATGCTCCTTCTCCATTGAGTGACCAAGGACCAGAGATTCCCATGTTGAGGGAATATTCCACATTTTTAAAAGGCTTTGAGAACGTTCTTGAATTGCTTCCTCTGTCCACTTTCGAACCACTTGCAGTGAAGGAGCTGAGAGTGACTGCGAGTCTGGTATCAGGAAAGTAAATAATGTGGTCGGCTATTGCAGCCCTCTGAGTGTAATTAGAACCTCAGTGCTATCATGAAATTTGGTTGTTGTCCTGGGGAGGTGATGCTGAGGTTGGTTCACTTACCCTGTCTGTGAACTTGAAGGATTTTGCAGGGACAGCATTGGTACCTCTCCAATAAGATGCCTGCTGAAGGAACTCAGTGTCTCAGGAATGTACAGGAGGGGGCAGATAACTGCTGACTGGCAGACCATGAGCTTTGAGCTGGGTTTGGAAGGTCCAGATCTTCAAACACTGATTTGGAGTTTCATCATCAATTCTCTGAGGAGGCTCCTGAAGTTTGGGAAATTGTCCATGTTTTCCAGAGTTTCATCATGGACCGCCATTGCTAAGTGCTGTAATTGTGCAGCAGGGCAAGTTGGGTGAGGACCTATGTTTTGGGAACAGTTGTTGTAAGACTATTCATACATTTCAGTGATGCTGACTTGGAGCTTGGCCTCTGATCTTGTGTATACAGAAGCATTGTCTGTGTACAGTAGCTCACTGGATGATGTTAGTGTGGACATTGGTTCTGTTGTGAAGGTGATGTGGGTTATGGAATTTCCCTATTATTGTGCGGATCAGCTCCACTGCAGCAGGAAACTCCAGTATTCAGAAGAATTATATGGATAGCCAGTTGCCATGGGTCACTACAAGGATCCTCGTGACTTGAAGGTTTTATCCTGCTCCAGATGTTGGCATTGCCACCAAGGCCAGCAATTTCCTTGTCCATTTCTAATTGTCTTTGAGCCAATTAGACAAAGAATTTGGTATCTTGCAATAATAACCTGCACCAGTAGGGGTCAGAGGAACCTCCAAATATTGAGGTTTCAGTCAAACTGGCTGCTGTAAGAGTAACCGACAGCCACTGGGTGTCAGTGTAACAGTGCCATGCGCTTGAATGTCCAACGTTGATTTGACTTTCCAAAATGCAACACCTCTCACTTATCTGAATTAAACTCCATTTACTGTTCCTTGCCGCAATTACTCAGCTAATCAAGATCCCCTGTAATTTTTGATAACCACCTTCACTGCACTGTACCACTTAGTGGTATAGTGCACAGTGTCATAAGCAAACTTAATAACCATGCCTTGTACTTTCTTATTGCAATTGTTGATATAGGTGGCAAACAGCAATGGGCCCAGCACTGACCCCTGAGGAACATCACTTGTCACAGGCCTCCAGTCTGAGAAACGACCTTTCACCGTCACCCTCTCCTTTCTACAATCAAGCCAATTCTGTATCCAATTAGCTATCTATCCCTAGATTCCACGCGATCTAACCTTCCTGAGTGGATTACATTGTGCAACCTTATCAAAGGCCTTACCAAAGTCCATACATACCATGTCCAGTGCCCTGCCTTCATCCACATTCTTGGTCACATCATCAAAAAATTGAATTACATTCGAAAGACATCATTTTCACGCACAAAGCTATGTGGACTACCCCTAAACGATGCCTGTCTTTCCAGGTGCATGTACGTCTTGTATAGAACATCGAACATTACTGCACAGTCCAGGCCCTTCAGCCCATGATGTTGTGCCAACATTTTATCCTGCTCTAAGATCTATCCAACCTTTCCCTCCCACATAGCCCTCCATTTCTCTATCATTCATGTGGCTATCTAAGAGTCTCTTAAATATCCCTAATGTATCTACCCCCCACAACCTCTGTCGGCAGTGCATTCCATTCACCCACCACTCTGTGTGTAAGAAGGAAAAAAAAATTGCCTCTGACATCCCCCTTATACCTTCCTCCAATCACCTTAAAATTATGCCTCTTCATGTTAGCCAGTTTCGCCCCAGGAAAAAGTCTCTGGCTGTCCACTTGACCTATGCCTCTTATCATCTTGTACACCTCTATCGTCACCTCTCATCCTCCTCTCCAAAGGGAAAAGCCTTAGCTCACTCAACCTATCCTCATAAGACACGCTCTCCATTCCAGGCAGCATCCTGGTAAATCTCCTCTGCACCTTCTCTTACGCTTCCACATCCTTCCTACAATGAGGCAACCAGAACTGGACACAATACTCCACGTGTGGTGGAACCAGAGCTCTGTAGAGTTGCAATATTACCTCGCGGCTCTTGAACTCAATACCCCAACTAATGAAGGCCAACGTACCATACGCTACCTTAACAACCCTATCGACCTGCGCTACAAGCTTGAGGGATCTATGGATGTGGACCCCAAGATCCCCCTGTTCTTCCACACTGCTAAGAATCCTGCCATTAATCTTGTATTCTGCCTTCAAATGCAATCTTCCAATGTGTATCACTTCACACTTTTCTAGGTTGAACTCTATCTGCCACTTCTCAGCCCAGGTCTGCATCCTATCAATGTCCTGTTGCAACCTACAGCAACCTTCACTATCCACAACACCACCAACCTTTGTGTCATCAGCAAATTTACTAACCCACCCTTCCACCACCTCATCCAAGTCATTCATAAAAATCACAGAGCAGGGGTCCCAGAACAGATCCCTGTGGAACACCACTGGTCATCAACCTCCAGGCAGAATATGCTCCATCTACCACCACACTCTGTCTTCTATGGCATGCTATATTGTCGCCGGAAGCATGGCGACACTTGCGGGCTGCCCCCAGAACACTATGCAAGAAGATGTATTTCACTAAGTTTTGATGTACATGTGATTAATAAAGGTATCTTATCTATGGGTGAGCCAATTCTGATCCCTCAGAATCCTCGCCAGCAACTTACCTGCCATTTACTGATCTATAGTTCCCAGGTTTTTCTTTGCAGCTCTTCTTAAATAAAGGCCCAACATTTGCTACCCTCCAGTTTACCGGCACCTTTTCTGTGGCTAACGATGATGCAAATCATCGGGAGTGAGAGGCGAGCGAGCGGAATCGGCCAAGGAGTTCTGAACAGAAGTTTTTTTTCTCTAACAGTTTGGGGATAGCGGGGAGTAACTGCGCAGGCGCATGACATCAGTTGGTAGTATGCGAACAGTTTAAAAAGAAGACGGCCGTAACCAGTGGGCAGCGGAGTGATTGAGCTTTGGCTCAATGGGCTTAGGCGTAAAGGGGCGAGGCAGGTGAGTAGCTGGTAAGTAAAGGCAAGGTTTACCTGTTATTGTTATAAATCTTAAGTAGGAGAAAACTAGGTAGGGAAAGAATAGTTTAGTTGGAGGACATGGTGATGTGCTGCAGCTGCTTCATGTGGGAGCTAGTGGAGCCTGCTGGGGTGCACGGTGACCACTTCTGCAGTAAGTGCTGGAGGCTGGAGGAACTTTGGTTCAGAATTGATGAGCTGGAGTTGCAGCTTCAAACACTGTGAAGCATCAGAGAGGGAGAGAGTTATGTAGATACTATGCATTGGGAGACAGTCACTCACCACCACCACCACCCCCCCCCCCCCCGAGCAGGTACTTCTAGGGTCCAGGAAGCAGATAGCAGGGTGACTGTCAGGGGAGAGAAAAAGAAAGCGAACAGGCAAATAGTGCAGAGGACCCCGGGGGCTGTTCCCCTCAATAACAATCTCAGGATCGCTGCCAGTGCCACGTGATAGTGAAGGTAGGAATAGGAGGAGATGGCAGATGAACGCCTGGCTGAGGACTTGGTGCAGGAGGGAAGGTTTTAGATTTTCGGATCATTGGGATCTCTTCTGGGGAAGGTGGGACCAGTACAGAGAGGACAGGTCACCTGAACCAGTACAGAGGACACCTGAACCTGAGGGGGGCCAATATCCTTGCAGGCAGGTTTGCTAGGGTGGTTTGGGAGGGTTTAAACTAGTTTGCGAGGGGGATGCGAACCAGAGGAGTAGATCAGAGGAAGAAGTGGATGGGGAAAAGTCAGATCTAACGTAGAGAGGCTTTGAGGAAGGAGAAGCAGAATGCAGGGTATAAAAGTAGAAAGATGGATGGGCTGAAGTGTATTTACTTAAATGCAAGAAGTATCAGGAATAAGGGTGATGAACTAAGATCTTGGGTAAATACATGGGACTATTATATTGTGGCTCTTGCAGAGACTTGGCTGTCAGCAGGGCAGGAATGGATATTGAATATTCCTGGATTTCAGTGTTTTAAAAGGGATGGCGGGGGGGAGGAGAGAAGAGGAGGAGGAGGGGTGGCGTTACTGGTCAGGGATACTATTACAACTGCAGAAAGGGTGGATAATGTAGAAGGATCCTCTCTAGAATCAGTATGGGTGGAAGTTAGGAACAAGAAAGAAGCAGTTACTCTACTGCGAGTATTCTATAGCCCCGCCCCCCCCCCCCCCCCCCCCCCCCCCCCCGCCACCAGTAGCAGCAGGGATACTGGGGAGCAGATTGGGAGGCAGATTTTGGAAAGGTGTAAGAATAACAGGGTTGTTAACATGGGAGACTTCAACTTCCCAAATATTGATTGGCACCTGCTTAGTAGCAAAGGTTTAGATGGGGCAGAGTTTAAGTGTGTCCAGGACGGATTCCTGTCGCAGTATGTTGACAGACCAACTAGAGGGAATGCCATGTTAGATCTAGTATTAGGTAATGAACCAGGTCAGGTGACAGATCTCTTGGTGGGTGAGCATTTGGGGGACAGTGACCACTGCTCCATAACCTTTAGCATTGTCATGGATAGGGATAGGAGCAAAGAGGACAGGAAGATATTTAATTGGGTAAGGGCAAATTATGAGGCTATAAGGCTAGAACTTGCAAGTGTAAATTGGGATGACATTTTTGAAGGGAAATGTACTATGGAGATGTGGTTGTTGTTCAGGGATCTCTTGCAGGATGTCAGGGATAAATTTGTCCCGGTGAGGCAGAGGAAGAATGGCAGGGTGAGGGAACCATGGGTGACAAGAAAGGTGGAACAACTAGTTAGGAGGAAGAAGGCAGCATACATAAGGTGTAAGCAGCAAGGATTAGACAGGGCTTGTGAGGAATATAGAGAAGCAAGGAAGGAACAAGAAGGGGCTGAGGAGAGCAAGAAGCGGACATGAAAAGGCTTTGGCGAGAAGGTTTAAGGAGAATCCCAAGGCTTTTTTCATGTACTTGAAGAGCAGAAGGATGACGAGAGTAAAGGTAGGACCGATTGGAGACAAAGGTGGGAAGATGTACCTGGAAGCTCTGGAAGTGGGTGAGGTTCTCAATGAATACTTCTCTTCAGTATTCACCAAAGAGAGGGGCCTAGATGACGCTGAGGACAGTGTTGGTAAGGGTAATGTTCTAGAGCATGTAGATATCAAGAGATGATGTGTTGAGCTGTTAGAAAATATTAGAACAGATGTCCCTGGGGCCTGACAGAATATTCCCCAGGCTGCTCTGCGAGGCGAGGGAGGAGATTGCTGAACCATTGGCTCCTCGTTGTCCACGGGAATGGCACCAGAGGATTGGAGGGTGACAAATGTTCCCCTTATTCAAAAAAGGTAGTAGGGATAGTCCAGGTAGTTACAGACCAGTGAGCCTTACATCTGTGGTGGGCAAGCTTTTGGAAAGGATTCTTAGAGATAGGATCGATGAGCATTTAGAGAATCGTGGACTGATTAGGGACAGCCAGCCTGGCTTTGTGAAGGGAAGATCATGTCTCACAAGCCTGATAGGGTTCTTTGAGGAGGTGACCAGGAAGATTGAGGGTAGTGCAGTAGATGTGGTCTACATGGATTTTAGTAAGGTGTTTGTCAAGGTTCCACATTGTAGGCTTCTTCAGAAGGCCAATGGGTATGGGATCCAGGGAGGCTTGGCCATGTGGATTCAGAATTGGCTTGCCTGTAGAAAGAAGAGGGTTGTGGTGGAGGGAGTGCATTCAGATTGGAGGGCTGTGACTAGTGGTGTCCCACAAGGATCAGTCCTGGGACCTCTACTTTTCATGATATTAATTAATGACTTGAATGAGGGGGTAGAAGGATGGATTGGCAAGTTTTCAGGTGACGCAAAGGTCAGTGGTGTTGTGGATAGTGTGGAGGACTGTCAAAGCTTACAGAGGGATATTGATAGGATGCAGAGCTGGGCTGAGAAGTGTCAGATGGAGTTCAATCCAGAGAAGTGTGAGGTGGTACACTTTGGAAGGACAAACTCCAAGGCAGAGTACAAGGTTAATGGCAGGGTTCTGGATAGTGTGGAGGAGCAGATGGATCTGAGGGTTCATATCCACAGATCCCTGAAAGTTGCCTCACAGGTGGATAAGGTAGTTATGAAAGCTTATGGGATGTTAGCTTTCATAAGTCATAGGATCGAGTTTAAGAGCCGCAAGGTAATGATGCAGCTTTACAAAACTCTGGTTAGACCACACTTGGAGTACTGTGTCCAGTTCTGGTCACCTCATTATAGGAAGGATGTGGAAGTGTTGGAAAGGGTGCAGAGGAGATTTACCAGGATGCTGCCTGGATTGGAGAGTATGGATTATGAGGAGAGAATAAGGGAGCTAGGGCTTGACTCAATGGAGAGAAGGAGGATGAGGGGAGACATGATTGAGGTGCACAAAATATTAAGAGGAATAGATAGAGTAGACAGCCAGTGCCTATTTCCCAGGGCACTAATGCTCAATACAAGTGGGCATGGCTTTAAAGTAATGGGTGGGAACTTCAAGGGAAATATTGGAGGGAAGTTTTTCAGCCAGAGAGTGGTTGGTGTGTGGAATGCACTGCCTGGGGTGGTGGTGGAGGCAGATATGTTGGTCAAGTTAAAGAGATTGTTAGATAAGCATATGGATGAATTTAAAATAGGGGGATATGTGGGAGGAAGGGGTTAGATATTCTTAGGCATCGTTTAAAGGTTGGCACAACATGGTGGGCCAAAGGGCCTGTATTGTGCTGTACTGTTCTATGGTTCTAAATATCAGTGTAAGTGAGGAGTAGAATCTTAGGGGGGAGTGGGGTGGAGACAATGAAAATGTGGGGAGAATTAAAATAATGGGATTAATGTAGGATGAACGTAGTTAATGGTTGGTGCGGACTCACGGGGCTGAAGGGCCTGTTTTTGTCCTCTCTTAGTCGATCTGTGCAGGGAACAGTGCAGACAGGGAAGAGAAGCCCTTGTAAGTGTTCCTGTGGCTAACTATGGAAAGAGATTAGTGTGACCCCACTCAGCTGAACAAAACAGGAGAGAAGGCAGAAGAAACTGGGATGGATTAACGTTTAAAACCCTGTTGACTAATCAAGTAGACTCGGATAAACTTTGCCACCGTCACATGAAATGTAATGGTGTCTTTTTTCAGGGGAATTGTTCATTTCTACAAAGCAAATGTTATGGGGCAACAGGGCCTGTATGAATTTATTCACATGGGCTCCTGGTCAGGGTGGAGAGTCAAGGTACCAGTCAGATGGGATGTTTTCCTGCTACTGGACTTGTTCAGTAAATCTCTAACTTCCTCAGCTCTGGTGAAATGCACTGACTTGAGATATTAGTTTGTTTCTCTCTGCACAGACACTGCCTGTTCCATATTTCCATGAGGTTTGATTTCTGAATTGCAACATGTGCAGTTATGTTTGTATCGGTGGTGATTTCATTCTACCTGTTGGAGCCCAGGTGCCAATTTGGACTGAAGCTAATTTGACAGAAAGGATTTGTTACCTTGCAATAATAACCTACAACCACCGGGGATCAGAGGAACCTCCAAATTTTGAGGCGCAAGTCAAACTTGCTGCTGTAATAGTCACTGACACTACTGGGTGTCAGCGTAACAGCCAGACGGAGAGGGGCTGCTAGAGGTGTAGGTGACGCAGTGCACAGGAGGATTCCATTGCACCAGGAGGTCCTGAGACTGCAGGAGCTCTTCAGATGAATATGTCGCATTGGAAGTGACAGACAGGGAAAGGGCAGGGTATTAACTCACTGACAGGGCAGAGCTTTCCAACAGGATGGAAAGGACATTTTCTACACTTCTTGTTTCCTCTCGTTGTGTTTTTCTGACAGTGCATCATTATTTTTCCCACTCTTTCTCTCTCCTTTTCTCTTTCTGTTTCTCCTCCAGTTCTTCCAATTCCATCTCCATTCTTCTCTTGGTCAGGCACTTTCTTGGTCTCTGTCTCTCTCTCTTATTTCTCTCACTTTCTCTCTCTCTCTTTCTTGGGCTCTCTCTTTCCATCAGTCTCTCTTTAGCTTTATCTTCTCCCTTTCAAGCTCACTATATCTGACCAATTCTCTCTCTCTCCATCATGTTCTTTCTCTTCTCTCCCCATCACTCTTTCTCCAACCCAGCCTGACTCTCCTTCCTTCTCCCCTCCCTGTGCTGTGTTCCCCTGTTTAAAGCTGTCAGGGATTGAAAACCTGCCCTTCTCCCTTGCCTGCCATGTCATTTTATTTCATACCCTTTGGATGTGATTTCCTTCAAATCTGAGGGGAAATGCAGACCTGAATCACAGATTTCTGTTCTTCCCACACACTGCTGCCTCGCTGTTTTCTGATTTTTGTTTTCTGCTTTCTTGCATATTTTAATACTGAAAGAGACTTTCTTGTGACTCAGCCCCTGTTCATCATCAAAGACTATTGTGGCTCATTTGTGTCCATGGTTGGCCTGCAGTGCAAATAATTGGACAGTTTCACCTGACAGCAACTACTTGCATTACAGATGGGCTTTAATATAGCAAATCATCACAAGGTGCTTCACAGCATAAATCCAATGCCAGGACACAGAAGGAGATGGAGTGGCAGGTGAGTTACAGTGACATTATTTTATTCAAGATGAACCCAAAAATCTGAAAGCAAGGCACTGACACAAGGCTGTTACAGGAATAAAATTATACACATTTTACTGTCCAGATGCCAGAAAGAGAGGTTTTGCAGATGTCTATCCTCGCAGACCTCATCAGCAGACAACCCCCAGCTCCCACAGTGATCCACAGCTGATTGTGTCAATGATTCTGCTTCAGTCTTAAACATGATTCACCAGACAGCCTTGGTTCTCATCAGCAAACATTAGCTCAACCATGTTCTACAGGGGTCCTGCCGATGGCCTTCTGTAATGTTGACAAGGCAGTCCTTGGCAACTTTTTGTTTGTCCTTATTTTCTGCTTTAATGCTGCCAATTTCCAACTATCTGATCAGCTTAACTACAGTCATCAGGGTGGACTTCTATGATCAGTTTGAGCAGACACACAACAAGTTGTTGGTGGGAGTCTCCCTACTGCTTCAGAACCTAAAATGCAGGTGTACTTGCATCTGAACTACTCATTCCCACTACATAATCGATCAGTAACAGTCAATCATCACTGTGAGCCTGTTTCTTACATGTGGTAAATGTTCTGAAATGAGAAGAGGGTTTTGCTATCTCTGGATCTTTTGCCCGTTGGTCTCAATTTCTTCTGTCCCATTTGGTTTGGCAAATGAGAACCTGTTGGTTGCTGCAAAGGACAACATTAGAATTGTATTTCCATATGTAAAGCAGTGTTTATTCTATTTAGTAACAGGGCTCCACCGGGAGGGCCCCCTGCTCAAATTAAACCTGCCTGTGAAATCTGAGAGGAAGTGTAAGGAGAAGGACTGAGTCTCAATGTTATGGCAGAGTTTCAGACATCTGTCAGCTATCAATAACAAATGGTTACTGAGTTTCAAGTAAACATAGAACAGTACAGCACAGGAAAAGGCCCTTCTGTCCATGATGTCTGTGCGAACTATAATGCCAAATTAATCTAAACCTATCTCCCTGCACATGATCCATATCCCTCCATCCCCTGAATGTTCATGTCCCTGTCTAAATGCCTCTAAAATGCCAGCATTGTGTCTGCTTCCACCAGGACCCATAACAGTGTGTTCCAGATACCAACCACTCTCTGTGAAAATAAAACTTGCCCCACATATCTCCTTTAAACTTTCCACCTCTCACCTTAAAATGATTTCTTCTACCATCTTACATTTCTGCCCTGGGATAAAGACTCTGTCTGTCCTATCTGTGCCTCTCATCATTTTATAAACCTCTATCAGGTTGTCCCTCAGCCTCCGACACTCCAGAAAAAAAATCCAAGTTTGTCCAACCTCTCCTTGTAGCTAATACTCTCTAATCCAGGCAACATGCTGGTGAACCTCTTCTGCACTCTCTCCAAAGCCTCCATATCTTTCCTGTAATGGGGCAACCAGAACCGAATTTATGAAGTTCCACCCAGGTTAATGCAAATGTGAAACCCTGTGTTTTCCTTTGGACAAAAGGCAATCTCTGCTCTCCTTCTACTCAGTCCCATGAAATTCTCTCAGCAGGGCCACTGTCTCCTTGATTCAACATTGGGGCTCTTTACTATGGAAACAGAAGGAAATTTTGACTTCATTAGTGACAAGGGGAAGGTTCAGACACTCAAATTAACCCTGCATGAAATGTTCATGAGAAGGTTGATGGGTCAGGCATATTTCCACCTCTAAGATGATGAAAATATTTGACAGGGCGGAGGAAAAAGATGTTTCAGTCTGCAGGGGGACTAAAAGTAGTGTAAATAATCAATAATCCTATCTGGATTATTCTTTATCCAGAGAGTGGGGAGAATGTGGAACTCTGCCACAGAAGTGAATGTGGGGAAAGGGAACAGAAGGACACGTTAACCCAGTTGGACGACGATGGAGTGGCTGCAGGCTCGTGTGGACAATAAACACTGGAATGAAATAGCTGCTCTGAATCTGCTCCTGTGCCGTATGTTCAGTGTAAGTCTGTGTAGTGCCAGAGTCACAGGGAGGAACAACACCTGTAGGTAGCAAGTAAAGCTCCCGCTGCACTGTTGTCACATACAGGAACAACACCAGTAACACATTACACATTACCGTGTCCAGTAACTCACCATCCACACTGGTCTAACTTGACAATTGGCAGTGTCAGTATCTCAGCCAGAGCATGTGAATGTCAGGTCAAGTGACAGGGTGCCTCCTTCATCTCTGTCTTCTGATGTATCAGAAAGGGGTTGGTAAACACTGCACTGATTGTAGGGGTTGAGGGTGCAGCAGTGCTTTTGAATGAGGTTACTTACAGCAAGGCAGGGACCGGTTGGAGCGTGACCATAAGGAACATAAACCCTGCTATGGAACAAGTCTGTGGAGGAGCCAGTTTCTGTGCTGTAAACGTTGTTACATCAAACAGTTACTGGTCAGGAATAGCAGGATAGATACAGACTGAAACTTCCTCTCTCTTGACACATGAAACACTTCAAGAGCATGGGTTAGACCAGAGAATGCTAACAAATGAATTAGAAGTGGGAGTAGGCCACTTGGAGTTCCAAACACTCACAAACCTCGATCAAAAGGTTCACGTAATTTCCAGTTTTAATGCCTGATTTTTTTTTAAATTGGTGATCCCCAGTTCTAGATTCTCCCAGTGGAGCAAACATCCACTCCACATCCACCTTGTTCAGACCCCTCACGATTCTCTGATAATGAGTGACTCTTCCTCTGTACTCTCACCTTCAAAACTTCCCAGGGCAATGACAACACTGACAAATACAGAGTAAAGTTTCCTGTATACTTCCCCCATCAGTACCCCCACAACAGGTGCAGCACAGATTAAATACATGGTATAGTTTCTACAATATTATAAAATAATACAGCTCCTGGAAATTTAAAGTCTTGGTTAAACTCGTTTGAGACCCATGAATCACCCACCAATAAGGCACGAGATTATCCAGACAACCACATACATGCAGAGGTTTCGATATCACAGTGTCAAGGGAACCCATTCTGATTTTTGTATTTGTGAGAACTCCTCAGTTGTAGATTAACTATTCATCAGAGCAGGACTACTCATCCCAACAACAAAACCCTCAATTAGTGAAGCAATTCTTGACAGAAAAACTGCTGCTAGTGATGGGTGCACAAGAGATCAGAACTGGTAGAACACAGAATTGTTATAGGGCTGCAGGTAGTTCCAGAGCCAGCATTGATGTCATGGATGGAAAAGTTAGGTCTAAATATGAGGATTCCAATTATGGGAAGAGTCGTTGGTTCTTTTGCAGCCAAAATAAAATCAATAGAAAGTAAGGGGCAGACTGAGAATCTATTGGAATAGTTGGGTCTGAAGGCAACCTAAGGATGGGGAATGGTATAATTACCATGTAAGAAGAGAAAGGAGCAGAGATGTGCAGTGTTGTGGAGGTGAAGATCGGTCACTGTGATGGAGTGAGATTGTGGTGGAAGGTCAGCTGCATTTGAGGTGGGAGGCTGAGATTGTGAGCAATCTGGTGCAGCCAGAGATAACGGGAATGGAGATGGAATTAGTGCCTGGGGAACAGATTTGTGGTGGGTCTGAAGACAATGGAATTGGGGATGATGGATGTGATGTATGTGGAGAGGCTGAGATTATTTCCCTCACTGCAGAGAGTGTGAAGGAAGTCTCTGGACTATTCAGTCATCTGAGGCATTTTGAGGCTGAACCTGTAACTCTGGCAGAAGGTGCTGTGACCAGAGGACTGGTCATCAGCTTTCGACCAAAGGGATCTGTCTCCTTCTCTACATCCCTACTTTGAGATGCTCCTGAAAACTGTCAGCTGGACAAGCTGAAAGAAATGGTGTTAACAGATGACGATGAGGTGGATTTGGATATTGACAATGGAAGTTAGAATCTGATGTAATGTCTTCAAATTATTTCATTGAGAGGATGCTTGTGGATGAAAAATGGATGGGAGGCAAGAACAGAGCGTTGGGGGCTCCAGAGGGAACCATGTAGAGGTGGGAGGGGAAGCCACGGCAGCAGAACCCTGGCTATGACTGTATAGGTAAGAAGGGAGCGAGGCAAGGAGTGACCCGCACCAGGGGACACTGGATAAGGATGGTGTGGTCAATCATATGAACATACCTGTCCACCCTTTTGATCCTAATACGTATACAAGAGCTTTCAAACCAGTGAGGGATGTTTAACAGTCTTAAGAAATGTATCTGTCAGTTGAAAGGCAAATTTCAAGAACAGTTAATGTAAATTTATGGTGCGGAAATGAAAACATATTCAGAACCTTGTTCATAAAATGAAACCTGCAAAGCATTTAATCAGTTGCTGTATTAATTGTTAACATTATATCAATACAACATAGAACAATCAACATGCTTCACTAATAACGTAATTTGTGTTGTTGAATAATTGAAATCATTAATTGTGACATGGAATTAATTAAAAGGATTATTGCAAGAATTGCAGTTTTAATTGCATTGTGAAACAATAATGGAATACGGTACTGGGAACTTTTTTAAAGCGTTTAAGAGGAAAACAATTTCCTTTTGAAGGATCGGGAAGAGTCTGAGGGACCATGGAAAGGAGAGTGGGAGTGGAAGAGAGAAAATGGGGTGAAATCTGAGGGGAGGAGAGGAGAGAGTAGGGAGAAAAGAGAGGCAGAGAAAAAGAGGAGTCATTTTGCCAGAGAGTGTGCAGAGAATCAAACAGACCAAGCTTTGCATCAAAGGAGCTCAGTCTGGACTGTTTGGCTCAGAGATGTCATGCTGCTTTATCACCGACTTCCATTGTACCTCCCACTTTCAGACTCTCCCCCTCTCCCCCCCCCCCACCCTGTCACCACTTTCCTTCTCGTCTTTCTCCTTTCTTTCCCTCTCTTCCCTTCCCTCTTCCACCCTCGTCTCTATATTTTCCCGAGTCTTTCTCTCTCGCACCTTTCACAGGTCTTCGTGTATCCACCTCATTTTTCTCTCATTTCCTCTTTCCCCTCTGTCACCCCTCCTCTCTTCCTCCCCCTTTACATTCTCTCCCACTTCACATCTCTTGTGCTCTTCCTCCTTCACTCTCTCTGCATGTTCCCTCTCTTTATTTTTCCTTCATTTTTCTCTCCATCACCCACTCCCAAACTCGCTCTCAGGAGCTGCTGTTTTCCAGCGGCAGCAGTTGGCTCCCAGACCTGTGACCTGCGGTCTGGTATGTCAGATCGTCAGGCTCGGGTAACTTCTGCCTTCACCCTCATGTCTCAGTTCAGAATGGGAGACAGAGGCAGTGGGAGCTGGAAAGGGGCAGCCAGCTGTGAGATTTTTATCTGACAGCCATCATCCAGATATATTTGAACAACCTGCAATGAATACGGGCAACTGGTAGGTGTAGACAGGTTTATCTGAAAGGTTTCAGCTGTGACGAGAAGCATAAGGAGGGAAACTGCCCACAGTCACAGTAACAGAGGTAGTTGTTTGGTAAGTCACTCAACTGACTGACAGATTCCATAAGGGAATGACCAATCCCATTGGACACGAGGAAAGGTGAAAGGTTTGCTTTGTGTTGCGCGACCACTGGCAGGTTTGGAAATTGATTAATCCTATGGATAAATTTAAACCAAAGGTCCCAATGTGCATCAGTTAGCGGGGAACACAGGTAAACCGAGGGGTGGACATTACACAGCGATGGTGTAGAGCTCTGATTAGACCACATCTGGAGCACTGGCTATGATTCTGGACATCACCCCTCAGGACAATGTGCTGTCCTTGGAGAGGGATGTGGCCCAGGGCCAGTGAAGTGGCACTGGGACTCGAACAGTGAGAATATTAGGTCTGGTCTTATGTTCCCTGAAGTGTGGAAAATCGAAGGATGGTGTAATCAGGGAGTATAAAATTATTGAAGAGTGCAGAAGACTCTGGATTCCAGAGCCAGGATGTTCAGGACACTGGAAATCTGGAACTCTCCCTGGAAAACTGTCAAGGCCGGAGTCAGTTGAAAATTTCTACATGGATAGAATTTTGTTGGATTTAAGTTATTCAAGGATGTGGAGCCAAGGTGGGTAAATGGAGGTCAGATGCAGGTCAGCATCAGTGGGAACAGACTAGAGGGCTGAACAACTTCCTTCTGACACTCGATGCATGGGACACATTTGAACAGAATCTCTGTGTGCAGCTGTTGATTTACCAGAAACACGTTTCATATTTTCATTGTTGACAGGTGTGTGAATCTGTGCCATGATCTGGGGGCTATTTTCTTCTCAGACTTCCGTAAGAGATGGCAGCTTGACTTAATCTGAACAGGGGGCCTCACAGAGGGAACAGACTTACTGAAAAGAATAAGCAGTTACTTGAGGTATGGAAATACGTTTCTGATTTCGGGACCAACACCAAGAAGCAATTCTTGAATTACGAAAAGAGGACTGACTAACAGGACTGGAAGTCTGAAGGGAGAACAGGATGAAGACACATGCTCCATGCAAGCATGGAGAACATCTGTCCTTTGGAGAGAAACAGCACAAAGCTGCCTTCAACCAAACCAAAATATTGGATTCAGTTGGGAAGAAAACAGAGATTGGCTCAGATGAAAGGTGGTGCTGAATTATGCTGCAAAGAGGAACTTTGTGTTCTGACCTGATCCCATTGATCTGTATATTCCAGCTAACCTGTCCCAGTACATCTAAGCAATAATGTGAAAAATTGCCCAAATGTGCTTCATTCTCTAAACAACAGGACAAATTTAATCAGCTAATTAGTGTCCAACCAGTCTACTCCATCTTTGGTAAAGTGTTGGCAAGTGGCCCTTGCTCACCAAATAACCTAATCACCAGTGACCAGTTCAGCCTTTGCCAGGATCACTTGGTTCTTCACCTTGTCACAGCCTTGGTCCAAGCATGGATCAAAGAGCTGAATTCCAGAGCTGAGGTCAGACTGAGCCTTTGACAAGAAGGCAGCGTTTGAATGAGTTGCCCTGCATGCACCAAGATCTGGACAACATTCAGGATGAGCAATTAGCAAGCAACATTCACACCACAGAACTGCCAAGCAATGGGCCTCTTCAACAGGAGACAGCTGAATCAGCAAGGAGAAAGGTGCATGGGAACATCACCACCTCCAAGTCATACACAAACCAGTCTTGGAAATGTATTATCAGTGCTTCATCACCACTGGGTCTAAATCCTGGAATTCCCTGCCCAACAGCACTGTGAGAGAGCCTTCACCAGAAGGACTGCATTAGTTCAATAAGACACTTCACCACCACCTCCAGTACATCTATGGATGGACAGTTAATGCGGCCTTCCCAGCAATGCCCAGATCCCAAACTTGAACAAAAACTCAGTGCGTGATGAAGGTAGTTCAGATCTCAGAAACATACAGGAGGGCAGAGATCACTCCAGCCCAATGGACCAAGAGTTTTGTGTTAGATTTTAAAATCCCTCTTTTCCTTGATGAATCCAGCTCTCTGCTGGTGCATTGAAGACGATGGTGAATTTCATCATTGGCCTCTGGCTGTGCTGAGAGGTGACTCCTGAGTTATGGAAAATAGCCCACACGTTCCAGATCAACATTTTAACTGCCTTCTTATCAGAAATCTTCACAGTAAGACCCTGGAAAATCTCCTTACACAGCCTGTGGGCTTTCTACACTGTCCCAGTCTCAACCCAGCCACTTAATTTCCTTCCACATTCCATGTGCACTCTCCCTTACTGTGGAATCTGTCCTTTCATGTTGTCTGCTCAGCCTTAGAGGGAACATAGAGCAGTGCAGCACAGGCACGAGACCTTAGGTCCACCATGTCTACACCGACCATGATGCCAATTTAAACCAACACCATCTTCCTGCACATGGTCCCATCTCTCCATTCACTGCCTGTTCACAGACCTCCATTCAGAATAAACCCCTCCACCACTACCCTCTGTCTTCTATGAACAAACCTATTTTGAATTCAATCTACCAAGTCACTGGGGATCTGAATGCTCCTTAACTGTTGCTGTCATATCTGCTTCTGTCAATTCCCCTGGCAGCACGTTCCAGGCACCTACCACAATCTTGCCTCGAAAAGCTCCTTTAAACTCTTCTGCACCCTCTCCAAAGCCTCCACATCCTTCCTGTAATGCAGCAACCAGAACAGCGGGCAAATGACTTGCAGCCCAGGACCCCACTGTATCTCAATGCCCCAAAGGGGCTGCTGCCATTTACAACGTACTTTCCTCTTGCATTTGATCTCCCAAAATGAACCACCTCACACTGGTCCGGGTTAAACTCCATCTGTCATTTCTCCGCCCAGATTTCCAACTGATCTCTATCCTGCTGTATCCTTTGACAACCTTCCTCACTATTCCACCATTGTTTCTGTTCTCTGTGAAGTTAGTAATCAGACTGCTGAGAGTTTTCACCAACTCATTCATACATATTCCAAATATCAACGGACCCAGCACTGGTCCTTGCAGAACACCACTAGTCACAGACCTCCAATGGGAATAAAACCCCTCCACCATTACCCTCTGTCTTCTATGACCAAGCCAAGTTTGAATTTAATCTTCCAAGGCACGGTGGATCCCATGATCTTTGAGATCAGCCTACCATGAGGGATCTTGTCAAATGCCACGCGGACAACATCCACTGCCCTCCCTATTCCATAATCTTCATTACCTCCTCAAACAACATTGATGCTGGTCGAGGGACCAATGACACAGAATGTCTGCTCTCTTTATTTCATTGCTGTTTCAGGGAGTTTGCTCTGTGTCCCACCTTCCCTCTGTGACAACAGTGACTCCACTTCAACAAGTACTTCATTGTCTGCAAAAACCACTCTGTGTTTGTCCTGAAGGCATGAAAGCTGCTGAGGGACTGCCAGTAACCGTGAGAGGGGGAGCTTTGGTTTGATCTGTAATTCAAACAGTGCAGTTTATATCTGAGTGAGGATACAAGATTTGGCACACACGGTGCTGCCATCACCAGGTTGGGGAATTTTGACACAAACAGACTACCTGCTCCACAGACGCTCTCTCCCTGGAGTTTCCAGTCCTTACTGACCCGCCCACAGCACTTGGCTGCCCAACTGACTGAGCAGCCTCCCGTTTCCAGGCACAACTCTTTCCCCTGGTGTTCGGCTCCTGTTCCTGAACTCCTTGCATCCAAGGTCCTGCTCCTCTCACCGGCTGACACAGATCAAAGACTTTTCTAACAGTGGTGAGGGGAGACCTGCCCAGTACTGAGAGCTGAAACTCCTGTTGTCAGGTCTCTGAGAGAGAATATTCCTGGCTCGGTTTCATCCACCTCCCACCCGGGAATCTCTGCTTCACATTGATTCTCGTGATATTGGTGCAGCAAGATTGTGTGGTGATTCATTTTGTCATTTCCGTCTCTTTTGCTCACTAACTGTGGGTATCAGTCCTGCTCCCTCAGGGGGATATCTGTACACTGACCGTTGTCACTCAATCCCTCTCTCTCTCAGGGGGATATCTGTACACTGACCGGTGTCTCTCAGTCCCTCTCCTTCGGGGATATCTGTACACTGACCGGTGTCTCTCAGTCCCTCTCTGGGTGTTTCCGTTTACACAAACGGTTCAACAGTGAAGTTCATGAACGGAGCAGAGTGTGACAGATCTTTCATCCGGATCTGATCACTGCCGCTGACCTGCCCCCTGTTGTGGAGACAAACATCTTTTGGGGAATTGAAATCGCTGCTGGGGGCGGGGACAGGAAGCTGCGCCTCTGGTTTCAGTGGGTGGCAGCCTGTTCAACCCACGTCCCTATTTAAACAGCGCTCACTGCGGCTCCCGACAAAGCCGGCCGGAGCTGAAGCCGCCGATTTCTGGAGTGTCCGAGTCTGGCTCAGTGCACAGGGCGATGGGGGTCGCTTCTTATCTCTGTCTCCTTCTGTCCTGTCTGGCAGGTGGGTGTCCCCGCCGCTTGTGCCCCACCCGGGGCCCGGCTGCTTCTCGGAGGCTCTGTGACCCTCTGCCCGTGGAACTGTTTATTAAAGTCCGCTCTTTTCTCTTTTATTGACAGGCGTGCGGTCGGACGTTGTGCTGACACAGCCCGCGTCAGCGGTGGTGAAGCCCGGGGAGTCCCACAGATTGACCTGTGGAGTCAGTGGGTTTAGCCTCAGCGACTATAGCATGAGCTGGGTGAAACAGGTCTCCGGGAAAGGACTGGAGTGGGTGTCAGCGATATCGGGTGGCGGTAGCAAATATTACGCGCCTGGAGTCAAGGGCCGATTCGAGGTTTCCAAGGACAGCAGCACCGTCTATCTGCAAGTGAACAACCTGAGACCGGACGACACGGCCACCTATTACTGTGCGAGAGACACAGTGTGAGAGATGGGGTCTCCCACCACACACAAACCTGCCGCAACAAAACTCCTTCAATTGGGCTCTTCGGGCGCTGCCACCGGCCTTTACCCCGGGACCCGTGGATATAAATCAGATCCCGAGTGGATAATCTGGGAGTGGGAACAAGTTCCACTGAAGGTGTGTCTGGAAGGGACCGGAACCACCGAGGAGCAGCAGTCGGAAGCAGAGTGAAAGGTCCCGGTGGGTTGCACCCTGTCCACTTCAGGACTGGGATGGCCGAGACTGAGTCCTGCTGTGCGGGACACCCGGACACAGACGGGGGGGTTAATAAAGCCGCTGGCCGGCTCTGGGCTCCGCTGGATTTCGGGCTGGATGGAGGCGGTTTGTGACCTGCGCTGAACACTGTGATATGGATATACCACGGCGGTGGGGAGCTGAACACAAACTGGTGCCGACAAGTGAGCGTCTGCAGCGCAGCCTGTCTCCAGCGACTCCGCATTGCTGCTTCCCAGAGTCAAACACCTGAGGCCTGACTCGGACGGCTGGGGGCAAATGTCCATTTCTGGGCAATTAAAAGCCCAAAAAGAGGCGATTGTGTTTCTGGGCGACGGCGGGGGCCGGTGTCCGCAGACAGGACAACGGCAAAGATGCCTCTTTATTCCCACTGCCGGAAGAGAGCAGCGTGGAGTTTGGGAGGGAAACACAGGGAGCGGCTGCTCCCGGTCCGGACACGGTTCATGTTGACACTTTGCTGGGATTGTTGGATGTGACGGACAAGTGAAGTTACTGCATTGGGACAGTGGGGAGACGCAGCAGTGTGACTATCTTTACTACTGGGGGAAAGGAACGTCGCTGACGGTGACTTCAGGTAAGACCAATTCTCAATGCCATCCTCACCCATTTGTATTTCATTAATTTACGGTATTGGCGAATTCGGTGATTCGCCTGAAATCGGTGAGATATTTGGAGCAATGACATGAATCTCCCCGAGACGGGCGGGTTTCTCCAGAGTCAGAACATCCCCAGGAACAGTCCAACGGTACATCCCCCCACACCAACAGTGAACCGTCCACAGCCCGGGAACAGGCTGCAGGGGAATGGGATTGGATCTTGTCCTCAGGTTTTGGCTGTGCCTCGGCACCAGCCGATGAACCCTGTGTGGTGAGTGAGCTCAGTGTTTGGTTCATGTCTGGGTTCTGATACTCAGTGCCAACTGAACCCACGTTCAGGGGCTGAGCGTTTCAGTGCAGTTTAACGTGTTCCCTGTCAATGACAACAATGGATCTGTTCAGGGTCAAGTTACTGGGTCAGGTTTTACTGTCCGCTGCTTTTATGTTGAAGGTAATTGGATTAAGACATAGTCTGAGGGAACGGTCTGCAAATGTATGATGTGGTTGATAGCTCAAAATCCGTAGGGTACAGGTGGGTGTCAGTCCCGTCCTGGAATGTCGGGGGTGAGGCCCGTCCCAGGATACAGCACAGTGTCGGGCAGCACTGAGGGTACATTGACAATATCGTCGGATTAAATGACGGGATTAAGGGTTTCGTTTTATTCCCTGGTGGGTGGTGGGGAGGTGGGGTTTGGTGGGAGAAGAAGTTTGGATTTGAGAAGGCAGCGGGGGGAGTGGTGCAGGAAAGGTAAGGCAGGGTATTGAAGGCACAATTACTTCATACATTGCAGGCAGCCTTGCATTGGTGGGTGGGGTGGGGAGGGAAACATTCAGAGTCAATAATGGGGAATAGGGGAGCATTGAAGGGAACGTTTGTTGATGCAGCAGCTGTGATCTGGAACACACTGCCTGAATGATGGTGGTAGCCGACTGAAGACTGACTGCAGAGAGAGAACAGGAGGAGATCCTCCTTTTCTAGGGATACAGGGAAAGAGCAGAGGGAGCGATGGGTTTATTGGGTTAGCTCAGCTAAAGGGAAACACAGACACAATCAGATGAATGGCCTCGTTCTGTGCTCTGTCATTCAATGGAATATTATTTATTTTGTAAATCTGGCAAATGCTTCCTCAAAGAGATCCCGTCAAGTACCCCAGAGCACACAGAGCACGATTTAGATGCAGAATAAAGCTCCCACCTACTGTCCTGTCAGCTATGGATTTGATACAAAGTTCCTTCTGCACTGTCCCATCACAAGTTAGACTCAGAGTGAGGCTCCCCCCAACCTGTCCTGTCACACATTCCCAGGGCATGGGTTAGACAGAGTGACGTTCCTGCTGCACTATCCTGTTACACACTCCCAGGGCAGAGACAGAGTGTGAGACACAGAGTAAAGCTCTATCTGCATTGCTGTCAAACACTCCCAGGCTAAATGCTTCAGAACACAGGAAGTTGTTAAGATTGGAAAACAACTTGATGCCGTTTAATTCAAAAACAAACGTTCAAAACAATGATTAATTTGAACAAAGAGATAATGTTACATGTGGTCCTAAATGTGGGTTTGGCACAACAGCTTTCCTTTGTGTTTTCTGTTTAATTTCAACATTTAGAGATCCTCAGTAACTCAATATATTTTATCCATCATTGTGAATTCACTGACAGCTCGTAGTTTAGCTTCCAAGTCAAATTGCTTGATATTTCTGAGCTTTACTGCTCAAAAGAACTGCTTATTCTCAGTTCACAGACGGAGCAACTGCTCTAATTTCTTGCCCTCCTCCATCACCCGACTGTATGTTTAACAAGTGCTTTCCTACATTAACCAGTGTTGTTTGTGGTTCAGTGAAGGGAGCTGTGAGATAATGTGCTGATATTTACAGGGCACATTTCATGGTGTCCCCGAGCACTTCACAGATAATGAAGTACTTTCAAAGTACAGCCCTGTCGTAGAGTAGGGAACATAGAACATTACAGCACGGTACAGGCCCTTGGGCCCACGATGTTGTGCCGACCTTTTAACCTACTCTCAGATCAATCTAACCATTCCCTCCCACATGCCCCTCCATTTCTATCATCCTTGTGTCAATCTAGGAGTCTCTTAAATATCTCTGATGTATCTGCCTCCAACAGCACCCCCCGGCAGCACATTCCATGCTAATCCTAACCTTATCACACTGTGTGTGTGTGTGTGTGTCCTGTCACCTTAAAATTATGCCCCCTCATGTTGGCCATTTCTGCCCTGGGAAAAAAGTCTCTGGCTGTCCATTTGATCTATGCCTCTCATCTTGTACACCTCTCAGGTCGCCTCTTATCTTGTACACCTCTCAAGTCACCTCTCACCCTCCTTCGCTCCAAAGGGAAAAGCCCTAGCTCATTCAACCTATCCTCATAAGATATGCTCTCGAATCCAGGCAGCATCCTGGTAAATCTCCTCTGCATCCTTTTCAAAGCCTCCACATCCTTCCTGTAGTGAGGTGACCACAACTGAACACTAAGTGTGGTCTAACCAGGGCTTTATGGAGGTGCAACGTTACTTCGCAGCTCTTGAACTGAATTCCCCGACTAATGAAGGGCAAGGCACCATACGCCTCCTGAACAACCTTATCAATGCGCAACAACTTTGAGGGATCTATGGACTTGGACCCCAAGATCTCTCTGTTCCTCCAGACTGCTAAGAATCCTACCATTAACCTTGTATTCTGCCTTCAAATTCTACCTTCCAAAGTGAATCACTTCACACTTTTCTGGCTTGAACTCCATCTGCCACTTCTCAGCCCAGCTTTGCATCCTATCAATGTCCCATTGTAACACTCGACAACTTTCTACACTATCCACAAAATCACCAACCTTCCTGTTAGCTGCAAATTTACTGACCCACCCTTCCACTTCCTCATCCAAATTATTTATAAAAATCATAAGGAGCAGGGGTCCCAGAATGGATCCCTGTGGAACACCGCTGGTCACCAACCTCCAGGCAGAATACGCTTCATCTACAACTGCACTCTGCCTTCTATGTGCAAGCCAGTTCTGAATCCACATGGCCAAGTTTCCCTGGATCCCATGCCTCCCGACCTTCTGAATGAGCCTCTCATGGAAACCTCATCAAACGCCTTACTAAAGTCCATATACACCACATCCACTGCTCTATCCTCATCAATGTATTTTGTCAAATCCTCAAAGAATTCAATCAGGCTCATGAGGCATGACCTGCCCCTCACAAAACCATGCTGACTATCCCAAATCAGACTGTGCTTCTCCAAATGCTCATAAATCCTGTCCCAAAGAATCTTTTCCAATAATTTGCCAACCACTGAAGTAAGACTCACTGGTCTATAATTCCCAGGGTTATCCCTGCTCCCTTTCTTGAACAATGGAATAATATTTGTCACCCTCCCACCATGTGGTGCTACTCCTGTGGCTTGTGAGGATGCAGAGATAATCGCCATGGGCTCAGAAGTCTCTTCCCTCACTTCCCGTAGTATTCTGGGATATATCCCGTCCAGCCCGGGGACCTATCTATCCAAATGTCTTTCAAAAGTTCCAGCTCATCCCCCTTCTTAACATCAACATGTTTTAGCTCATCAGCCTGTTTCACTGCTGCCCCTTGGGGAAGGAGATCTGCCATCCTTACCCAGTCGAACCTATTTATGACTCCTGACCCACCGATGTGGTTGACTCCAAATGCCCTCTGAATGGCAGCTCTGATGGGTAATTCATGCTGACGTTACTGGCAATGCCGTCACGACAGTACAGAGTAAAATCAGGCCGAGTCTAACCCGAGCTGCTGATTCACCAGTGAGCATTTTGTACAAATACCCAAGTGTAATTTCATCCCCAGGTTCTTCTTTCAGAAAAGCCGGCTCCTTGCTGACCCACCCAGCTCCCTGCCGACCCACCCAGCTCCTGTTCCCCCTTCACCCCAGCTCCCTGCTGACAGCTTGGGTGTTTTCCAAAGACCCTGATCCACCTCCTGCCCACCATTGGGAACACTGATCTAGATGGAACTGTACTTACCACCTGCTGGTCCCAGGATGTAAACGATCCTCGGCTGCAGATCTCACCGACTGACATTAATGTGCCTCCAGCACTGAAACACTCAGCAGCTCAGGGAACATCTGTGAGGAAAGAAAGAGTTAAGATTTCACATCCATGACCTTTCATCAAATACTCTCAGTCAGTTTTCTGGCAACCACACTGTTAATATTTTTATTTTGCTGGATTTGTTTTGTTGAAAACAATTAGTTTTTCATTGACTTCCACACCCCAGAACATCCCAAAGCCTTTCCCTGCCCAGCAAGTACTTTTGCAGTGCAGTCACTTTGTGCACAGGGGGCTCAACATCCAACTTGTCTGCATCTTGGTCCCACAAACTGAACCAGAAAATGATCAGATGGTCTGTTTGGGTGATGTTGGGAGGGAATGGTCAGTTTGGGCCTGCAGTTCCCAAAGCTCTCCACCACTGGGGACCCCTCATCTGAAGTCTGACTCTGCAGTAGATGGGTAGATAGACATTGGTTGGTTAAAGGCTGTCCAGATGGTCCCAGGTGTTTGGTCCAGCAATTCCCCTGTTCTTGGGGTTAATGTCGATGAAGAGCAGCAAAGTTCCTCAGGCCACAGCTGACCATCCCTTTCCTGAGTTGCTGAGTACTCGGGAAGCTGAGGATACTGTGGGACGAATGGTGCTGGCTGTGGCTGGCAGTTCCAAAGGGAACCACCAGTGTTCAGCCACTTACACTGGTGTCAGTCCTGGACTTCCACAGACCCACTGTACCCTGGAATTTACTGAACGGCAGATGCTACCAGGTCTGTCACCACACTCCACCACATGGAGCCGGGCCCTGCTGGACTTCCCAGGATTACACTGGGGAATCCACCTCAACTATTCCCTCCCAGGCCGGACCTGGCAAAGGATCACAGTCCCCATTCATCTGACTGGGGACTCTGGGCCTGCAGAGTCAGGAAGACAGGTAGTTCTGAATGACTTCTGGGCAATTATTGTGTTTTTAATGCATGACAGGTTTATTTTAAACAAAACACACTAAAATATTATTTATTGCAGGAATTTAAATCAACTTTAATGTCTCTGAGACATTTAAAACCTGTTAAGTTACATGACAGCTTTGACACCCCAGGTTTACCTTGTGTCAAGGTGTTCTGGGCCCAGTGACCCAGCAGTGTGCTGCCTGAGGCTACTCAATGCTGAGGCCTTGATACACCTCGCCGCAGGCCTCCGGCATCCAGAAGCCCAGCAAGGTCCCACCTTTCCCTGTGCAGCAGCGTGGGGAGAGTCCCAGCAGCAGATTGGAACCAGCACCATTCAGCCCGGTGTGTGGATGTGGTCCAGCTGGCGCCGTGCCCTGTGCTTCCTGTCCTGTGACACTTCACCCACAGCACAGGTCGGTTTGTCCCGCTGTTTGACAGAAGTTGTCTCCCCAACGGGCAGTCTGAGATCAGCATTTCACTGGTTGTTTCAGGCACAGTCTGAAAGGAATTAGAAGGGGACAATTTCTCTGCTCTGCCTGTCCTTCTGTCAGCCTGAATCACCTGTGTTTACTCAGGAATGCAAACGTTCTGAGTTAACAATCCTGACAGTGTCGCCTGGAAAAGGTTGTTAAACATGTAGCTGTAATTATTGACCAGTTCAATCATGCCCATTGCTATTTGCTTGTTTTATATCTTCTATTTGAAACCAAGATTTCAACATTTTAACTCCTTCCTCCCATGGAAGTTCTTATGAAGTAAATATTTAGAACCACAGAAACATAGAACACTACAGGACAGAAAACAGGCCATTTGGCCCTTCTAGTCTTGAGCCAAAACTTTATTCCAGTAGTCCCATCAACCTGCACCCAGTCCATAACCCTCCAGACCTCTCCCATCCATGTATCTATCCAATTTATTCTTAAAACTTACAAGTGAGCCCGCATTTACCACGTCAGATGGCAGCTCGTTCCACACTCCCACCACTCTCTGAGTGAAGAAGTTCCCCCTAAATCTTTCCCCTTTCACCCTAAAGCCATGTCCCCTTGTACTTATCACTCCTAATCTAGGTGGAAAGAGCCTACTCACATTAACTCTGTCTATGCCCCTCACAATTTTGTAAACCTCTATCAAATCTCCCCTCATTCTTCTACGCTCCAAGGAATAAAGTCCTAACCTGTTCAATCTTTCCCTGTAACTCAACTCCTGGAAACCTGACAACATTCTGGTAAATCTTCTCTGCACTCTTTCAATGTTACTGATATCCTTCCTATAATTAGGTGACCAGAACTGCACACAATACTCCAAATTCACCAATGTCTTATACAACCTCACCATAACATCCCAACTCCTGTACTCAATACTTTGATTTATGAATGCCAGGATGCCAAAAGCCTTCTTTACAACCCTGTCTACCTGTGACGCCACTTTCAGGGAATTATGTATCTGAACTCCCAGATCCCTTTGTTCCTCCGCACTTCTCAGTGCCCTACCATTTACTGTGTATGTCCTACCTTGATTTGTCCTTCCAAAATACAACACCTCACACTTGTCTGCATTAAATTCCATCTGCCACTTTCTGACCCATTTTTCCAGCTGGTCCAGATCCCTCTGCAAGCTTTGAAAGCCTTCCTCGCTGTCCACGGGGTTGGTGCCAGAGGATTGGAGGGTTGCGAATGTTGTCCCCTTGTTCAAAAAAGGTAATAGGGATAGGCCAGGGAATTATAGACCGGTGAGTCTCACATCTGTAGTGGGTAAGCTGTTAGAAAGGATTCTAAGGGATAGGATTTATGAACACCTAGAGAATCATGGACTGATTAGGGACAGCCAGCATGGCTTTGTGAAGGGAAGATCTTGCCTCACAAGCCTGACAGAGTTCTTTGAGGAGGTGACCAGGAAGATTGATGAGGGCGGTGTGGTGGATGTGGTTTACATGGATTTTAGTAAGGCGTTTGATAAGGTTCCTCATGGTAGGCTTCTTCAGAAGGTCAGAGGCCAAGGGATCCAAGGAAGCTCGGCTGTGTGGATTAGGAATTGGCTTGCATGTAGAAAGCAGAGGGTTGTGGTGGAAGGAATGCCCTTGGATTGGAAGGCAGTGACTAGTGGTGTCCCACAGGGATCGGTTCTGGGACCTCTACTTTTTATGATATTTATAGATGACTTAGATGAGGGGGTGGAGGGCTGGGTTAGTAAGTTTGCGGACGACACTAAGATAGGCGGTGTTGTGGATAGTGTGGAGGGCTGTCGGAGCTTACAGAGGGATATTGATAGGATGCAGAGCTGGGCTGACAAGTGGCAGATGGAGTTCAATCCGGAGAAGTGTGAGGTGGTACACTTTGGAAGTACAAACTCCAGGGCAGAGTACTGGCTGAATGGCAAGGCACTTGGCAGTGTGGAGGAGCAGAGGGATCTGGGGGTTCATATTCACAGTTCATTGAAAGTTGCCTCACAGGTGGAAAGAGCAGTTAAGAAAGCCAATGGGATGTTGGCTTTCATAAGTCACGGGATTTAGTTTAAGAGCCGCGACATGATGGTGCAGCTTTACAAAACTCTAGTTAGGCCACACGTAGAGTACTGTGTTCAGTTCTGGTCGCCTCATTGTAGGAAGGATATGGAGGCGTTGAAGAGGGTGCAGAGGAGATTTACCAGGATGCTGCCTGGATTAGAGAGTATTGAATATGAGGAGAGGCTTAAGGTGCTAGGGCTTTATTCACTGGAAAGGAGGAGGATGAGAGGAGACATGATAGAGGTATATAAAATATTTAGAGGAATAGATAGAGTAGACAGTCAATGCCTCCTTCCCAGGGCACCAATGCTCAAGACAAGAGGGCATGGCTTTAGGGTTACGGGTGGGAGGTTCAGGGGAGATGTCAGGGGGAGGTTTTTCACCCAGAGAGTGGTTGGTGCATGGAATGCACTGCCTGGGGTGGTGGTGGAGGCAGATACATTGGACAGGTTCAAGAGCTTGTTGAATAGGCATATGGAGGAATGTGAGATAGAGGGATATGCAGGAGGAAAGGGTTAGGTAGTGTGAGGGTGGTTTGATGGACGGCACAACATGGTGGGCTAAAGGGCCTGTTTTGTGCTATATGGTTCTATGGTTTTTCTCCAAATTTTGAATTTGCTGCCCTTCCAAAAGCAGAATATATCTCAGTGTGTGTGTGGCTGTTGACCATCTGACTGTTGGACAACAGAGCCCTCACCTACTACAATTCAAACTATCTGATGTCTACTTTCCTGCCAGTCTCCTGCTCCCAGGGTCCCTGCATGTTCTTGTCTGTCCACACATTCTGATTGGGTGATTTAACCTCATCGATGATCAACAAGCTGCCATCGGCAGAGTCTATCACAAGGTAAATGACATCACGTCAGTGGGCCAGAACAAGCTGCGCCCACAACACTGCTCAAGGTAATTCTGACAACTGGTGAAACCACATCCCCGATTTATCCACCTGTCCAAGCTGTCAATATACTGAGCAGTCAAAAACTATTCAAATCTATCGAACTATTAAGAAGATTAAAATTATGTAAACAAAAGCACTTTCAACATTGAGAAATATGTGAAGTAATTTAATTGAACTTTATACTTATCTTGGTAAGTCAACAGTTCTTCATTTCCAGTGAAATGAATTGAGAATCAGCTCTTTCGAGTGGATTTTGCACCTTCAGTGGTTGGGAATTGCTGGAACCTGCACTTCCTCACTGGACTCTCTGGGCTGGTCAGTCAGTGAAAATATCATCTACATCTAACCACATTTTGAGATTTCTGCATCTGCTCAGGAATCTCATCCTTACTGTCAGGTGTGTCGGCTGACACTTTCCCACATAGTCTGGGCTCCTGTATTTCCACAGTTCCTCTGTCCATTCTTACCCACGTTACCATTCCCTCCTGGTTGGTCTGCCCGAAACTTGTTGGTCTCCCAGCACTGTGAGATGTCCGTAGGGGAATGCTGCTGACTGGCACATTCCAGGCTGCGGGAGTACGTGCTGAGGGACGCACTGAAGCTGGGTGCAGCCAGTGCGAGGGCTCGGTGGGGAAGGATGACAGTTTAGGGTTCTTCTGCCACAGGAGAAGGAGGGGCGGGGTCAGGTGAGGAAGCCGCTCAAATGTTGTAAATATGGGATTGGGGTATCACCCCAGGGAGCCACACGTGTGGCATCGGTGCTGTGTTTTTTATATATGAAAAGGTAACACTAAGAATTGAACTGTAGACGAATGTAAAGGTTTGAACAGTTTTATTATTGTATATAGTTTCTTTTATTATGAATAAAGTTTATTTTATAATAAAAAAAATTCCCTCCTGGTTGGCCTGTAACTTGCACAGGCTCTGTGGGGTTGAAATTCTTCCTCAGTTACACACGTTAAACGTGTGATGCAGTGTCAGCTGCATCGTGTGGTCAGTTCAGTTGGATTTCAGAAGCAGAGTCCATTACACAGACACCACTATAATCACACGTGGTGCTGGAGACAAGGTACAAGTATCCACACCAGTTTTACTTCAGTGTTCTAACCAACATCACCACTGAACTCATCATAATTATTTGAATAAGTTTACTGCTAAATTCTTCCTTTTTCTGTAAACTCCACTGATCTGATGCGAACAGTCTCATCAGAATCAATAATTGTATTTGGGGGAGAGATATTTTGACTGAAATCCAACACATCAGACATTGGATCACTGCCTCAGTACTGCACTTGAGTGTTGGCCCAGACTGTCTGCCCAAGTCTCTGCTGTGGAATTGATCCACACCCTTCTACCTCAGAGACACAGATACCCAGCTGAGAGTTGAAGTGGTGAGCCCTTTGTGTAACAGGGTAAATGATTTTGGAAATTACTGGTTTTATATGCAACACCATGTCTCCTGCTTCGTCTGCCAGTAATACATTTATTTACAGAACCATCTGTGAATTTATTTACATTTCAGTGGCCAAGTCCTTGCCGTCAGTCTACATCACCCCTTCCTGCAACACGGAATCTGGCCAAGAGATCAGCCTCCTCTGTCTGGTCAAGGACTATCAGCCTGAGAGCATCAGTCAGACATGGTCCACCAAGAGTGGGGAAATCACCACTGGAATCAAGAAGTACCCGGCAGTCTTGGGGCAAAGTTCAACGTACACAATGAGCAGCTTGCTCCGAGTCCCTGCGGCGGATTGGAACAGGAATAAAGTCTACTTCTGCAAGGCAGGGTACGAGGGAGGCAAGTTTATGACAGCGGAGTTCCGGAAACCTCAACGTTAGTATGAGATATTATTTTCTCTTTAAAGCTGCATTGGTGTCAGGGGATAAACCCAGAGTAGGAACCTTTGTCAAACAATGTAGGAGGATGGCAATTAACTCTCTTGCTCATTTATTCTATTCCTACAAGCCAGCAGCGCTGCTGCTCACAAACAAAAGGCTGTGGGAAACTGTGTGGAAGTCAGTAAGAGGGGAAACTTCATCCTGAAGTCAGTGAAACTCTGTATCAGTGGAGGGTGGAGGAAGCAACTTGTGCTGATCTGTCCCCATTGCATTCACTCCTTTGTCTAATTTTGGAAGCCTCTCCACCACCCCCACCCCCGAGCACCTCCCTCCAGATCAGCTCCCGGACACAGAATCACACAGAGACCGCAGGCCCATCGTGCCCCTGCCATCGGGATGACAATTTAAACTTTACCCCACTCCTCCTGCACTTCCCCCTCCACCCTGCAGCTGTCCCCTCTCCAAGTAAAATCCAATTCCCTTGTGAATGTGACAAAAGAATCTGCTTCCACTGCTCTCTAACCATCGTCTTCCAGATCTGAACAAACCCTTGCAGACAAAACAAAATGTTTTCCTCCTGTCCATCTGTTCTTCTTTCCCATTTATGCCAGAATTGTGGTTCCCAAACCTCCTGCCAGTGGAACCAGTTCCAGCCCATCCACTCCTGCTGACGGGAAGTGGTGTCGGCCATTCCGTTCCCTGTGCCCGCTTCACCAAACAATTAGATCACGGATGGTCTGCACATCAGCCCCACTGACCCAGCTCTCTGCCTTATCACTGCAGAATGTGGCACACTGCTTGGCAGGCCAGGGTTACACATCCAGCCCTACCACTCACAGCTCCCTCCACCGTCTCACTGTGGGGTTCTCCGTGTGAACAGGTTAACAGCAAATCAACAACATTGTGGAGAGGGCTGGTATTGGGGGACTTGCTCTGGATGTTGGGGGAATGGAGTCCACCGACACTCTGGCCAGTCATTTAATCAGAGATATTGTAATATGTTACAGCTCCAAAGCTCATCCCCCTTGTTCCATCCCCGGAGGTTATCTACAATCAAACAACTGCTGTCCTGGGCTGTGTGATATCTGGATTCTCTCCTGACAGTATTACTGTTTCCTGGGAAAAAGCTGGATCTGCTCGAGTGGGCATCATTCTGCCTTCCACTTCAACAACGGATGGTGTATTTGAAACAGTCACTTACCTGACCGTCCCTGTGCAGGAATGGATCAGCAAACAGGAATATACTTGTGAAGTGACCCACACACTTTCTGGTTTCAGGGAGAAGGTCAACATGAGGTATCAAGAGGGTGAGTGGTTTCTGAAGGAACGTTAATTTATTTACAGTGTTTAAACTACCTCACTGATCGTCCCACCCAATTCCTGTCCCTAATGTCAGTCCTGTTGAGTATTTTCTGAGATTGCATTTTATTGACAGCACAGCAGCTAAATGTCGCACAGCCTTGCAACTATCTTGAAGTCCCACTGGTTCCCCACGAAATGAGTTACCTGATGTTTGATTTTGCTTTCCCAGTCAAAGGTTGTAAGCAGAGAGGAACAACCCACCCTTTAAACAACCCTGATTTCATTCCAATGTACAGTTTGTACAGAGTGAGATTCAGTGCAAGTCTATGCTGAAGTTGTGAAGCCAGCTGACACCAGAGCTTGTCCGCATTGTGAGTTTTCTATTTCTCATCTGCAGAATTGTCTGTCTTTATCCAAAATCCCTCCACTGAAGAGATTTGGATCAACAAGACCGCTACTCTGGTGTGCATGGTTGTAGGTGCTGATCTGAGCCAGGTCCAAATCTACTGGCAGGTGAGCGAGAGGGAGAAAATTAAAGGAGATATGACCAAAAAACTGAGAGAGGAAGGGACCCAAGACACAGTGATCAGCCAACTCCAGACCAGTGTGGAGGAGTGGTCCAGTGGGGTGGAGTACACGTGCTCTGCCCAACAACCTTCTTCATCCTCAGCAGTGTCAGCGCGGACAAAAAGTACCAAAGGTGGGCAAGAGACCAGCGATTAAATGGCCAACGTTAGTTACCTGGGTAAAACTGTTTGACATTTCCATTGTTTGCTCGTCTATTCCAGTGGAGACAAAAAGTCCCAAGGTCAGACTGCTGCCTCCACCACACGAAGGGACCAAGAGTAGGAACACGGCCACCCTCGAGTGTGTGGTCTCTGGATTCTACCCGGACCTTATAAGCGTCACCTGGGAGAAAGACGGCTCCCTGATCTCCTCCAACACCAGTGCATCACCGACTGCTCTGGAGCAGCGGGGTGCGTTCAGTGCCAGCCATTTCCTGACTGTGAGTACAGAGGAGTGGAAGAAAGGCTCAGTCTTCAGCTGTACAGTGTCTCATCCCCCGTCCAACACCAGAGTCAGCCAGAAGGTGAAAAGCATTCAAGGTACAGTGCTGGGATTCACTCCAAAGTTGACATCCTGTGCAAACTAGGGCCAAGCAAGTTCGACACTGAAAGACAGGTGTGACATTGTTGTGCTTGTGTGAGTGAATTAATAATCCAGAGGCTCAGACTAGGAAATAATTATATTGACTTAGGTGCTTTCACAACTTCAGGGTCTTCCAAAACACCTGAATAACCAGGTCACAGAGGAGGCCAACACTAAAGCTTTGTGATGAAACGATCAATCTGTTCACTGTTTGGGCATCTCTGCAGCATGTCAGACAGACAGCATGTCTGAGGGTGCAGCACTCCCTCAGTCGGACCACCAGGAATGTTGGCCTTGACTCGAAATTGTGCTTGTCAGAAGAAATGTCAGAGAATGCAAGAGGCAGGATCATGGGAGATTTGAAAGTCAGCATCAGGATGTTCAAATTGGATGAATCCCAGGCTCACTCTGACCAGAGATGAGAGGCCTCAATGATTCAGCAGGCCCAATGTCACAAATGGATCGACAGTCCCACACAGGCACCCAGACAAGATGAATTCAGGAAATGTTTTCTTTGGTCAGAAACTGCATCTCTCATTGCATTTCACAGCTCTGTGATGGCATTTTATTGACAGCACAGCAGCTAAATGTCGCACAGCCTTGCAACTATCTTGAAGTCCCGCTGGTTTCCTACGAAATAAGTTACCTGATGTTTGATTTTCCTTTCCCAGTCAAAGGTTGAAAGCAGAGAGGAACAACCCACCCTTTAAACAACCCTGATTTCATTCCAGTGTACAGTTTGTACAGAGTGAGATTCAGTGCAAGTCTATGCTGAAGTTGTGAAGCCAGCTGACACGAGAGCTTCTCCGGTTTGTAAGTTTTCTATTTTTCATCTGCAGAATTGTCTGTCTTTATCCAAAATCCCTCCACTGAAGAGACTTGGATCAACAAGACGGCTACTCTGGTGTGCATGGTTGTGGGTGCTGATCTGAGCCAGGTCCAAATCTACTGGCAGGTGAGCAAGAGGGAGAAAATTAAAGGAGATGTGACCAAAAAACTGAGAGAGGAAGGGACCCAAGACACAGTGATCAGCCAACTCCAGACCAGTGTGGAGGAGTGGTCCAGTGGGGTGGAGTACGTGTGCTCTGCCCAGCAACCTTCTTCATCCTCAGCAGTGTCAGCGCGGACAAAAAGTACCAAAGGTGGGCAAGAGACCAGTGATTAAATGGCCAACGTTAGTTACCTGGGTAAAACTGTTTGACATTTCCATCGTTTGCTCATCTCTTCCAGTGGAGACAAAAAGTCCCAAGGTCAGACTGCTGCCTCCACCACACGAAGGGACCAAGAGTAGGAACACGGCCACCCTCGAGTGTGTGGTCTCTGGATTCTACCCGGACCTTATAAGCGTCACCTGGGAGAAAGACGGCTCCCTGATAACCTCCAACACCAGTGCTACACCGACTGCTCTGGAGCAGGGGGGCACTTTCAGCGCCAGCCACTTCCTGACTGTGAGTACAGAGGAGTGGAAGAAAGGCTCAGTCTTCAGCTGTACAGTGTCTCATCCCCCATCCAACACCAGAGTCAGCCAGAAGGTGAAAAGCATTCAAGGTATGGTGCTGGGATTCACTCCAATGTTGACATCCTGTGCAAACTAGGGCCAAGCAAGTTTGACACTGAAAGACAGGTGTGACATTGTTGTGCTTGTGTGAGTGAATTAATCACCCAGAGGCTCAGACTAGGAAACAATTATATTGATTTAGGTGCTTTCACAACTTCAGGGTCTTTTAAAACACCTGAATAACCAGGTCACAGAGGAGGCCAACATTAAAACTTTGTGGTCACACGATGTATCTGTTCACTGTTTGGTCATCTCTGCAGCATGTCAGACAGACAGCATGTCTGAGGGTGCAGCAGTTTTTCAGTAGGTCCACTAGGAATGTTGGCCTTGACTCGAAATTGTGCTTGTCAGAAAAAATGTCAGACAATGCGAGAGGCAGGGTCATGGAAGATTTGAAAGTCAGCATCGGGATGTCCAAGCTGGGTGAATCCCAGGCTCAGTAAGATCAGAGATGAGATACCTCAGTGATTCAGCAGGCCCGAGACAAGAAGAATTCAGGAAATGTTTTCTTTGGTCAGTAATTGCATCTCTCATTGCATTTCACAGCTCTGAGATCGCATTTTATTGACAACACAGCAGCTAAATTTCACACAGTCACATTTCAGTATTTTGCTTTTGCACTTTGAATCAACTCTTTCTATCAGTAACCCTAACACCATCTACTGGACAGAGAAGGTGCAAGATTGGGTCTCCTGTCCATTCACTCTCACACAATTTTAGTTGTCTCTGTGTGCAGTGACAAGTAAAATGAGATGGTGAGCAAAACACACGTCCCATCCTTCACACCATCTGCAGAAAACCTCCCTTTTCACCGTCTTCTCAATGTTCGTTCCTTAAAAAGCATCTCTGCAATTTCCTATTTGATTGCTTCTCCACAGTCTGTTTTCTGAGAGCCTGTTCTGTAGATTGTCCACTCACTGAACTGTAGCTGCCCTGGATTATTTTTGAATTGACCCCCAACCTTTAAAGTGAATGTTGTGACTTTGTGTTCTCTGATCCTGGGCCAGGTGAAGCAGTTTATCATGGTTGGCATAACCTCATCCTTCTAGGATGCCAGATGCAGAGGACAGAGATTGGGAATATGTGGGGCTCCCACTTTCCCAGCACAGGAGGGGAGGTGAAAGTGTCTTACACTCAAATCTATGAATCTTCCATTTCCAGGTGGAAAATGCCCCAGCTGTTGTTCAGAGTGTGTGCCAATGTTCCTGCAACAGACTAATCTCAATGCGACATTCTCAGATGGTTCTACACGACAGTATCATTGTTGGGCAGGAAGGTGTAAAATAAAGTGATTGGCTGTGGATGGAATTTGTCATAGAGTTTTATTACAATCCATTTACTGGATTCCAGTCCAACCTCTGGTATCCAGTGGGATTGAAGTGTAACAGAGAGAGGAGAAAATATTTGATTCAGACTGCCTCCCTCTGCCCTCTACACCTCATCTACTCACTCATTCATTTGTGGACATTGATGCTTCAGTGTGACTCAGATCCCAGTTCCATTTCCCTTGGCCAGATTTCTTCCTGGTCCAACTCCAGTCAGCAAGAACTGGAACTTATTTCTCACCCAGTGGCTGTGAGGCAGGAGGTGATGAAGGTGAACGGGGCTGAAATGACAAATTGGCTCAGTAAAAGCAGGGGTGAACCTTTCATAACGATGGCCCTCCACTCTGACATGTTTTGGGAGTAAAATCTGGATCACACAAATTGCAAAAATTCCATTAACCCACCTCTCAAACACTGACTTCAGTCCAAGAGAGAAACTCAGTGATCACAAGGAATGTCACTTAGGAGAGTGCTTTGTTAGCATCACCCAAGGATTAACAGAATAATATGCTTGTAGTGGAATAACATCAGCATTTTGCAATAAGGAGAGCTCTCCTGACTCTGTCAGGGTTGATGAGGGGGATTGCCCTTACCAGGGACTGTTGAACATCACGACTTTGTCACTGATTTGGGACAGGACTGAGCACCTTGCATAAAACAAATGTTTACCATCACAATGCTGATCAAACCAAGATTCACCAAAGCAAGGAGCCTACAGTTTAGACCTAGATTTACACAGGACACACTGCAATAATGATCATCCAGACTAGTTCCATGCATTTTCTATTTTTCAAAGGAAATTGCTCATGATCTTGTTTCAATAAAGAGGGGTTAAGAAATATACAACATCACACATTGTCAAATGATACGTTCCCTGTCAGACAGGCACAGTGTGCATCACATCTGCTCTAAATTCAAACAAAGGCATTGACTCACAGTCACATTGAAGGTTTCAACACTGACACAAACACAATCACCCTCCACAATAAGTGTCAGAGAGCAAAAATGCCCATGTGGCCCAAAGTGACCGAGTGTGTAAGTGGTGTACACAACGTACAGAGAGCTGCAATGTAATTAAGCGGACGATGGTGCTGCAGGAGACGAGCAACAGTGCAGACAACGTGCGATGAGTTAGTGAATCATTCCCCTCCTAGCCCAATGGTTCTGAAATGAAACAGGGGAAAGTCCATCGAATGCAGAAAATAATCCCAACCTGTAGCAAGAGGGAGACTTCTGTCACTTCTCTGGATTCCTGGTTTGCTCTGTTGTTGCTGGAGAACGAGTCCCCCATTCCTTCCTTTTACATGGTTCCTTTCAAATGCTCAGACACCTCAGCAACTTCACTAGAGCAGAATCACACAAAACTGACACAAACCCAGGGGACAGGTGCCCCAAAGCTTGGTCAGAGAGATGTTTTATTCACTTATCATCTCATGTCCATCACTGATTGCTCTGGAACTGAGGGGCTTGCTGGGCCATTTCTGATGGCGGTTCAGATTCAGCCGTATTGTTGCAGGTCTGGAGTCACCTACCAGCCAGACCAGATGTGGATGACAGATTTCCTCCCCTGAAGAACAGCAGTGAACTGCATGGGTTTTATGACAGTACAAAGCCTTCCACAGTCCCCACCACCAGTGCCAGCTTTTTACTCCAGAATGCATTTATTAATTGAATTTAAATTACCAGCCGTCAGGTGGGATTTGAACTCCATCACCAGATCATCAGCCCAGCAACTTATGGATACACTCTTACCAGAGCTGCTTATTTCAAGGAGGAGAGACTGGGGTCTGCTGTGGAAGTTTACCAAGTGAGCTTCAGTGTTTGAAAGCAAGACTGCTAAAGACACAGCCACCAACAGAAGGAGTGCAGGTGTATGAGTGACCAGAGTTGGAAGGATGCAACCTTTACTGAAGGTTGTGTGGGAGGTGAAGGTTGCAGAGATGGGGAAGGACACGGTCACAGTATGACTGGAACGTCGGGATGTGAAGTTTTTAAAGTGAGTGAATCCCAGGCTCAGCCCAGACAGAGAAAAGGATTCTCATTGATTCACAGTGCTCAGTGTTACTCATCAATGCCACAGGGGCTCCAAGCAGAGAAAATACTGAACTGTGTCTCTGCTGAGGAACCTGCCTGCTTCTCTCTCTCACAGTAACAAACGCTGCTCAGCCTCACTGTAAATGAATTCGTTACAGTCATTGGAAAGGGATTCAAAACCTTGTTGGCATGTTGCTGTTTTGATTTTATTTTCCACAGTCAAAACTTGCAGCAATATGTGAAACCCTGGGTGTTTCTGTCATTCTGTTTCCTGTAAATACAGCTGTAAAGTACTGATGATCCGTCCTGACCGAAGATAAGCAATAGGAAAGTCTCCAGTAAGATTCTGAGCTTTTCCATTTTCAATCCACAGAATTGTCTGTCTTTATTCAAAATCCTGGCATTGCAGAGATCTGGATCAACAACACCGCTATCCTGAAGTGCACGATTACCTGTACTGATCCGAGCAAGGTCCACATCTCTTGGGAGGTGAGCGGGAAGGACAGAACTAAAGAAGCTGTGACCCGACCAGCGGAGAGGGAAGGGATCCGAAACACAGTGATCAGTGAACTCCGGACCAGTGTGGAGGAGTGGTTCAGTGGGGTGGAGTACGTGTGCTCTGCCCAACAACCTTCTTCACCCTCAGCAGTGTCAGCACGGACAAAAAGTACCAAAGGTGGGCAAGAGATCAAATACTAAATGGCCAACATTAGTTACCTGAGTGAAAGTGTTTTACTAGTCTATTGTTTGTTTGGTCGTCTATTCCAGTGGAGACAAAGGGTCCCGAGGTCAGACTGCTGCCTCCACCACAGGAAGAGACCAAGAATAGGAGCACGGCCACCCTCGAGTGTGTGGTCTCTGGATTCTACCCCGACCGCATCAGCGTCACCTGGGATAAAGGCAGCTCCGTGATCACCTCCAACACCAGCGCTACAGCGACTGCTCTGGAGCAGGGGGGCACTTTTAGTGCCAGCTACTTCCTGACTGTCGGCTTACAGGAGTGGAAGTCAGACTCAGTCTTCAGCTGCACAGTGACACATCCCCCCTCCAACACCCGTATCAAGAAGCAAGTGAAGAACATCCAAGGTAGGGACTGGGACTCACCCCACGATTGAAATTGTTTGCTTTGCACTATAAACTCTGCCAGACAAGGTCAACACTGAAACACGGTGCAGCCCTGTTGTGGTTATGTGAGTGAAATGATAATCTAGAAGCCTGGCCAGAGAAATAATTGCATCTCTGAAAATATTTTCATAATTTGAGGACAATCCAAACCGTTTCACTGGACAGGCACCCTGGAGAGCCCTGAATTTTAAAATATAAAGCAAATGTGCTGGAATATTTTTCAACCGAAACGCTAACTCTGCTCGCTGAAACTCTAGTCAGCTGCATCTGGAGTATTGCATCCAGTTCTGGTTGCCCCATTACAGGAAGGATGTGGAGAGGGCGCAGAAGAGGTTTACCAGGATGCTGTCTGGATTCGAGGGCATGTGCTATAAGGAAAGGTTGTACAAACTTGGTTGTTCTCCCAAGTGTCGGAGGCTGGGGGGAGACCTGATAGAAGTTTATAAGATTATGAGAGGCATAGATAGAGTAGACAGCTGGTATATTTTTGTCGAGGTCGAAATGCCTAGTACCAGATAGAGGGCGTGCATTTAAGGTGAGAGGGGGTAAGTTCTAAGGAAATGTGCAGGGCAGGTTTTATACACGATGAGTGGTGGGTGCCGGGAATGCACGGGCAGGGGTGGTAGTGGAGGCAAATACGATCGAGGTGTTTAAGAGGCTCTTCGACAGGCACATGAATGTACAGAGAATAGAGGGATGTGGACATTGTGTAGGCAGAAGGGATTAGTTTAGTTAGACATTTAATTACTACTTTAATTAGTTCAGCACATCGTGGGCCAAAGGGCCTGTTCCTGTGCTGTGCTGTTCCATGTTCTAATCGAGAATGAAGGCATTTAAGCTTTAGTGAGAAAAACTAAATATTTCTGATGCTTAAATTTTAAAACATAAAGGAAAAGTGCTGGAATAGTTTTCACCTGAAACGTTAGCTGTGTTTCCCTCTCCACAGACACAGCCTGAAATGCTGGGTAATTTCTGTATTTGTTTCAATAACAGTTTAAGTGAAACAGCAAAAATAATGTAAGAGTCAAACTTGTTCATGTCCAATCCTTCAGGCTGTTTAGCCTGTCTGCTCAATAGGGGAGCTTCATTCCTTCACCAATGTAGATAAGTCTCAACTGATCTTGATGGGACCGGCAAAGCATTCACCGGAGCTGAGCAAGAAATGTCGGTCCTGTCAGTGACGCACTCATCCACTGGGAAACGATGAAATAATAATTGTGACGTTTCTCCCAGATGAATGTCCAGATGCCCGCCCCTCAGTCACTTTAAGCAAACCTTCCTTCGAAGAGATCTGGACGAACAGGACGGCAACCATTCTGTGTAAGGTGGTTCACAGTGATTTACAGGGATTCAGGGTAACCTGGCAGGTGGACGGAAGGAGGAGAGAAGATGGGGTGAGGACTCAGGGTCCACACAGTGACAGAGGTGAAGACACGATCACCAGCAGACTGACAGTCCCTGCTGCAGAGTGGGACAGTGGGGCTGAGTACTTGTGTCGGGTGGAAGACAAGAGTTTGCCAACACCGGAGAAGAGATCCATCAAGAAGGACACAGGTACGTGTGGACAGAGTTCGGTGTGAGTCTGATCTTCACAAATGGACAGAGTTATCACCTTCCAGCACTGTGACAGACCGACAGAAAATGTGCAGCAGTGGGTCACTGGTCCCCTCCATCATCCTCAGCCATTCAATATGGTCTTGGCTGATCATCCAAATTCAGTCCCCTGTTCCTGTTTTCTCTCCATATCCTTTGATCCCTCCACCCGAAGAAATATATACAACTCACTCTTGAATATATTTAATGATGAGGCTTCAACTGCTTTCTGTGGGAGAGAATTCCACAGGTTCTCACTCCCTCTCACACCAACACAGCTCAGACTGCCAGCCCTGGTCCTGGATTCCCCCACCATCCCCCAACATTCTTCCTACATCCAGTCTGTCCAATCCTGGTAAGAATTTGACAGGTTTCTATGGGATTCCCTCTCATTCGTCTAAACTCCAGTGAATGCCCAGTACAGTTTGTCAGAGAGTGTGAGGGGCCAAAAAGAAGATTTAACCCCCCTGATTAACCACATCAGTAAAATCCCAAATCCCCACAGCAGCCTCACCCAAAACCACACTGGCTCCTGTGTGGTGAGTTCCTGTGATGGGGTAGAGGGAGAGGGATTTGCACCTTTCTGAGGATGAGGTTGAGACTGGGTCAAGTCAGCGACTGGAAGGGCAGGGAGGTTGAGGCACAGACTGAAGGGGAGATAGAACAGACAGCACAGGATGACACAAGTCCAGGGGCTGAGTTCCACTTTCTGTCGAGTCCCTGTGTTCAGTGGCTCCTGTTGATTAAACTGAATAGACTAACCTCACTGGAAGCCATAAAATGCACCAGATTCAACATTTCCACTCCACAAATCCCAACAATGAGCAGAAAGGGAAAAGCCTTTAGTTTCAGATAAAGTGAAGTCCCTCAAAATGTATACATTGTCCATGTTCATATAAGTGCAGAATGTGTTGCATTGGAAATTATTGAAAGATTCAGTCTAACTGAGCTTCTCTCTGTTTCCCAGGTGGTGTTGTGACTCGTCCTCACATCTACCTCCTCCCCCCTTCATCGGATGAGGTAGAGACAGATCAGACGGTGACCTTGATGTGCCTGATCACCAACTTCTCTCCTGCAGAGATCTACGTGGCCTGGATGGCCAACGACACCCTTCTGAAGACAGGGTTCTTGAACCAGCCAGTGACCAAGGACCCCAGAAACGGCTGGAACACAATGACCAGTCAGTTGAAGGTTTCTCCGGAGGACTGGAATAGCGGCACCACTTTCTCCTGTGTGGTTGGACATGAGTCGATCACAACCAGTCTGTTCCGAAGCATCAATAAATCTCAGAGCAAACCCACCCTGGTCAATCTCTCACTTGTTCTGACTGATAGTTTTAAATCTTGTGTATAAGACCGCATGATTCAATCAATAAAACCCCTGTTTTGTTAATTTTATGATTATTAACTGTCACGGAGGATAGTTTAACTCATTAAAACATGATCAAAATCTGGACCTTTTAAAAATAATTAAGAACAAAATTAGAATCAAGAATCAAATTAAGCTACAAACATGATTCACCACAAATCTCAGAGCTTCTGGGTCCCGTTTCAGACCTTTTTCTGCCCTGTTCAAATGGATTTCAACACTGTTTGGGATTGCACGAGGTATTAAATCTTTGTATGTGTCCATGTACTGATCCAAGTTCAATAAATGTGACTTGAAAATGTTTGGTTTGTGAGTGTCCCTTGTTGGTGTGGGTTTAGGAGGCAGAAAATGAGTAACTTTGGACATGAGGTGTGGTAGGTGATGTACACTCAGGGAGAAATGGGTGTGTTTTGATCAATGGTGTCCCAAACCTTCCCGCATTGGGTGTCCTCACACCATCCCTGGATCTGTTGTCGACTGACGGACAGAGATTGTTTGCGATCATTAGCCAACAACTCCATTATCACTGCGTCATGTGACAGAAGGTGAACGGATTGCACCACGGTCTTTCCGAGTCTAACTGTCACAATGTAGTCCAAGCAAGCTCCCACATAGCAAATCGGATCTGGTCAGATTTTCCGTGCTTAGCTGCTCATTGCATGATAAATATTGGCTAAGAACTCCGAGGAGAACTCTCGTATTCCTCTTCCAGTTGTGTCAGGGGATGACTGAGATATACTTGATAAGCCTCTGCTTAGAGCCTCATCTCAATGACACCACCTCAAATGGTGGATCTGACCTCTGGAGTGTTGGTCTTGATTATGGGTGCAAGGCCCTGGAGAGAAATTCAAACCCACAACCTCTTACCAAGAGGAGACATTGCGAACCACTGAGCCACACATGACATCTGTGTCAAACAAGAGGGATCACTGTCCTCGGTCACCTTGCTGCTGCTCACCAGCTCTGCAAGTGTGAGGCTGAATAAAAGAAATGTCTCAGTGTTGGGAACTGTTCTATTCCAATGGTGCAGTTAAACATTTGTCTCTCAGGACTGTCAGACAGTGACAGAGGCGGGACAGTCTGGGTCTGTATTCCTTGGAGCTTAGAAGAATGAGGGATGCCTTTACTCAAACATACAAGATCGTAAAGGGACATGAGAGGGGAGATGTTGAGATGTTTTCACCAATGAGAGAGTCACAAACAAGGGGACATAGTTACAACATCAGGGGCGAGTCATTTAAAACTGAGGTGTGCAGAAATTTCTTCCCTCAGAGGGGGTGAATCTCTGCAATCCTCAGCCCCAGAGAATGGTGGAGGCCAGATCATTCCATATATTTAAGGTGGAGAAGGATAAACATTTGAATTCAGGGCTTTGGAGAAGTGGCACAGAAGAGGAGTTGAGGCCAGCACAGATCAGCCATGATCACACTGAATGGCAGGGCAGGTTGGAGCTACCTGGTGATCTGCTCCTGCACCCATTTTCTTTTGTTCTTGTGAGACGAGTGGAGACAGAGACGGAGAGAATTGCAAACAGAGACAAAAGATGAAATGGGAAAGAAACAGACAGAGAGAGAAATAGTGTGTGAAAGAATCAAAGAGGGAAGGCAGTAGGACAAGCTGAGAGGCTAAAGCAGGGAGAGACAGAGACAGAGGGAGGCCCTCTAATGATTTACTGGCCTCAGTGCTCCTCCACTGGGACCTCACTCCTCACTGTATCTCCAGAATGTCACTGATACTCTGTGCAGAGTGCAGAATGCTGTTATGTGGTTCACAATCTAAACAGGGTTGTGACGAACATTCTGCTGAAATCCTAATACACTGCTTGTGCTCAAGTGACTGCAGCTGTGACACCAGTTCTGATCCAGTTCACTGAAGGTCCAACACAAGCAGCTTTATTGTTGGGTCAGAGATTAGGTGTTATATTAGGAGGGGTGATTGAGGACACACTTTCCTCCGGCTTTCCTCTTAACATCTCTCCTTGTCATTGATCACACTGAATGTCCGGAGGACTATATCAGCCAGCCTTTATATTGGTGGAGATCTCGGAGTTCCATTGGAGCAGGCATTGTGGAATGTGACTGGAGATCACACATGAAATTTGTGTGGTCCCAATGAGAGGTTAAATGTATGTCAGTGTCACCAATCAAAGAAAATATGAAAAGGTCTGTGTGGTGAGTGTTCCACAATGCAGGTGTGTTTTGGGAGACATTAAACGAGTACCTTGGGACATGAGGTGTGGTAGGTGATGCAGACTCACGAGAAATAGGTGGCTTTGGATCTACGGTGGCCAACGCCTTCCACCAGTGGGTGTCCCCACACCGTGCCTGGATCTGCCATAGACTCATGGACAGAGATTGTTTACAATCATTCATCCACAACTCCATTATCACTGCGTCCTGTGACAGTCAGGGTGACAGAAGGTGAACGGATTGGACCTCGGTCTTTCCGAGTCCACCTGTCACAATGTACATGAAGCAACTCCCACTTAGCCAATGGGAAATGGCCACATCTTGTGTGTTCAGCTGGGTTGGGAATTGGCAGAATGACAGGAGACAGACAGAAGAGACGATGGGTGGGTGATGAACCCAGCAGGATGTGATGGTGAGCAGTATCCTGCAACGATCTTTGTTGACATTATAACTATTAACTGACCTTATTAATGACGTAGATCATGGGATGCAAAGCCATTTCTCTGAGCTTCCAGCAACAGTAAAGCAGGTGCCATTGTAAGAAGTGTGGCAGGAAGGTTTAAAGTGTCAAGGTGCCAATAGATGAAGTGAACGGGACAACTGCAGCAAAGTGAGATCATTGACGGGGGCAGGTCCGAGGGGCCAGGAGGTCTCCTCCAGCTCCTGTTGTCTTCTGCATAAAACAAAATGCTGGAGGAACTCAGCAGGTCAGGCATCATCGGTGGAGGGCACTGGACAGTCGATGTTTCAGGTCAAGACCCATCACCTGGACTGAAAGGTGGAGGGGATGTAGCCAGTATAAAGAGGTGAGGGGAAGGGAGGCAGCAAGAGCTGACAAGTGATAGGGGGATCCAGGTGAGGAGGGGTGACCGGCAGATGGAGGAAGGAAGAGCAGAAGTAGCGACAGAGGCTGGGGGGTGATCGGTGGAGGCGACAAATGGTTGCAGGGAATGGAATCTGATAGGAAAGGAAGATGGAGCAGGGAACCAACCCAGTGAGGTGGGGAGGGCAGGTGGGAACAGGTGGGGCAGGGGACCCAGTGGGAGGAGTGTGTGGGCGATGGGCAGATGGATTGGGTGGAGGGGGGAAAGGAGCAGGGTGATGGGGGCTGGGGGTGTGATGGGTGCAGGAGGAGGGAGAGAAGGGACAGGGGACGAGCAGGTTGCATGGAATTGGAGACGTCAGTGTTTGATGTTCAATACTGAAATCTCCAATTTCAGGTAACCTGATCCTCCTCTGTCCCTTTTCCCTCTCCTCCTGATCTCCCCAGTTCCTGCTAAACCCATCCCAGCCACCCCATCATCCTGTTTCTTCCCCCTCCTCCACCCCTCATCTGCCCATCACCCACACACTCCCCCTACTGTTCCCACCTGCCCTCCCCACCTCCCTCATTTTGTTCCATGTCCCACCTTCCTTTCCCGTCAGATTCCATCATCAACAGCCCTTTGTCACCTCCACCTCTCACCCCCAAGCCTCTGTCGCTATTTCCACTCTTCCTCCTCCATTTGCTGATCAGCCCTCATCACCTGGATCCACCTATCCCTTGCCAGCTCTTGCTGCAACCCTTCCCCTCACCTCAATCTCCCCTCCATCAGACCAGATGAAGGGCTCGACCCAAACCACCGACTGTCCATTACCCTCCACAGATGCTGCCTGACCTGCTGAGTTCCTCCAGCATCTTGATTTTGCTTCAGATTCCAGCCTCTGCAGTCTCTTGTGTCCCTATTTTCTTGTGTTCTTGTTTTCTTATGACCCGCAGATTAGAGTTTGCATCAGGACCAAAACCTATAACAGTTCTATTTTCCTGCCTCCCAATCACTGAATTCAGTCAATGATAGAAATTTGGTATTCTCAAGTTCAGGTCGGTGTTTGGTTAAATTCCACCCTAAGGTTTACAAAATTAAACACTGCTTTCCGATTAGCACTGCAGCACAGGGCTGAACACTTGGCAATCTTCAACTTCAGGGCACTGCTGATTGAACCTAAATTCACAAATCATTGCCCAAACTCTGATCAAACTTTACCAATCTATGACTACAGAACGTTGCTGTGCTCTGTTTCCCCAGTATGTTTGAAAGACATTGGCCACAAACTTGTTCAGACATCAACGGAAAGATATAGAGAACACTGTAAGTTTATTGAAGAAAGGGCCCTGTCAACGGGCCCTCAGCTCAACCTGTAGCCAAAGCAGTTCACTCCTGTTACCTTTGTAGGATTCAGTGTTAACACAAAGGCAGGCACCCTCTCCACAGAAGTCTTGGAGAGTGAGAACAGTCAATGTGGACCAGAGTGAACGTGTGTGTGGATGGTGCACAGAACATGCAGTGAGCTGAGGGGTATCTGAAGTGACGATGGTGCTTTACAAGGCAAGTGACAGTGTAAAATACATGTGAGAATTGATCAAACCTTATGTTCCTCGTCCAACGACGGCATATGCTATGAGGAGAGGTTGGATAACTTGGTTGTTCTCTCTGGAGTGGCGGAGGCTGAGGGGAGATCTTATAGAGGTTCAGAGGATTATGAGAGGCATAGACAAAGTAGACAGTCAGTATCTTCTGCCCAGGGTTGAAATGTCTAATACCAGAGGGCATGTATTTAAGGTGCTAGGGGGTCAGTTCAAAGGAGATGTGCGGGGCAAGGTTTTCACACAGAGAGTGGTGGGTACCTTGAGAAGAAGGTTGTGACAATCTTCAGATAATATTCTACTTCCTGTGTTTTGCGCGGCCATTGCAAATGACCTTTCCTTGCCTGGTGATCAGCAACAAGTTCCTATCAAATAGTTCCTTCGCAAAAATTAAACACACCGAGTACTTCACTGGAACATTGACAGACAAAGCTGTCACCAAGCCAGGGGACAGGTGCTCAATAACCTGGTCAAAGGTATTTGATTCCTTCAAAGCGTTTGGACCTCAGTGGCAAGGCCAGCATTACATGCCCATCCTGAAATGTACTTGAGGTCAGGGCTTGCTGGGCCATTTCTGAGAGCAGTCACAAGTGGGTGTGGAGTCACATATGGACCAGAGCAGGGATGGATGGCAGATTTCCTTCTATCAAAGACGTCAGTGAACCAGTTGGTTTGAACAATGTAGTCATCTTGTTGTCGGTGTTATTGACACTGGATTCATTGCAGAATTGGTTTCACTGAATTTGAATTCTCAGCTGCCTTGTTAGGATGTGAACTCGTGTCTCCAGGACAGTTGCTGAACCAATATGCTACCTTACCACATGTGATTGTTTCAAACAGCAGCTTGAAGGAGAACAGAGGGGATTTACCACTGAGGTTTAGTGAGTGACTTCCAGTGCTTGTGACCGACATTACAGAGAAGGCACAGTCACCGGTCACAGGAGTCCTGTTCACTGAGAGACAACAGCGGGAGGAGTATAATATTCTCTGAATATTCTTGTTTTGTTGGTGGAAGTTACAGACATGGAGAGAGGCAGGGTCATGGAGATTTGAAATTCAACATCAGGATGTACAAACGGGAGGAATCCCAGGCTCAGTCTGAACAGAGATGAGAGACCTCAATGATTCAGCCCGCCCAACGTCACAAATGGATCGACAGTCCCACACAGGCACCCAGACAAGAAGAATTCAGGAAATGTTTTGTTTGGTCAGAAATTGCATCTCTCATTGCATTTCACAGCTCTGAGATCGCATCTTATTGACAGCAAAGCAGCTAAATGTCGCACTGCCATGCAACTATCTTGAAGTGCCACAAAATAAGCTCCCTGATGTTTGATTGTGCTTTCCCAGTCAAAGGTTGTAAGCAGAGAGGAACAAACCACCCTTTAAACAACCCTGAAGTCATTCCAATGTACAGTTTGTACAGAGTGAGATTCAGTGCAAGTCTATGCTGAAGTTGTGAAGCCAGCCGACACCAGAGCTTGTCCGCTTTGTAAGTTTTCTATTTCTCATCTGCAGAATTGTCCGTTTTCATCCAAAATCCCTCCACTGAAGAGATTTGGATCAACAAGACGGCTACTCTGGTGTGCGTAGTTGTGGGTGCCGATCTGAGCCAGGTCCATATCTACTGGCAGGTGAGCGAGAGGGAGAAAATTAAAGGAAATGTGACCAAAAAACTGAGAGAGGAAGGGACCCAAGACACAGTGATCAGCCAACTCCAGACCAGTGTGGAGGAGTGGTCCAGTGGGGTGGAGTACACGTGCTCTGCCCAGCAACCTTCTTCATCCTCAGCAGTGTCAGCGCGGACAAAAAGTACCAAAGGTGGGCAAGGGACCAGCGATTAAATGGCCAACGTTAGTTACCCAGGTAAAACTGTTTTACATTTCCATTGTTTGCTCATCTATTCCAGTGGAGACCAAACGTCCCAAGGTCAAACTGCTGCCTCCACCACACGAAGGGACCAAGAGTAGGAACACGGCCACCCTCGAGTGTGTGGTCTCTGGATTCTACCCGGACCTCATAAACGTCACCTGGGAGAAAGATGGCTCCCTGATCATCTCCAATACCAGTTCTGCACTGACTGCTCTGGAGCAGGGGGGCACTTTCAGTGCCAGCCACTTCCTGACTGTGAGTACAGAGGAGTGGAAGAAAGGCTCAGTCTTCAGCTGTACAGTGTCTCATCCCCCCTCCAACACCAGTGTCAGCCGGGAGGTGAAAAGCATTCAAGGTACGGTGCTGGGATTCACTCCAAAGTTGACATCCTGTGCAAACTAGGGCCAAGCAAGTTCTTCAGTGAAAGACAGGTGTGGCATTGTTGTGCTTGTGTGAGTGAATTAATCACCCAGAGGCTCAGACTAGGAAAATAATTATACTGATTTAGGTGCCTTCACAACTTCAGGATCTTCCAAAACACCTGAATAACCAGGTCACAGAGGATGCCAACACTAAAACTTCATGGTCTCAGAATGGATCAGTTCACTGTTTGGGCAACTGTGCAGCATATCAGATAGACAGCATGTCTGAGAGTGCAGCACTCCCTCAGTAGGAGCATCAGGAATGTTGGCTTTGACTCGAAAATTGTGCTTGTCAGAGATTGCGAGAGGCAGGATCATGGGAGATTTGAATGTCAGCATCAGGATGTTCAAACTGGAGGAATCCCAGTCTCAGTCCGATCAGAGATCAGAGATGAGAGACCTCAATGATTCAGCAGGCCCAATGTCACAAATGGATCAACAGTCCCACACAGGCACCCAGACAAGAATTCAGGAAATGTTTTCTTTGTTTAGAAACTGCATCTCTCATTGCATTTCACTGCTCTGAGATCGCAATTTGTTGACAACTCAGCAACTAAATGTCGCACAGCCTTACAACTATTTGGAGTCCCACGAAATATGTTACCTGATGTTTGAATTTGCTTTCCCAGTCAAAGGTTGTAAGCAGAGAGGAACAACCCACCCTTTAAACAACCCTGATTTCATTCCAATGTACAGTTTGTACAGAGTGAGATTCAGTGCAAGTCTATGTTGACGTTGTGCAGCCAGCTGACACCAGAGCTTGTCCACTTTGTAAGTTTTCTATTTCTCATCTGCAGAATTGTCTGTCTTTATCCAAAATCCCTCCACTGAAGAGATTTGGATCAACAAGACCGCTGCTCTGGTGTGCATGGTTGTGGGTGCTGATCTGAGCCAGGTCCAAATCTACTGGCAGGTGAGCAAGACGGAGAAAATTAAAGGAAATGTGACCAAAAAACTGAGAGAGGAAGGGACCCAAGACACAGTGATCAGCCAACTCCAGACCAGTGTGGAGGAGTGGTCCAGTGGGGTGGAGTACGTGTGCTCTGCCCAACAACCTTCTTCATCCTCAGCAGTGTCAGCGCGGACAAAAAGTACCAAAGGTGGGCAAGAGACCAGTGATTAAATGGCCAACGTTAGTTACCCGGGTAAAACTGTTTTACATTTCCATCGTTTGCTCATCTGTTCCAGTGGAGACAAAAAGTCCCAAGGTCAGACTGCTGCCTCCACCACACGAAGGGACCAAGAGTAGGAACACGGCCACTCTCGAGTGTGTGGTCTCTGGATTCTACCCGGACATCATAAACGTCACCTGGGAGAAAGACGGCTCCCTGATCTCCTCCAACACCAGTGCTACACCGACTGCTCTGGAGCAGGGGGGCACTTTCAGTGCCAGCCACTTCCTAACTGTGAGTACAGAGGAGTGGAAGAAAGACTCAGTCTTCAGCTGTACAGTGTCTCATCCCCCGTCCAACACCAGTGTCAGCCCGGAGGTGAAAAACGTTCAAGGTACGGTGCTGGGATTCACTCCAATGTTGACACACTCTGCCCCTGCCACCAACTCGGGCCAAGCAATTTCGACACTGAATGACAGGTGTGGCATTGTTGTGCTTGTGTCAGTGAATTAATCACCCAGAGGCATTGGGTTCTGAAACAATTAAATTTCCTTCACAGCTTCAGGTTCTTCCAAAACACTAACACAAGGTCTGTCCGTCCATTGTTAAAGGCCCTCAGGGCCTCTGTGTACCATCTCAGATAGATGTGTGAGAGTGCAGCACTCCCTCAGTACCAGCACCAGGAACTGTGACTTCAGTCTGTTCCCAAGCGTCTGATGTGACAGTGCAGGATTTTAATTTTAGATTACAAAGTAAAAACAGGTTAACAGTTCTTTTTGTCAGTAGAAGTGATAATGAAACTGAAAATCACATTAAACCTAACTAGTTCACTGATGTGCTTTTGTGAAGCACACCCACCTTCCTCCCCTGTTTACCCTTATCCTTCAGTCCCACACCAAACTCTTCACTGCCCTCTGATGGACCTGGTGATTCATTCAGTGGAGCAGAGCCAGAAATGCCGGCCTTGTCAGTGAGGGAACGATGAATCAATGTTTGGACACCAGCATCTCAGAAACTTGAAGCAAGTCTGCCTGTCAGCAGAACTGGAGGAACAGGATGATGACCACCTTATGTGAGCAGCTTCTCAGTGATTTCAGGGTCACCCGGGAGATGGACAGAAGTGAAGGAGAGGATGGGTGAAGACTTGGGACTCACGAGGAGCAGGGATAAAGACATCTTCAGATGACGAAAGGTCCTGGGGCAGATTTGGAGAGTGGGGTTGAGTACTTGTGTTTGTACAATTGTTTGCCAACACTGGAGAAGAGGTCCATCAGGAAGTCCCAGGGTAAGTCAGGATGGAGCTTGGTACAAGCCTGTGAGCAATGGGGTGATGTGTCACCATCTGCTGGCAAGTTGTCCAACATTCTGTTGAACTCCTTATGCACAATTTATGCTCAAGTGACTGCAGCCGTGACACCAGTTCTGATCCAATTTGCAGTGTTTCATGTTTTTCACTGAAGATCAAACACAAGCAGCGTTATTGTTGGGTTGGAGATTAGATGTTATTTCCGGAAGGGTGATACTCTGCACATTTTCCTCCTAACATCTCTCTGTGTCGTTTGTCACGCTGAGTGTCTGGAGGACTATATTCAGCAGCCTTTGTATTTATTAGATATTCATTCAAGGAATGTGGGCTTCGCAGGCTGAGCCAGCATTTAATTGCCCATTACTAGTTGCCAAGTTCTCACCAACTTTTACCGATGCACCATAGAGAGCATCCTATCTGGATGTACCACAGCTTGGTACTGCAACTGTTCTGCCCAGCACCGCAAGAAACTGCAGAGAGTTGTGGACACAGTCCAGCGCATCACGGACACCAGCCTCCCCTCCTTGGACTCTGTCTTTACCTCTCGCTGTCTCGGTGTAGCAGCCAGCATAATCAAAGACCCCACCCACCTGGGACATTCTCTCTTCTCTCCTCTTCCATCGGGTGGAAGCTACAGGAACCTGAGGGCACGTACCACCAGGCTCATGAACAGCTTCTACCCCACTGTGATAAGACTATTGAACGGTTCCTTCATACAATGAGATGGACTATGACCTCACGATCTACCTTGAGTCACCTTGCACCTTATTGCACTGCACTTTCTCTGTAGCTGTGACACTTTACTCTTTACTGTTACTGTTTTTACCTGTACTACATCAATGCACTTTGTACTAACTCAACGTAACTGCACTGTGTAATGAATTGACATGGAGGATCGGTTTGTAAGACAAGCTTTTCACTGTACCTCAGTACAAGTGACAATAATCAACCAGTACCAATACCTTGACAAGGTGGTGGTGAGCTGCCTTCTCGAACCACTGCAATACTTGAGGTGTGGGTATCCTTCTGGCTTTCCAGTCTTTTATTACAACTGAATGGCTTATTGGGCCATTTCAGAGGGCAGTTCAGAGTCAACCACATCGCTGTGTGTCTGGAGTCACGTGTTGGCCATTTCTTCCCTGACAGGAGGAAGATTTCCTCTCCTTCTAACAATCGACAATGGTTTTCATAGTCATGCTTTAATTCCAGAATTGGAATTTGAATTTATCGCCATCTGCCATGATGGGATTCAAACTCAGTTCCCCAGGACTTTGCCCCGGGTATCTAGATTGTTAATCCAGTGATAATACCACTGCACCACCCCCTCCCCGATGGAGATTTCCGAGTTCCACTGGAGCAGGCATTGAGGAATGTAACTGGGCACCAGACAGTTGTTAAGTTCCAGCAACCCAGACAGGTGCACAGTACTCAGCCAGGGAGAGAACCAGTGTTAAAGCAGAGGTGCAGAGCACACCTGTGATGCCACCTCAAATGTTATCTCTTTCTCTCTCCGCAATTGTTCTCAGACCTGCTGATCACTTTCCACAATTTCTCTTTTATTTCCAAAAGAGAAAAGCCTATATTTTTAGATGTGGAGAGGTCACTAGTGATATAAAAGTTGCTGAGGTCGGTGTGAGAGCAGAATATTCAAGGTAATCATCAGATGAATAAAAGAGTCTATTCCCAGTCGACTCATTCTCAAGGCTACCCTCCCCACCGGATGAGATGGAGATGTGTCGGCTCACTGGGTTCTCTGCAGCAGGGATTTCCATGGACAGGGTGACCAACAACACCACTGGCCAACCACCAATTGATGGTTGAACTTATAACAGTGTGGTTGACCTCACCATGACTTCAACAATCAAAATTAAGTCCTGTATCATCAACTGAGAATGAAACTATATTCCATGGTCAAATCCATATCAAATATCATTGACCAGCATTTCTGAGATCCTGCATTCCTGTGCAAACTTGTTTGTGTCGGGTCTGATCCTGTTTGAAATCTGTGTGGGCTCCATGAGAAGTTAAATGTGTGTATGTATCAGTGTAACCAATGAAAGTTCAATGAGGAAGATGTGGAAGGGTTTCGGCTGTCAGTGTTCCTTGCCGGTATGTTTGGGCAGACAGTAAATGAGTGACTTGCACAAGGGGTGGGAGGTGTTGCCTGGTTGGGAGGAACAGGTGACCTTGGATCGATGGTTTCCGCTCTGTCTCTCACTGTATACATTTATAAATATTTATGTACAGATGTGTGTGTGTTATAGTTTCCACTGTCCAAAGGATAGAACATTCCTGATCAACCTGAGAGGTCAACGGTTTAAAATATTCAAAGTTAATGGACAGGGAAAAGTATTTTGATCAACTTTGTGAAAGTATTTGGCGACGTCCTTCAGAAAGTGGAGAGATACAGAAAGAAGGGGCAATGGGTAGGCAGTTGTCTTCATGTTATTGGGGTGTTGTTCACCTTCATGAAACATCTGCAGGAAACTAACAGTCTGACTCTCTCTATTGTTTCAGAATCCTGCACAGACTTGACAGGAGAGGAGGGGAAGGAAGAACTGGGAGACTTGGATGGAGATGACAATGTGCTGGCAGTTGCTGCCTTTGCCATTCTGTTCGTTATCAGTTTCCTCTACAGCACCTTCGTCACCGTCGTCAAGGTAACCAAATGACCAACAACAGGGATATCCCATGAAGCCCACACTTTCACCTTGCATTTCTCACCACATTGTGTCCTGACTCTGGGATCCCAACTACAGCACAATCAACAGACGATGCAGTCTGGGGCCCTTCACATCCGCTGGGGCTTTGAACCTTTCCTCTTTACTCCTGTCCTCTGGGCCTTGATACAGCAAAAGGTGACAGAATGTGACTGGGTATCTGGGGCAAGGAAATCAAACAAGAGTTGTATTTAGTGAACAACAGGGGACTCAGGACCCAAAACAGGAGCCCAACGGCGGGATCACTCTGAGGCCACAAGTGGTATCCACACTGTCCTTTAGGGGTGACCTCAGAGGATAATGACAGACCACCTGTCCATGGGGGTCCATCTCCCAGAACGAGGACAGACTGCATGTTATTTGGTTTCCCTGTCCTTACAGGTTATAGTCTGTGCTGCACCTCGGCACACACAATATCTTACTCTCTTGTCTATATTTCAGGTTCAGCAGTGACCATCAGATACACGACCCACATTCAGTCAAGAAATCCCCGTGTGGCTGCTGATGTTTGGAAATGGATTCTGTCTCTCGCTCACTCAGCAATCCCAGGCTACTGCACTGCAACTGCTCATTTCAGGAGATAAACCTCCAAATGCACTGGGGATGCTGGAGGGCAAATAGGGGGACAGAGAGGGGTAGGTGGGAGGGAGGGACAGGAGAGGACGTCACAGTGGGAGCATGTCAGGGTTTGTGACACTGGAGGGAGGGGGATTCAGGAGGGGGAGAGGAAGGCAGGGTTAATGTTTGGGAATGGGGAGCAGGGGATGGCAGTGTGGTCAGTGAAGGAGGAGAGGGGGGTGAGGATGGGGGTGTTGATATTGTGGAGCATGAAGGTGACCTGGGGATGGGGGGTGTGAGGAGGGTGGGCTCGGGGTCTTGCTCTGTCATATTTTGTAAATCAGATGTTGTGGAAATCATTGCCTGTAGCTTATTTTTCAGTTTTCCGCTGGAGTGTATGTCTTAATTTGAAATTAGATCAATTAAAAACAAAGAAAAGGAGGAAATGAAATGATTGGTGATAAGACTGAGGGAAGCCATTCAGCCCATCTTAGTTCTCTCACCACTGCAGCAACCTCACCTGCCTCAAAATCCAACAAGAGGGGAATGCATCCTGGGACACATATCAGAGAGATTTCCAGCCTGTAATGTGTGAGTGTAGCCCCACCCTTACTGCTCATGGTCATAAGGGATTCCCACAGTGGGAATACTGGGGTGATGCACCCCGAGAAAGATATCGAGGAAAACATGGAGACTCATTGGAGGAGCTTCTCAGAAGCCTGTTATACATCCCAGAGCCAGATATTGGTGGAACGTTTCATTATATGTTTCATATTGGTGGAATGTTTACAGTCAGCATGGCTTTGTGAACGGCAGGTCGTGTCTCATGAGCCTAACTGAATTTTTTGAGGATGTGACAAAGCTCATTGATGAAGGTAGAGCAGTAGATGTGGTGTACCTGGATTTTAGTAAGACATTTGATAAGGTTCCTCGGGGAAGGCTCATTCAGAAAGTCAGGAGGCGTGGGATCCAGGGAAACTTGGCTGTGTGGATTCAGAATTAGCTCACACATAGAAGACAGAGGGTGATGGTAGATGGAGCGTATTCTGCCTGGAGGTTGATGACCAGTGGTGTTCCGCAGGGATTTGTTCTGGGACCCATGCTCTTTGTGATTGTTTTTTAAATGACTTGGATGAGGATGTGGAAGGGTGGGTTTGTAAGTTTGCTGATGACACAAAGGTTGGTGGTGTTGTGGATGGTGTAGAAGGTTGCTGTAGGTTACAACAGGACATGGATAGGACGCAGACCTGGGCTGAGAAGTGGCAGATGGAGTTCAACCCAGAAAAGTGGGAAGTGATCCACTTTGGAAGAGCGAATTTGAAGGCAGAATACAAGGTTCATGGCAGGACTCTTAACATTGTGGAGGAACAGAGGGATCTTGGGATCCACATCCATAGATCCCTCAAGCTTGCCATGCAGGTCAATAGGGTGGTTAAGAAGGCATATGGTGCATTGGCCTTCATTAGTCGGGGTATTGAGTTCAAGAGCCACGAGGTAATGTTTCAGCTCTATAGAACTCTGGTTAGACCACACTTGGAGTATTGTGTTCAGTTCTGGTCGTCTCATTAGCGGAAGGATGTGGAAGCTTTGGAGAGGGTGCAGAGGAGATTTTTCCAGGCTGCTGCACGGATTGGACTGTATGTCTTACGAGGATAGGTTGAGTGAGCTGGGGCTTTTCTTTTTGGAGAGGAGGATGAGAGGTGAATTGACAGAGGTGTACAAGATGATAAGAGGTATAGATCGAGTGGACAGTCAGACATTTTCCCATGGCGAAAATGGCTAATACGCGGGGGCATAATTGTTAGGTGATTGGAGGAAGGTATAAGGGGGATGTCAGAGGTAAGTTTTTTTACACACAGAGAGTGGAGGGTGTGTGGAACGCACTGCCAGCAGAGGTTGTGGGGCAGATACATTAGGGACTTTAAGACACTCTTAGCCACATGAATGATAGAAAAATGGAGGACTAAGTGGGAGGGAAGGGTTAGATAGGTATCAGAGCAGGATTATATGTCGGCACAATATCATGGGCTGAAGGGCCTGTACTGTGCTGTAATGTTCGATGTTCTAATGTGTGTCTCAATCCCATATTTAAAGCTATTATCCTGCTCTCCCCACTCCACATCCCATAAAGATGTGGGGAAGGGAACTTCTCCACTGCACTCACAGTCTCACTTCAATGTCTCAGCTGAAAGGCGGCAACTCTCTCCCTCACTTCTACAATGAACAGTCAGCCTGAAGTTTTGTTCTCAGATCACTTAAGAGGGACTTAACTCAACAGAATCAGTGCCCTGGGAACAGAATTCACTGTGGGGACCAAAGTTAACCTCTTTGGTCTTCCCAATATTGAGATGAAGAAAAGTCTGTGCGTCCTGCAGGGTCCCAAATCAGAGGCAATGGAGGGGTTGGTACAAGTGCAGGTGACACAGAGCTGGATGTAGACCATGAACATGTTTTAATGTGATGTCAGCAAGAGAGAACATCATGAGAAAATATGCCAGTGCAGGAAAATACACCCAACACTGGGGTAAAACACACCAAGAGTAGAATACATGGACAGGTACTAGGTTAATGCAAACCAAGAATAGAATAGGATACAACAGATATTTGGGTGAGACACACCAGCACCTGATACGAGCAGAGTAAGTCAAAGGGACAGACATTGGGGAAAGGCACCCAGGACCAGACATTGGAGGAGTACACCCCAGGAATTAACATTGGGGAAAACTCTGAAGGTCCAGACAGTGGGAAATAGCCCCAGAACCAGATGTTATGGTTAATTCTCACTCTCATGCATGAGGGAACACTGCAGAGCTCGGGAATATGTGATCAGTCTTAGGGAAGGTTCTGATTCCCATGTATGAGAAGCAAGTTATATGAGAAACACAGTTATTTGGGAGAACCCCAGGATCAGATTCCCAAACCCACCTCTGAGGGAATGCCCCAAGATCAGACATTTGGGAAAACATACCTGGATCAGATTTGAGAGACTGCACCCAAAATTACATAGTTGGGGAGATTCCCAGTGCCAATAGCCCAGAATGCGGAGCAGGTAGTGAGGAACATGGCCCTGGTTCATATACTGGGGGAATATATCGTAGGAACCAGTGATGGGTGAATATGACTTGGGACCGGATCTTGGGGAGATTACCTGTCCCATGTAGAAGCAGGCCTGACCGGTACAATTTTTTGCAGACTGATTCCCAATGCCATATCTGAGGGAATTCTACCCACATCCAGTTGTACAAAGGAAACAACTTGTCAATAGAATTTGCTTGGAAAGAAATCAATACAATATCATGACATAACAATCAAAAAATAACATATTGTGAATCAGTCATGAAGCATTATAACATTGAATTCATTACATTGCAGTTTAGTTAAAACTCACACCCAATCCTGTGGGATCCATCTATAAAAACAATCTAGTGGTGGATCAGTCATAACACAACATGACAGTGGGTGACATTTAGTTATTCATTCATGGGATGTGGATCAGACCAGCATTTCTTTCCCATCCCCAACTGCTCTTGAACCAGGTGGATTACTGGGCCATTTCACAGTGCAGTTAAGGATCAGCTACATTACTGTGGGCCTGGACTCACGTACAGGCCAGACCAGGTAAAGTCACCAGATTTCCTTCCCTCTGTCAGTCATGTGTTTGGACACCAACTACTGACACAGGCCTTTAATTCCACAGACTTCATGAACTGACTTTAAACTCCCCAGCTGCTGTGCTGCTGTGATTTGAACTCACATATCCAGATCATGAACCAAGCTTCTCACTTCCATCCAGCAACTTAAACATTGTCCCAGTGTATCCCTACTGAATCATGAGACAGGGAGGCCAACAACACAGTCCAGTGTTTATATACAGCAAAGAATACCCATCCCACTCACATTGTCTGCCATTCAATCTCCTTCCTTGTGCTCCATCTTTCTCTCTCCTGCTCCGTACACTCAGCTTCCTTCTGATTCCTCTGCCTTCCACTTCATGACACACTTCTCCCTTCTGTACCATTATTCCTTTCTCCTGCTTGATAACACATCTCTCCCCTATGGACTCTCTCTCTCTCTCTCTCTCTCTCTCGCGACACCATGACAACTTCCTTCCATCTTTCACAGCAGCGTGGTGACAGCAGCCAACAAACAACGTGTGTCGCTCAGCAACCAGTCTCCCTCCCACCCTCCTGTTTCAGCCATCTCCAAACCCAGGATGTACAATAAATGAGGACCTTACCTTGCCACTGGCCTCTGCTCCCCTCCAGAAATGTCGGCTTCCCACACTGGCCTGCCATCTCCTTCTTTCCCTCCGTGAGTAAGTGCTTCCAGTCCTCCAGTATATTTTACACACTTCACTGCTCACAGATAACGGCTTTGACTTCTGCTTCCTGTTTGTGTCTCTGCTTCTCTCCTCTCAGCCAATGGCTCAGACAGTCTGTTTGTACAAAGTGCAGCCAACTGGTCAGAGGCAGCTTCTGACCCTGTGCCCTGTGGGGTGGGAGGGAGAAAGGAGGCAGCAAATTGAAGGGTTTGAAAAGTCTGGAAAGGAGGTTGGAGAAGGTGGGAGGAGAGAGAGAGGACAGGTAGGGAGAAAAGCAAGGAAGGGCATTTGAGGGGAGGGGAAAGGGGAGGGGAAGGAGGGAGGGAGCACGGAGTGAGCGCGAGAGAAGGGGAAAGGAAGGAGTGTTGCAGGATGAGTCTCTGCCACCCCAAAGGCCGAGGTACCGACCCAATATCTGAATCCTGGCCACACTCCCCACCACCTGCTCTGCACTCTGTGTTATGGGCACTGGGAACCTCCCCCGTATGTGAGCATGTGTCTCTAAAACCTGATCCAGGTATACAAAGACTGAAGCAGGGGCATTCTCTCAGAGATGGGACTGAGAATTGTCCCATAGAACCATAGAACAGTACAGCACAGTACAGGCCCTTTGGCCCACCGTGCTGTGCCTCCCTTCAAACCACACCTAATCCTATCTAACCCCTTCCTCTCACATATCCCTCTATCTTCAATTTCTCCATATGCTTCTCTAACAATATCTTGAACTTGACCAACGTATCAGCCTCCACCAACCACCCCAGGCAGCGCATTCCATGCACCAACCACAGAGATGCAGCTGGTCAGGACACTCTCAATGGGACCCCTATAGAATGTGGTGAGGGTGGGGGAGGGCAGGTTTGCTCTCTTCAGCTGCCATAGGAAGTGGAGACGCTGCTGTGCCTTCTTGGCGAGGGAGGAGGTGTTGGTTGACGAGGACAAGTCGTCTGCTCTATGTATTCCCAAGAACTTATAGCAGCTGACTCTCTGTACAACGGTGCCATTGATGCACAGGGGTGAGTGGTCAGCCTGGGCCTTTCTAAAATCCACAATCATCTCCCTTGTTTTGTCTATGTTCAAGGAGAGACTGTTGACTGAGCACCAGTCCACCAGCCTCGCCACCTCCTCTGTCAGCTGTTTCATCGTTCCTGCTGATGAGGCCCACCACTGTTGTATCATCAGAAAACCTGATGATATGGTTGGAGCTTGAGTTGGCAAAGCAGTCAAGTTTCGAGTAAGAAGGGAACCTGAGAGGCAACTTTTCCACCCAGAGGGTGGTCCACATATGGAACGAGCTGCCAGAGGAAGTGCTTGAGGCAGGTACAAGAACACCCTTCAAAAGGCACTTGGACAGGTACATGGGTTGGAAAGGTTGAGAGGGATATTGGCCAAACACGGGCAAATGGGATTTGCTGAGCTGGGAACCTTGGTCGGCATGGACCAGTAGGGCCAAAGGTCCTGTTTCCGTGTTCTATAACTCTGTGAGAGGTGTTGCAGTCAAACCAGGGTAAGTCTTTCACAGTGACCAGCAGGGCCCTGGGGAGTGTTCATCTTCCGCCCGGGTCGGCTACAAAATGGTAGCACCAACATGGAATTCTCCAACTTGCAGGAACTGCTCCCCCTCTGTCCCTTTTCACCCTCCTCCTGATCTACCTGCTCCCCATCACCATGTCTCTTTCCCCTCTTCCACCCTCTCCGTCTGCCCATCACCCACACACCGCTTCCCCTCCCTCACTGCTCCCCTCTGCCCTCCCCACCTCCCTCTCTCTATTCCATACTCCTCCCATCACCTCCCAGCTTCTGGCACTTTTACCACTCTTCCCTCCCCCATTTACTCATCACCCCCCTCACCTGGATCCACCCATCACCTGACAGCTCTTGCCCCACCCCTTCCCCCACCTCCTTCTCCTGTCCATCTCCCCTCTATCTTTCAGTCCAATGAAGGGCCTCGACGCAAAACATCGACTCTCCATTTCCACTCAAGATGGAGCTTATTCCCGGCGCAGTGGCGTTTGGGTAAGAGCAGCCTCCATTCATTCCCATTGGCAGAAGATTATAACTTGCATTAATTATCTTTTTTAAATCACAACCGGTGACCGTCTGGTGTTAAGTTCATTCCCACGAGTTCCCTGAGGCGTCTGATCCGCATGTGGAGCAGAAAGAATAATTTCAACAGGAATCCCTGACAAACGTCACCCTCCGGCACAGACGCAATCTGCAGCGCTTTTTGTTCCTGAAGTTTAAACGATGTTTTCTGTGTTTAAACATAAAACCTCTCCCCTTTCCTATTTTGTAACTTTGATCAAACATCCACTTTTATCTTGTGAGCCGACTGTGCCTTTCTGTGAAATTCTCTTGCCGTCCAACCCCGCCACGACTGGAATATCGTGACCAATGGTAGGTCAAGCGGCATGACGGCGTTGTCCTCCAACCAATGGTGGCAAGCAGGAGGGGTGGGATGGTGCGGATCTCCAACCAATAGGGGCAGGCGGACTGCGTGTTCCTCCAACCAGTGACAGCAGGTGTTGGTTCATTGTGTCTGCCAGCCCTTTTCTCTGGTGGTTCCCCTTCTCCCCCTGCCTTCTACTGAGAGCCGGTGGTGAAAGAAGCCTTTGCATGTTTGACATCCCTGAACTCTAGGAAGTGCCACATTGCTGCATGAAGGACAATTTCCATTCCAGGTGCATTTTACTTTCCTGCTACAGGGATAAGTTCGCGAATCCAGGAAGTTGCTTTGCTTCAAAATGCTTCAGTCGCAGTGTAATGTTAAATTGTACTGAATGCTGTGCCCAGTGATTGGGATTTGTAAATACTTATTTCATAAAACATTACAACACAGGAACAGGCCCTTCGGCCCAACCTGTTGTGTCCAGTTAAGCTCATGACACCACATTCCTTCTGCCTACAAATGGTCCAAATCCCTCCATTCTCTGCATATTGATATGCCTGTCGAAGATCCTCTTAAACAACTCTGTCGGATCTGCATCCACCACCACCCCTGGCAGTGCATTCCAGGCACCCACCACTCCATGTAAATAAAACTTGCTCCCACCCCCACATTTCCTTTGAACTTTTCCCCTCTCACCTTAAATGCATTCCCGCTGAACATGTCGATGTTGTCAAGTTTAAAACGGTAAAATGTGATTCCACCTGTAGCCAAAAGAGCAAAGTGCAGCCTGATCAGCTTCCCAGTGATGTAAATAAAGTAGTTATTACCCTCTGTGCATTTCAGAGTTGTTCTGTGGAGGGCCAGAGGGGAAGGTCCACAGCCGGGAGGGTGGAGGGAGGACGGGAGTCAGCTGCCTTGGAGTGGGGATGGATGAGGGGGGACTACAGACACTGAGCCCACTGTGTGCAGATCAAGCTTCAAACTGCCTGAAGATCTGTCCAGTCCAAGCTCAGGAAAACGAAGCTACAGCGGATCTTCATCTTTCCTCGGGAGGTTCAGGCTGGCCTGGGGCAACAGGCTCACAGCCCCTCAGCGCAGTGTCCTTCAGAGCAGCTGCCATTCATCACAGTTTGACAATTCGGGCAGGTCATTTAACATGACAGACGGGACTCACAACAAATTACTCGATGGGCTGTGATTCCCGAAAGGCGATGAGGAGACGCTCCGCAGACGCCTCACTGACAAATGTGCCTGTCATCCGTTATCTTTGAGCATTATTTATCTACAGTATTGTGCATAGTTTTAGTTCCCCCTCCACCCATTCAATGGCATTACCATCACTGAATGCTCCACTGTCAATATCCTGGGTGTTATCATTGACCAGAAACTGAATGGGAGTTGCCTTGTACACAATGAGCAAGACACAACAGCAGGTCAGAGGCTTGGAATCTGCGACGAGTAACTCACCTCCCAACTCCCGAAAGCCTGCCCACCATCTACAGAGTTCAAGTCAGCAGTCTGATCGAGAACTCTCCACAGGCCTGGAAAAGTGCAGCTTCAACAACACTCGAGAAGCTCGACACCATCCAGGCCACAGCAGCCTGCTTGACGGGCACCCCATCCACAACTGTTCACTCACTCCACCACTGATGCACAGCAGCAGCAGTTTGTTCCATCCACACGGTGCACTGCAGCAACTCACCACACTCCTTAGACAGCACCTTCCAACCCCTGCCTCTATAACCTGCCCCTCTCCGTCCTCTGCCCAGGCCGTGCTCCCTGTCTCTCCGTGTACAGACTGGGGGAATGGTGCTGGGGCTATTTGTGGAGGATTGTTGGGAGGTCAGTTCTAGGGATGAACTGGGCCGGTCGTCCCTGAACTGGGGCCCTGGGAAAGGGAGTCACACACAGAGACAAACCCTCAGGCAAGGGAGAGTTGGCCTCACTCGTCAGCCAGTGCTGAGGCCCCGATATCCCCGTCAGATTCCAAGCAGACATCAAACCCAGGCACTGGAGGGACACAGGAGCCTCACATGAAGCAAACAGCCTTTATTACTTTGTGAAACCTGGTGTTACAGCCTCATCCGGTGGAGAGTCTCATGGTCCGTACCCCAGTGCGTGCACGCCGTCTCCCTGACCACCGAAAACACTGACCGCTGACCCCTGATCTCGGCAGCAGCCCCCGGCCCACCTTGGCTTGGCCGCTGACCCCTGAATTTTCACAAGACTTGACCTCCCGACTCCGGCCGTGAGGTCAGGACACCAGGTCCCTGGAGGCATCCTGCAGCTTGGGGAAGCGGAAGCGGTAGCCGCTCTCCAGAGTCCATACAGACACAACCGGGGAACAGAGAGAGGGGGTTAGAGGGGGAATATGCAGACACACCCCACGGAACAGAAAGAGGGGGTTAGGGGGGGAATGTACAGACACACTCTGGGGAACAGAGAGAGGGGGTTGGAGGGGCAATGTGCAGACACACCCCGCGGAACAGAGATAGGGGGTTAGAGGGGGAATGTGCGTACATACCCGGGGGAACAGAGAGAGTGAGTTCGATGGGAAGCGGAAATAGTAGCTGCTCTTCAGGGTCTGCTGGCAAACCACCCACTGCACCTCCAGCAGCATCACCCAGTAGGACCTGGACCAGAGCCCCAGGCACGGGGAGGGCGGACTGACACCCCAGGACGTCTGCCAGCACCCCCACAAACTCCGCATTGGTGTTGCAGCCAGGGGACATCCCGTTCAGCACGCCATGCACTCAGTCACCCTTCAGAGCGTGGAGCAGTATCCCAGTCAGGTCATCGACGGGACCTCCCAGGCCCAGCCAGAAGTGCCACAGCATCTGCTTCATAGATCTATCCAAGGTCATAACAGGGTTGATTGTGAAGTCAAGAGTCCACCTTGTTGTACTAGGGGACCATTCAGATAGATAGATCTATCTAAGGATATCTTTATTGGTCATATGTACATCGAGACACACACTGAAATGCATCTTTTGCGTAGAGTGTTCTGGGCCAGCCTGCAACTTTTGCCACGATTCCGGCGCCAACATCACATGCCCACAACTTCCTAACCTCTACGTCTTTGGAACCTGGGTGGAAACCGGAGCACCCGGAGGAAACCTACGCAGACACGGGGACAACTTACAAACTCCTCACAGTCAGCGGCTGGAATTGAAACCTGGTCGCTGGCAGTGTAATCGCGTTGCGCTAACCACTACACTACCGTGCCTGTGCACCTTATTGTCTACTGGCACTGCAGTTCCTCTGTAGCTGTGACACTTTATTCTGTATTCTGTTATTGTTTTACCCTGTACTACCTCAATGCACTGTGTAATGCAGTGATCCGTATGAGCCGTATGCAAGACAAGTGTTTCACTGTACCTTGGTACAAGTGAAAAATAATAAACCAAAACCAAAACACCAATACTTGCCGCGTTCGCGCCATCGATCCACTGGGCGATCGACCGGCAAGCATGCGCGTTCGCCACATTTCCTGCGTTCTCTGTGCGGTTCGTCGGTACAGTTCACTGTTCATAAAATGTCATCTATTTTATATAAAGGAATTCACCTCTTCTTGGTGGTCTACGTCCCACCTCAAGCCAATGTCAAGGTGGAACTGGACGGATTATACTTGCCCATCAACTCTCTTGAGACAGCAAACCCTGATGCCCTATTCATCATTGCCGGTGACTTCCACCAAACAAACAGCAGGAATGTACTCCCCAAACACCGTCAGCATGTCTCTTGTCCCAAGTGGGGGTTAACACTGCAGACCAATGCCACACCACATTCAAACACATATATCACTCCATCCCTCACCCTCATTTCAGCCGGTTGGGTCATCTGTCAGCACTGCCGCTGCCGGCTCACAGACAAAGATTGAAGCGTGAGGAACCAACGAAGAGAGTAATACAGCAGTGGTCCAAGGAGGCTGAGGGTCTACTTCAGGACTGCCTTGGGTCAATGGACTGGAACACTTCATCCAGCCTATCTCAGTCGTCATTAGTTTCATCAAGAAATGGGTTGGCGAACCAGAAACTTTGGATGAACAGACAGATCCACTCTCTGCCAATGTCCAGATCCAAGGCTTTCAGGATGGAGGACCCCGTACTAGAAGGCCAGTGAAGCTATTGGAGATGACAAGAGAAAATTCCAGAACAAGACAGAGGCTTGAGTGGATACCAAGTGCCTGAGGCAGGGCCTGAACACCATCATGGGCTATGCCGAAATCAGGAATGATCTCTGGCAATGACACATTTCTTGCAGGTGAAATCAATTCCTTCTTAAGCCTGTTTTCAGCGGACAAACCAATTCCCACCAAGGTGCATCCCCTGCTGGCTCTGTTCCATGCATCTCGGTGGCAGAAATCAGATCTGCTTTCATGAGGGCAATTTCTCGGAAAGCGGTCGGCCCAGATGCAGTCCCACAATAGATTCTGAAATCACGTGCTTGTCAACCCACCACCCTCTTCACTGACATCTTCACCCTTTCCGTTCAACAATCTACTATCCCCATCTGCTTCAAGGAAACCTCCATCATTCCAGTCCCTGAGAAAAGTAAAGTGGCCTGTCTCAATGACCACTGACCAGTAGCTCTGACATCGACCAGAATGAAGTGCTTTGAAATACTGGAAATGGCCCACATCAGTGCCAGTTTCCCAGACAGTCTGGACCCTGTGAAATTTGCGTACAGGAAAAATAGGTCTACAGAAGACACCAGCTGCCTTGCACTACGTTCAGCTCTGGATCACCCCAACAACAAGATTATCTATGTCAGGATGCTATTCACTGACTACAGCTCAGCCTTCAATTCCACAATATCAAATAAGCTCATCTCTGAACTCCTGGACCTTGACGTTGGAGCCTCCATCTGCAACCGGCTTCTAGACTTCCTGACTGGCAGGCACCAGTTGGTTAGAATTGGTCATAACATTTCATCCAGCCTGACCCTCAACACTGGTGCTCCTCAGGGTTGTGTGCTCAGTCCCTGCTCTACTCCCTGTACACCCATAACTGTGTGGCCAAGTACAGCGCCAACTGGATCTTTAAGTTCGCTGATGAAACCACTGCTGTCAGCTGGATCAACAACAATGATGAGACAAATTACACAAAGGAGATCACAAACCTTGTATCACAGTGTTAGAACTATAACCTAGCCTTTAATGTCAGCAAGACAAACAATTTGGCTGTTGATCTTAGGAAGCAAGAGGGTGAATACAACCCTGTCCTCATCAATGGAGCTGCTGTACAACGCCAATGGAGCTGGTCAACAGTTTCCAATTCCTTGACACCCACATCACCAGCAACCTCACTTGGTCCCTTCACTCTGATTCAATGACCAAGAAAGCCAACCAGCGTATTCACTTTCATAGGCGTCTGAGGAGATTTGGCACGTCCACTCGGATTCTCTCGAACCTCTGGCACAGAGGAGGACAAGTGCACTCAGGGTATTGGAAATGTCACTGCCTGCCTGTCATGCACCATCTGCACTTGGAAACAAATCTCTGCTCCTACATTGTCATTTTATCTATGTCACACAGTGGACACTGTCTATGGTGTGAGCACCATCCTTAAAGAACGAACAGCGTGGGTATGCAAATATCACATCACTGACACCATCTGCAGTATTAACATGATTTCAGTATCACTAACAGCCACAGGTATGTGACCATCACACTTGTGACACAGTCTATAGTATGAACACCACGTCCACAACAAAAACAACCAGGTATCAAGCTAATAACATCACCTCAATTGTTAGTAATCCCTCTGCAGCACAAACAATAGAAATGTGGGAGACAAGGAAACCATGATGTATATTCAACAGAACTGATTCTGCCACAACAGAGTATTATGCCTAATTCTCGACACAGTATCAGAGGAATGATGTGGAAACCTCAGAGAGAATATAGGAATGATTCCAGGGATGACGGACTTCAATTCTGCGGAAAATGGAGCATCTGATACTGTTTTCTTTGGAAAGGAGCAGATGGAGAGGACATCTGTAAAAGTATTTATAATCATGAAGGTGCCACGTGGACCAAGAGACAAATTGTTTTTATTGATGGAAGAGTCAAGAACCAGAGGATGCAGAATGAGGGGGATTGTCAGAAGAATCAGAGTCACATCAGGAAGGAATGATTTATGTAGTGTGTGGCATGTGTCTGGAAAGCACTGGCAGCCCTGGTAGAGGAGGCAAATTTATATGTGACATTCAAAAGGGAATTGGAAAATTGAAAGGAAAACAAACTGCAGGATGAGAGGAAAGGCAGGGCAGGGGGACCTGTTGGTTTGCTTTTGCATACAGCCGGCACAGACTTAATAGGCCAATTGACTTTCTTCCACACTGTAACGTGTCAGTGATTCTCTGTGAATGAGGCAGTCAGTCCAGCAGCTGTCACCTCCTGTCATTCCAACATCCTTCATGTCCTTTGCTTCAATGACAATGACGTCTATCGGGTGCCAGCACTTGAATAAAACGTGTTGCCATGAGGTCATTCACTCGTCTCTCACAGTGCAGTGTGTGAGTGACGAACAGTCCCTGTTCTATACAGTTCATCAGGAGGAGGATCCTCTTGAAGACACAAGAGACTGTGATGCTGAAGTCTGGAGCATCAAACAAACTGTGGGAGGAACTCAGCGGGCCAGGCAACATCTGTGGAAGGAAAGGAAGGGGCGGCGTTTCAGGTGGAGACTCTGCATCGGGACGGACACAGGATCCTTGTCCCACACGATTCTAATGAAGTTGCCTTTACTTCTCTTTATATGCCGACTGAACATTTCCAAAGCTTTCTGTCCTTTCTAATTCTTGCATCAAAATCACCAAAGGGAAACAATTTGTTTCCCGGGGGCTGCAGATGCCGGAATGTGGAGCAACAGACAACCTGCTGGAGAAACTCAGCGGGTTGGGCAGCGTGTGTGGGGAGAGAGAAACTGGGTTAATGTTGCAGGTTGGTGAATGTTCTTCATCGGGGCTGGACAGTTCTGTCACAAACTGGAATGGCCGGTTATCTGAGATTGTTGAGGACGTCTCTGAGCCCCGGGGCTGTAATGTGCCTCATTGGGAGATGTGATGTCCTCCCTCAGGCTTCATTGGAACACATTGGGATGTCAGAGTGAGAACGGTCAGAGTGGGGCGGTGAATTCAGGTGAGAGGAAAGTGGAATCTGTAGAAAGGGGGGAGTTCTTGAAAGCAGTCACTGGGTCTGTGGTTTCCCCGGTGTGGGGGAGTCCACGTCCTGAGCAGGGCACCAAGTACAGGAATTGGAAGATGCACAAATGAATCACTGCTTCACCTGAAAGGAGCCCTTGGATCTCTGAGAGTTGGGATGTTTGATCTCCTGCAGTGAGAAGGGCAGCGGATGTTGTACCGTCACAGTTGATCAATGCGGAAGATTGAAATGGGGAATTATGGAGTAACTGAGCCTTTGGAGGGTTACATGGGAGGGGAGGGAAGATTTGTCTGGCAATGACATTGCATTGAAGGTGGTGGAAATTACAGAGAATCACATTGAATGTGGGTGCTTGTGGGTTTGATGATGAGTGGGAGGAAACAATGGAGTGAGAGTGGGAGTGCTGTAAATGGAAGAGACGTGGTTGAGAGTTTAGTCAACTGTGGTGGAGGAGAAGCCACGATGAAGGGGAAAGAAGACACCTTGAAAGCACTGATGTGAGGGTAATATCAGAGGAGATGCTGGATCCAAGAAAACAGAATGGAAGAGAGTCCTTTCAGCAAGTGGATCAGAAGGATGTGAATCTGATTCAATGGTTGAATGGACACTAGGTTGGTTATTCTGTGTGTGTGTTATGGGGACAGGGGTTGGGCTCTGAATGAAGGGTGGTTAACTTTAAGGGATCTAGACAGATAGACGGAGCCATGCTGTGATTGAACGAATGGTGGGACATGGGACATTGATGTTATTGGTGGGGGTGAGTCTCTTGATAATGATGGGATAGTGTCATAGAGCGTGTGGTGTGCAAGGTAGGTGGTGAGTCTGTTTGGATGGTGCGTGAAGTGGGGGCGAGGCACTGGGTAGTCGGTGTAGTGCAGGGAGGACTCTGGAGGGTGGTGTTGGGAGAGGTTCTGATTGCTTGACACATGGACTGGAGGTGATAATCTTGGAGTGTAGGGTTGGGAGAGGTGATTATACGACTGGTGGACTGGTGTGGACTGTGAATAGCTGGTAAGGCTGGTGATGGGGCTCTGATTAGATGGTGGGTGACCAGACATCAAGTGGAGTTCATCTGATGATTTGTGATGTTACTGTGAGCATCTGTGAATTGGCAGCCTGAAGTCTTGGGCAAGGCAGCTCACAACCAGCCCACCAAAGCCAGTCACTAACAACACACATTCGTTCCCTGTGTGGTGTCCGTTCATTTCAAACTCTTGGTGGAAAGGTAACTCCAGGTGAGGGTCTCAGCTGTCAATCCCCAATCCCAATTCATCCCCCACCTTGTTTCCAACCATAATTCCTCCTGTTTTCCTTTCCAGTTCTGTTAACTCAGTCTACAAAATGTGATATTGCCTGACTGTTTCTGTAATTCACCCATCAGTTCTTTAGATTTTCAGGAAAATGGGGAATAGAAACTTCTTTCTCTTCCTCTAACTAAATGAGTCTGTTACGCAATCATCGGTGGCACTACAGGATAATCTGTCACATGCCTTTGACCATCAGGCTGTGGAAATAACCAGCTAGGTCAAACCACTGCTTTCTCAGGATTGCAAACGGACTTTGGACCTCCACAGCCTGTCAGCTCTGGAGTTCATGGACTTCCTCTTCAGGACTCTCTCCATCAGGGCAGGAGAGGGGGTTCTGTCCAGCTTGCCAGGACACCTTCACTGAAGTTCACAGTGCAGCTGGGGATGTTAACCTCTTACCGGCAGGTGTCTTTATATGTTGTGTGTCTGCGTTCCTTTAGCTGAACTCTGGAGAAAATAGCAGTTGAATGCCCCATGTGTTCCCAGTTAATTTTATTCACAATTTAAAATAATTTGAAGCACTGTAGTTGTGACTTTACACCAGTAGCAGAGACACTGATTCAGAGCCCACCATAACCGAGGAGAATTTGCTTTAGTTCATTAAAGTAACCTGGAATTCAAACACCGTTAGTTGGGAAGATCAATGATGTGAAACCACTGGATTGTTGTAATCGATCAGGTTCCCTGTCCTTTAGGGAGGGAAAACTGCCATTCCTTCCTGCTCTGGTCCTACCTGAGACTTCAGAAACAAAGCTGTATGTTTGACTGTGAAGTACTTCAGCTGTCCTGAGGTTGAGAAAGATGCTGGAAAAATACAAGTTCGTTCTTTTTACTGCAACTGTTCTCCTCAGTTCAGACCTCTTGTCCATTCCTGGGTCGTCTTCACCCCTCCAGTGGCAGCCATACCTTCAGCCTTCCAAGCTGTCAGCATTGGAGTCCTCTCCCAGAATCCTTCTGTGTCTCTGTTTCTCCCACCTCTGAAAAGCTGTTCCATAAAACACACGTCTTTAACCAAGATTGGGATCAGCTGAACAAACACCTGGATATGGTGAGAGACAGATGTTGCCTCCGTTCACCTGCATTTACAATCCCACTGCTGAGAGCTGCTTCAGTTAGTCAGGAATGATGGCACCAATTGGCCTGTCAGTGTGAAGGCTTTGGAGGTCGATTGTGGAGGAAGACAAATCGTACAGAGAGAGAGAGAAACAGAGAATAGATGCAGAATGTGGATATAAAAAGAGATTCCTCACCAGAAGATTTACCAGATCCTGATCCCACCCACCCTCTTCAGCTGACTGTCAGTCATCAGTAAAGCAATGGCAGTTGCCATCTGTGGTGCTATAAAATGGGACCTGCTCATAAATAAACTGCTCACTGATGCTCAGCTTGAGTTTCCTCAGGACCACTCAGTTCCAGTTCTCATTGGGCTTTGTTCCAAGCATGGACAAAAAAGGCAGAGATGTGGAGATGAGACGAGACCCAGCACAGTCTGTACATCGGTGAGACCAAGTGCAGACTCAATGACCGCTTTGCCGAGCAGCTACGCTTCATCCTCCAGTGGCCATCTGGAGCTGCCTGATGCAAGCCATTTTTATTCCCCTCGCCATTCCCACTTGTCTGTCCTCAGTCTCCTCCACTGCCAGAGGCCCAATGCAAGCGAGAGGAACAGCAGCTCATATTCTGCCAGGGTAGTCTACAACCTGACAGCGTGAGCACTGAATTCTCCAAATTCAGGTAACCTGCTCCCCTTCTCTCTCCACCTGGTCTACCCAGTTCCTCCTAAACACATCCAACCAGCACCCCCGCACCCCCAGCCCCTAATCACCCTGTAACCACCCCTCCTTCCGCTACTCCAACTGCCCATTGTCCACACACTCTTCTCACTGGGTCCCCCGACCCCACTGTTCCCATCTGCCCACCCACCTCCCTTATTTGGCACAACCTTCCTTTCGTACTGGATTCCATCATCTGCAGACTGCTGTTGCTTCCACCTATCACCTCCCGGCCCCTGTTGCTGTCTTCACTCTGCCCTCCTCCATCTGCTGATCACCACTCCTTCCCTGGATCCACTTGTTGATGACCAATTCTTGCTGAACCCCTTACCCTTGCCTCTTTATCCTGGCTGTCTCCCCTCGACTCTTATAATCCTATCCCCAAGAATCTTCTCCCATAATTTCCCTGCCACTGATGTGAGGCTCACCTGCCTGTAATTTGCTGAATAATCCCAATGCCCTTCTTAAACCAAGGAACAACATTGGCTATTCTCCAGTCCTCTGGGACCCCACCTGTCATTAAAGAGGATATAAAGATCATCAGTTCTCGCCCACCCATCCCCCTCACCTATTTATACTGGCAATCTCCCCTCCACTCTCAGTTGAGATGAAGGACTCGACCGAAAATGTCGACTGCCCATTTCCCTCCACAACATTGGACTTACTTGGACCATTTCCAACACCTCTCTCTCCTTTCTTGGTGTCTGTGTCTCTGTCTCCATCTCAGGAGACAGTTATGACAAACCCACTGACTCCACAGCTACCCTGACTACACCTACTCCCATCCTGTCTCTTGTCAGGATGCAATTCCTTTCTCTCAGTTTCTCTATCTCTGCAGCATCAGTTCTCGAGATGCAGCCTTCCACTGCAGGACATCTGAGATGTCCTTTTTGAGAAAAAAGGGCTTCCTCCCTGCTCCCACATTGTGGTTGGTGGAGCCCTTACCCACATCTCCATTTCCCACACTTCTGCTCTCACTCCAGCTCCCCCCCAGACAGAGCAGGGAGAGTGTTCCCTTGGTCCTTTACATTTCACCCCACTTGCCTCCACATCCAGCAATTCATTCTTTGACATGTTGAACAGTTACAACAGGATCCCACCACTAGTAACATCTTCCCCTCCCCACCCCTGTTTGCCATCCGGAGGCACCACTCCCTCCGCGATTCCCTGGTTTGCTTCTACCTCCCCCTCCCAGGCATTTTTCCCTGCAATCGGAGATGGCATCACATCTGTCCTTCCATCTTCTCCCTCACCACCATCCAAAGACATAAACAGCCTTTCCAGATGAGGCAGAGATTTACACGCACCTCCTCCAGTGTTGTCCATTGCATTCAGTGCTCTAAATGTGGCATCCGCTGCTTCAGTGAGACCAAATGCCGACTCAGTGACCGGTTTAACAAACACCTGCATTTCATCTGCCGTGGCCATCTGGAGCTCCCACTTGCAAGTTATTTTAATTCCCTTCACCATTCCCACTCCAACCCGTCTGTCCTTGGCCTCATTCACCGCCAGTGTGAGGCCAAACGCAAACTGGAGGATCAGCGCCTCATATTCCACCTGGGTAGTCTGCAACCTGATGGTAGGAATGCTGAAATCTCCAATTTCAGGTAAGCTTCTCCCACTCTGTCCCTCCTATCTCCTCCTGATCTACCCAGGTCCTCTCTCTCATTCTTCTTTCAAACACCGCACCTCACCCCCCCCCCACCCCACCAGCCCCCAATCATCAAGTTTCTTCCCCTCCCCCCACCTGCTCCATCTGCCCAGCACCCTCATACTGTTCCCACTGGGTCCCCCCACCCCTTCCCCCACCACCCAACTGTTCCCATCTGCCCACTCCACCTCCCTTATTTGGTTCCATGCTCCACCTTCCTTTCCATTATCTACAGCCCTTCATTGCCTCCATCCATCACCTCTCAGCCTCTGTTGCTATTTCCACCCTTCCCTCTCCCATCTGCCAATCAACCACTGCTCACCTGGATCCACCCACCACTTGCCAGCTCATGCACCATCTCTCCAGCTCTCGCTCTCTGCTCTTTATACTAGCTATCTCTCTTTCAGTCCAGATGAAGGGTCTCAACCTAAAACATTTGACTGTCCATTTCTCTCATAAAATGCTGCTCAACCTGTTGAGTTCCTCCAACAGCTCATTTTTTGCTCCAGATTCTGGCATCTGCAGCCACATGTGTCTCCGTACAAAGATCATTGATGGGGCGTGGGTGTCACTGACGAAGTTGGCAAAGATTGCCCACCCCCTTGACCCAGCAACCTGCTCTGTTCAAGGTTGTTTCAGAGACACAGTAAGCAGAGAAGCCATATTGCTGTAGATGCGTGGTCACACACAGATCAGGCTGGGTAAGGGCATCTTTCTTCCCAAAACTTGATGCTCATATTTCTCGGACAAGCTCTTCATTCCAGGATTATTTAATTTACTGAATTTGAATTCCCGGCTGCCTTGGATGGATTCAACATTTGCCTCTGGATCACTGGTCCAGGAACAGATCCACAAACCAGTCCAACTCACTCAACCCATCTCATTATCCTATTCCCTCCCACCCCCAACATTTCAGCACCTTTTACCATTTCCCTCCCCCACCATCTAAGCTTCTCCTGTTGACTGAGCCCTGACTATCTAACCTCATTACACCATCGTACTTCCAAACATGTCACCCTTCCCTGCATCGGACCCCCTGCTATTTTCTACCTCATCTTGATTTCTTAACCAACCGCCAGCCTTCAGCTCCATCTTAGCTGCTTCCTCCCCTGCCATTTTACCTCTGTATCTCTGGAGGCTGATCTGTGATATAATTTCAAAGTGAATTGAGAGAAGGTGCAGTGGGAACCCTCGCGCTCTGCAATGGGTGGGGCACGAGCTGCTTTATGGAACAGCAGGTGGTTAGTTTGAGAGCTGGTGCACTCCTTTCACCATTTACAATGAGCTTCTTCGTGCTTCTGAGAAAAGCTCTCTTCGTGCTCTCCCAAATGCTCCTTCTCCATTGAGTGACCAAGGACCAGAGATTCCCATGTTGAGGGAATATTCCACATTTTTAAAAGGCTTTGAGAACGTTCTTGAATTGCTTCCTCTGTCCACTTTCGAACCACTTGCAGTGAAGGAGCTGAGAGTGACTGCGAGTCTGGTATCAGGAAGGTAAGTAATGTGGTCGGCTATTGCAGCCCTCTGAGTGTAATTAGGATCTCAGTGCTATCATGAAATGTGGTTGTTGGCCTGGGGAGAGGATGCTGAGGTTGGTTCACTTACCCTGTCTGTGAACTTGAAGGATGTTCCAGCATTGGTGGTACCTGTCCAATAAGATGCCTGCTGTAGGAGGTCAGTGTCTCAGGAATGTACAGGAGGGGGGCAGATCACTGCTGACTGGTGGACCATGAGCTTTGAGCTCGGTTGAAAGATCCAGATCTTCAAACACTGATTTGGAGTTTCGTCATCAATTCTCTGAGGAGGCTCCTGAGGTTTGGGAAGTGGTCCATGTTTTCCAGAGTTTCATCATGGACCTCCATTGCTAAGTGGTGTAATTGTGCGGCAGGACAGGTTGGGAGAGGACCTATGTTTTGGGAATGGTTGTTGCAAGACTATTCATACATTTCAGAAATGCTGACTTGGATCTTGGCCTCTGAACCTGCTTATCCAGAAGCATTGTCTGTGTACAGTAGCTCACTGACTGAGGCTGGTGTGGACATTGGTTCTGTTGTGAAGGTGATGTGGGTTATGGAATTACCCTGTTCTGCGGATCAGCTCCACCGCAGCAGGAAACTCCAGTAGTCAGAATAATTATATGGATAGCTGTAAAAGTTGACCCACGCTCTGTAATGAATCAGAGAACAACAGAACCAAAGAACTTACAATTAATGCTTTGTTTTACGCTAGTGGAATTAATCGGACAGTTCTTTAAATCCTCATGAGCTGAATTGTAACGTAAGGTTGGAATGGGTGGTCATAGACGGGTCGTCTAAGCGCAGAAGCAGAACGCAAGGCTCCTTTTAACTCTTCAAACACTGTGAGCTTTTGAGTAGGAAGTGTAAAGTGCTCTGGCACATTAATGGAGGCCAGAGGGGAAAGTTCCTTAGTCAACGTTGCTACGTTAGGAATCCATTGTCGACAGAAGTTTACCAATCCCAAAAAGGCCCACATTTGTTTCGGTGTTTGAGGGGCAGGGTAATTAGTGATGGGGGTAGTACGAGCTGGGGTGAGTTTTCTTCCAGTGGTACTAAACGTGATTCCCAAGACTTCTACCTCTTCTTTACCAGGCGTTACCTTCTGTCGGGGAATGACACATCCCCATCCGTGCAGTGCCTTCACAAGTGACGCAGTATCATTGTCATTCATCTCTTTCTCCGGGCTGGCCAGCAACAGGTCATCTATATGTTGATATTGGCTGTCTGGGTGCAGAGGAACTGCAAAGAAGGCATGCTGTAAATTGATTACCGTAAATACCGTAGATGTTGCAGGAATGAGACACAGTACAGTAGCTGGATTTGGCACAGTAGGATGCATTGGCGGCACAATGTCATTGATAGCACGTAAATCCTGTACTAGGTATCAGTCGGTGTCCAGGTTTCGGGACCAGAAAAATCGGTGTGTTGCAGGGGGATCAACGGTACGAGAATGCCTTGACATACCAATGAGTTCACCAGCTCCCTTATGCCTTCACGTGCTTCTGGCTTTAAAGGGTACTGTGGTATGGACGGTAGCTGGACGTTGGGTTTTACTGGTATATGTACTGGCACACAGGTGGGTTTTCCTACCTCGTACGGAGACGCAGACCAGACCTCATTAGGAATCTCCATGCTGTCCTGTGACCGGTGATGTTTCGATATGCCGAAAACCTCCCGAGTGATCGTCCATTTACCAAACAGTGAGTCAAGGCATCGAGTTCCTTTAGCTGTATGTCCTTTACTAACAGTGAGTGTAACATGTGGATGGATTAATCCTGTTTGCTTCCTGTTTGCTGGCACTTGTGCAGTCAAGGCTGTTCCCCGCCGTCCCTCAACTTTCCCTGTCAAGCGCATATTAACAGTGTGTCCTTCATATAGTTCGTAGAAGTACTCCTCCTCCCAATCGTGACCAGTGGGATCATAGCACAGGGTGACATGAGGGTTAGGCAGGTCAGAAAAGCGTGGCACTGGGGGAAGGTCTACTGACCACCATTGGGGAGGGCTGACTGCCGCAAGGGCTCGTGGCTGCACAGAGGGTGACCTCGCATAGAGCCCCCTATCGGTACACAATATTTCCACTCCAAGTCCTCTGAACAAGTCCCGTCCAGTCAAGTTGCAACCCAAATCTGATGTAATGGTGAAGGGTAACATATGAGTAGCGTAATCATAAGTCACTTGTAAGGGTGCTGTGGTCGCATAGTCTCTGAGATTACCTTCCGGTCCAGACATTCGAACGGTACAACTAGCTACAGGGAATCCATATTCCTCCACAAGTTCCTGATCCAGGGTGGATCAGGTTGCCCCTGTATCAGTCAAAAATGGAAGAGACTCCCTGCAATTTCATCATCACAATGGACTCTTCACTTCCCCCCTTCGCTATTAATGGCAGAGCCCTTCCTGCGACCTGAGGTCACTGTCTGAAGGGGTTGTTGGTGGTAAAGGGTGCCCTCCTTCTCTCATACCTGCAGTCTGTATTCACCTAGTGATCAATAGGACAGTCCCGCTGCCAGTGACCCTCTCACCCACACTTAAAGGAGACCTCCCTGTGTGGTGGTGGCAGTTCATTAAAAAGATTCAACCACCCTTTTGCATGCCTGATCTCCAGCATATGCCTGACATGCTGTAGCAAAATGCTCTCAAAGTTCCTGGGCTGTCTCTTTAAAAGTAGGTTTACCTCCCAGAATATTACTCATGTCGATTGGTCCTTTCAAACTCTCTGAGAGAGCTGTCAACATAATATTAACTTGCTGATTCAGATCATTATTTTGCTGATTTTAATTCTTCATATGTAACAATAGGACCTCCTCCTCCTCCAGGAGCCAGGATTGCTGCCTTTCACTTTGTGCTCTCTTCAAGATTCAATATAACATGACAGAGGAAAAAGAGATCTCAGGGTTGTGCCCCATACATGGTCTGGGTAGATATAATGTACGAATCCAACTGGATCTTTGTTTATATCTGGGGCGTGATGGGCAATTAGCAACATCTCTTGAGGTTTCCATGGTGTATAAATCTGTATAGTGTCTGCCTGGCCGTGAGCACCAGCTCGGGGATTGGGAAGTACTCGAACAGGATGCATTGTTGCCTCAGGGTCTTGTTCCCTCTTTGCTCTGCAGTCTGTTTTCACAGTTTCAGCTATCGTTTTTATTACTTGCTCATCCCTAACGGGAGCCTGGGCTTGAGGTATTTGCTTGGCCTGCGCTGGCAGTGCTGCAGCTTGGTGAGCTGAGGGTCCCTGAGGGGCATACGGGGGTGGTCTCGCCCACAAGGAATCTTCCAATTCCTCATCCTCATCGTTCTGCGAGAATAGGATCACCGTGCCTGATAGTGGGGTCCCCAGGGTCATTATTAGTTTTATTGTTTTTGGCCACTTTATTAATCAATTGATGCTGTGCTTTATCTTTACACTCCTTGTCTTGCTTGTAGTACCGTTCATACTCAGCCTTTGTTTTCTTTTGGGTGCACCCTCCTTAGTACATAACTCAATCCCTCTTTGACGTGCATTATCTCTCCAACTACTCTTGTCTTCTGCCATTCTTTTAAACCTTGTTCTTCCCATTCCTTAATTCGTCTTTTCCACTTTTTTCCTACATTCCTTTCCCCTCCTGAGTACATAATGTTGCTCATTGACTATTCAAAACTTAACTTATTAGAACTCAATTCTCAAAAAATCTAACATAATATGAAAGACAAAAATAACCCAAAATCAACAGTTGAAGATTCAATTTAAAAAAAACAAATTTCTGCCACAAACCGAAAAGCACTCTTGAAATTAAAGAGCAGACTTAACATGAAATTATAAGATAACATGAAATAAGATAAGACTGAAATTGGAGCCTTAAAAAAGCAATTAAATTAAATATCTCCCTTGACGTCTTTTGAACAGATGACTTAATGCACACCTTGTGCAACCGATCGGCCCCTCTTCATTACCTAACCTTTTAGCTGCTGACAATTGTCGATACTGTTTTTGATGTTCTGGGTGCAAAAAACACATGTATTGCACTGGGGTACCCTCATCACCTTTATCTCTAAAGTCTGTCCCATTCTGATTTACGTCTGATGTCCGAATCACAATTTATCCTAGCCTCACTGCCTCAGATTGAATTACAATTTATCCCAGACTATGTTTCCAAACGAACACTGTTTGCCAAACGAACTCTGTAGTACTACTTTATTTCCCAACAAACTTATTTCTTATTCCATACCACCTTACTTATACCAAACAAACTCTTTTTCTTTATTCCATACGAACTCTAATTCCAAACACACTTATACCATATGAACTTTTAAGTACTTAGATCTCTGTCCCTGTATCGCTGTGCCCCAGTGTTACACAAAACAAACTTTTTCTTCACTATACAACTATTTCTTAAAAATAATACGCTCCTACCTGTGAATTTCTTTGTTCTCTTTGCTGGTTCTTTTTGAATTTCAGCAGGGAACCAGTCTACCTTGGATGAGGGACCACAGTATTCCCAGAGGTCAATGTAGGAGTCAGACACAAGGGGTCTGAAGGCGCCTTATTTCTCCTGTTGACCTTCCGAAGGCTGTCAGCCACTTAGTCAGTCCGGAGGTGTCCAGGTGTCCTTGCGAAATCCTGCCAACTAACGCCAATGTAAAAGTTGACCCACGCTCTGTAATGAATCAGACAACAACGGAATCAAAGAACTTATGCTTTATTATTTTATGCTAGTGGGAGTGAGGGATACAGAGAAAGAGTAAACAATGTAACCCAAGCTCTGTACTTAGTCTCACTCAAAGAAGTCTCGGTTACTACGTATCTTTAAACTCACTTTCGTGGGAAAGCTTGGTGGGAAGCTACACTTTCTAAGGCAGTTGTTGTAGCGAAACTTTTATCACAACGAGACATGTCCAACAAAGCTACATTCTCTCCTACTTGCACCTGGTCTGAGAAGCACACAAACATGTCCATGGCTGAATTAATTCTTCACCCTGCGAAGATGCTGACAATACGAAGCATACTATTAACCCTTACACTGCCAGTCATTAGCCCTTGCATTCCCAGCTATCTTTTACAGGGTTACAGAATTTCCCCGTTGTCGTGTGTGTATCAGCTCCACTGCGGCAGGAAACTCCAGTATTCAGAAGAATATGGACAGCCAGTTGCCATGGGTTACTACAAGGATCCTTGTGACTTTTCAAGGTTTTATCCTGCACCAGACGTTGGCATTGCCACCAAGGCCGGCAATTTCCTTGTCCATTTCTAATCGTCTTTGAGCCAATTAGACAAAGAATTTGGTTATTATTTGCAATAATAACCTGCACCAGTAGGGGTCAGAGGAACCTCCAACTATTGAGGCTTCAGTCAAACTGGCTGCTGTAAGAGTAACCGACAGCCACTGGGTGTCAGTGTAACAGGGCCATGCGCTTGAAAGTCCCAACTTGATTTGACTTTCCAAAATGCAACACTTTTTACTGATCTGAATTAAACTCCATTTACTGTTCCTTGCTGCACTTACTCAGCTGATCAAGATCCCCCTGTAATTTTTGATAACCACCTTCACTTATTTTAGTGGTCTCGTGCAGTGTCATCAGCAAACTTAATAACCATGCCTTGTACTTTCTTATTGCAATTGTTGATATCGATGGCAAACAGCAATGGGCCCAGCACTGACCCCTGAGGAACATCACTTGTCACAGGCCTCCAGTCTGAGAAACAACTTTCCACCGTCATGCTCTGCTTTCTACAGTCAAGCCAATTCTGTATCCAATCAGCCAGCTGTCCCTGGATTCTATGCAATCTAACCTTCCTGAGCAGATGACAATCTGGAACATCATCAAAGGCCTTACCGAAGTCCATGCAGACTGTGTCTACTGCCCCGCCCTCATCGACCTTCTTGGTCACATCATCAAAAAATTCAATTACATTCATAAGATATAATTTCCACTCACAAAACCATGCAGATTACTCCAATCAATCCCCGTCTTTCCAGATGCATGTACCTCTTACATAGAATGTGGAACATTTACAGCACAGTCCAGGCCCTTCGGCCCATGATGTTGTACCGACACTTTATCCTGCTCTAAGATCTACCTAACCCTTCCCTCCCACATAGCTCTCCATTTTTCTATCAGTCATGTGCCTATCTAAGAGTCTCTTAAATATCCCTGATGTATCTATCCCCACAACCTCTGTCGGCAGTGCGTTCCATGCACCCACCACCCTCTGTGTAAGAAGAAAAACAAATTGCCTCTGACATCCCCTTTATACCTTCCTCCAATCACCTTAAAATTATTTCCTCTCATGTTAGCCATTTTCGCCTTGAGAAAAAGTCTCTGACTGTCCACTTGACCTATGCCGCTTATCATCTTGTACACCTCGATCAAGTCACTTCTCATCCTCCTCCTCTCCAAAGAGCTAAGCCCTAGCTCACTCAACATATCCTCATAAGACATGCTCTCCAATCCATGCAGCATCCTGGTAAATCTCCTCTGCACCCTCTCTTAAGCTTCCACATCCTTCCTACAATGAGGCAACCAGAACTGGACACAGTACTCCAAGTGTGGTCTAACCAGAGTTCTATAGAATTGCAATATTACCTCACGGCTGTTGAACTCAATACCACAACTAATGAAGGCCAACACACTATACACCTTCTTAACAACCCTATTGACCAACACGGAAACCTTCAGGGATCTGTGGATGTGGACCCCAAGATCCCTCTGTTCCTCCACACTTAGTAGTGTCCTGCCATTAACCTTGTATTCTGCCTTCAAATTCGATCTTCCAATGTGTATCACTTCACACTTTTCCAGGTTGAACTCCATCTGCCACTTCTCAGCCCAGGTCTGCATCCTATCAATGTCCTGTTGCAACCTACAGCAACCTTCGTGTCATCAGCAAACTTACGAAGCCACCCTTCCACATCATCATCTAAGTCATTTATAAAAATCTCAAAGAGCAGGGGTCCCAGAACAGATCCCTGCGGAAC